>NC_139657.1:4455850-4753350 GCF_951799395.1 Argentina silus
GAACCAGGCTCCAACTGAGGTCACGCAGCTCCAGAGTGGGAGGAGTCATGTCCTACTCCATGAGTTATGTCTGCATTTACACCACTTCAGAGATGTGATCAATCAAGAGAGTTTGGTCTCATTAGGTAGCTAAAGTATGCTCTCACCAACTCATTAATCTTGCACTCATAAACCATTTGTGAGTTCATGGGGACGTTAGTGCTCTGATTCGGCATTAAAGCACCAGAGACACTCTCCAGAAACCCAGATTTGAAGGTTACCCGAGAAAAATTAACGTGTGAAATCATTCTTTTTTTATTTCAAACATACCACGAATTAAAGGGGAGTTTCTTATGAAACAGTATGTAGACACAGTCAATGGCCCTTTAAATAGATACATCCAGCTCCACATAATTTCCTCCCTGCTCCCATAGAGATGGGTCCTTTGTGCCCTTTAAGACACAAGCCCAGAGATGTGATTAAGTGCTGCATGTTCGGTCTCAGTCAGCAGGAAACTGACCAGAGGCGGACATACAGAAAGCCAACCCGATAAACACAACATCCTACGAAAACTACACAACCCAACACCACGCTAGCAAATCTGCCTTATGTGTACATATGTGTACATACAACAGAGGGTCAAAACTTTAATTTGTGTGAAACTACACCTGCCAGTGGCAGTGTGTGGATAATTGTCTTCTATTGTGAACATGTTTAAACATACACATCACGCATACATGTACGTACACACCCGCCTAAGCACACAAATTCTAAAGTCAAGCACCCATGTCTCGAGGCACTGACTGTCCTACTTCTACTTAGACTGAATAAACAAACAAATAGCTCATTTCACTTAGGTTTACCAGCCTTGTCCCCTGCCAGCACTTCACTCTCCTACTGTATCTGAATGAAACCTGCCCTCACGTCACCTCCCAATGTTCCGCAAGCAAGCAGATCTTTTCATCAAAACACCAACAAACACTGTTCAGCTTTAAAGGTGTCTCACAGCCTGTTCCTCCACCGGCTGTGACATGCTCATACAGTATCTACCTACACTACTGTGAGTAGCACTTGCCATATCAATGCATAGACCCATCACACCCAGTTGCTATGTAGTCTAGACTCTTTGGTCCACCAGTGAAGTGGGTCCTATCAATATTTAAATATAATGTACAAAAACAAGAAGAAAATCCAGCTAGGACTTACATTGCCTTGTTAGCGTACTGCATCCCTTGTGGAGGCTCTGTGAGTGTGCTGGTGGTGTGTGCTGCTGTGATGTGCTGTACTGTGTTATGTGTATGTGTATGTGTGTGTGTGTGTGTGTGTGTGTGTGTGTGTGTGTGTGTTGGTCTGTTACTGTCAGCCTTTCTCTGTGTGTCAGTGCTCTTGTGTCCTAGCTCAGGGCCAGACGTCTAGGAAGGCTGTCTCCACGCTGACTTAGCTGTCAGACATAAACGAGGCCTCCTTAACGGTCTAGGGAGCAATGCGCTCGCCCGTCCCTTCACTCCAGGCACCACATCCAAGAGCTCTCCCCTCCCCTCCCCTCCCCTCCCTTGCCCTGCCGTGCCCGCCCCTCCCTTCCCCTCCCCCCCCTCCCCTCCCCTCCCCTCCCCTCCCTGCACTGGAAGTGGCAGGCCAAGCCAAGGGTACCCTCCAGGGGTCCGCACATGCCCAGAAAGACACCATTAAGGTTGACACGCTCACAGACGAGAGCTGACACTGTGACAACAGCAGCCTCTCCGGACTGGCACACTGGAGACTCACTGGAGGCTCCACACTTATAGATAGCCCCCATCACTGGACATGATACCAAAACAGGGGAGGCTGGTGGAGGCAGAAAACATAGGACAGGCTCATTCATACACGAGTTTGATACCATTCCTCATTCCATTCCATGCATTAAAATGAGCCCGTCCTACGATTTCTGCCCCCGCCAGCCTCCCCTTTACCGAACCAATAGTACTGCTGGTGTCGTTCTGCAACCATTTTGTTCTGTTCTTGATTCTGGAAGGAATGCGACTCCTCTTCTGCTGTGTAACATTACAGTGGCTCATCCACGGGCCAGCAGTCACTATCTCCCTCTCTTGTGTTTGCTCATTTAGCTCAAATACTCCATGAAGCACCCAAACAATCAATCAAAGGATGACAGAAAGCACAGGGTGAAGAAACGATGATGAAATGAACAAAGCAAAAGCAATCACTGAGGGCTGATATGAACGCTTTGAATCAATATTGACAACTCGAGACAAAATCCAGTATGAAGACATCACACGTAAGGAGTGCACACGCATCTACTTTATAATGCATTAGTGACCCATTGGCGTCAGTATATCGATAAGTCTATGAAGACTGTCACGGAAAAGGTCAATTACACCAGAGATAAAGGAGGTAATAAAGGATAAAGAAGCTTTAGGAATAGTTTGAGGGGAGAGAAGGAGGAGGGATGGAGGACAGATAGAGGAGTCAAGGAGCCAGCGTCTCACCTGGAGTCAAACGCAGGGTTTGTGTACAGGGGAGGGCGACATTCCTGCTTCCTGGAGAGGAAGCCTCCTTGCATGTGGGGGGGCGCTGTCTGCCCCACCTTCCTGCCTCGTCCAGGGGGACCATCTGTGGGGGAAGATTAATCTATTACACACAACAATCCTGGAAGTCTGCTGTTGTTTAAACTCAGCAAGGATGGAGGGGGCCATTGGGTGAAGGTGCTGAATTGTAAGACATTGGGGAACGTTCATAGACCTTGTATAGACCTTGATGTAGCAGTGAGCTGTGAGCAGAGATGTGCTGTATTTTCCTGTTGAATGCACTTGCTGTAGTGTATGGTATGTCACTCTGACTAAGAACATCTAATGTGAGGTAAATGTGAATGAGGGCTGAATGAGGGATGAAAAACCCCCACAGGAAAATACGGAACAGACTTGTTTCCATTTTGAAAAGTACAGTTGAGACTCAGTTGAGAGTTGAACAGACAAGGTTGTATAGACCAGTGGAGGCTGGTGGAGGTAGTAGAGGACAGGCTCATACAGTAGTTATGCATGGCACGGAATGAGGAATGGTATCAAACATCTGATATCATTCCTCAATCCATTCCATGCATTTCAATGAGCTCGTCCTCCGATTTCTACCCCCACCAGCCTCCCCTGGCGTAGACAATAGCCAGGCTAAGGCCATATGTTGTCAATCGCCAATTTGTAGCCCTGGCTAGTCAGTAATCTCCTCAGCCGTCCAGATTTAAGAAGCTATTTTTGCTGGTTCTTAACGGGAGGCATTGGCTTACTGTAAATTATTTACCTTTGCTTCATAATTTTATCAGCTGGCTTCAATCCCTTTGAAAATATTATAGAAGCAGCTCAAAATGAAATAACGTGTTCAACAGATGACTGAAAAGCCACGACAGATCAACAATCTGTTGAGACTACATCTAGGCTTGCACATGTCGCACTGGATGGAAAATGTAGCTACGTTCAACATAATTGTTCTAGGAACAGCACCTTCAGAATAATGAGCAACACACAGCAGAGTTATGGGCCCATTGTTTCTATATCACTCTTACACTCCTGAGTGTAAACTACCAGCCTGTCTGCCTAATGTAACTGGTGGTTAATTAATGGTTGTACCTTCGCAGTCCAACAGAAAGCAGGTTAGCAGGTGGGGACATACTTCTTCCAGAACAGAACAGAATGCACAGAATGCAGCAGGCCCCTTCAAGGACAACTGGTCCAGAAATACCTCAGCCCGCTTCTTGTTGGAGTCCTGACCCAGTATTTCTTTGTATTCCCCAAGAGAGAAAACCTTGTCATATACAAGGTAAGGAAGCACTCTGCTGACATCCAGTTCATTCAGAATCATCTCTCGGTGCTCTTTCAGGATTTTGGCTGCCCATTTCTTCTTCCTCCTGCTGTATGGCTTCCTCACAATCCTGGGCTGCTTCTTCTGCTTCTTCACAAACCACCTCCTGGAGCCACTTCCAAACATCTTCAGGTTCGGGAGACCAACCAAGGCTTCTTCCACAGTTCTTTCAACAAAGTTCCCAAGGGAAGGAAGGTGCATATTTCACACCAGGGAGGCTTCCGTGCCACATATTCCCAATCAACCCCTTTGTTGTTGTTTGCTGTGTCTGGGATCAGAAGAGACAATCTGGACAGTGGTAGAATCCTGCCCCGGTGCTTACAGACGGATAAGAGGATTACCGTACTCTAAGCAGACCGCTACAAACTGTTCACCATCATAGTCACTTGGCAGACTTAACTGTTTGGTTTGCTTGTACTCTCTTGAACCTTGAACAACACCTTTTCAGTGTGAAAAATCCCCAAATAATATCATCCGTGTTTCTCCCAATGCTTGAGGGAGAACAGGAACTTGGAGCAGTAGACTCTCAGGGGAAATTATCATGGTTTGGTTGAGTAGGGCATGAAAAAAAACACAATTTAACTGAAATGTTGGCGGTAGTATTTTTGCTGCAGTCAAAGTACTAGATTTGACATCAAAATGTATGTGGCAATACCATTTAATTTGTCCCATATGATATTATTGCAATGTTACAACCTTGAGCTGCCTGCATCAACAAGAACCTGTATAAAAAGATAGAACATGGCATAGAAACTACCGCCCATGAGCATACATAGCCTTGGTGTTTCTTAGTGGTTGTGGCGGAACTGAAAACGAAGGCAAAAGGTAATGCAGCACACAGAAATTCGACCTTGAGTCTTGACACCATTTATGTGTCGAGGAGGGATGATCATCCCTTCACCAGTAGAGGGTGCAATTTGATAATCAAATGTAGATTGTGCTCTGGTCACCCTTGTGAAATGACCTCCATCATCCGTCAATAACTCAAATGACTCAAGACATAATTGTATCACAGCATTTCAAACGGGAGGGTATTTCAGGTCAACATCCTCAAACTGACTGTCACACTTAATTCAACGTTTGTGCATGTCCTTTTTCATATGACAGAGCAATTTATTTATGGTCAATCAAGCCTTCTTCTTTATTAACGCCCTGTTGAAATATGTACTAACTTGACATACTTGTTAGTAGTAAAACTGCTAAAAAAATGACAAATGACTCCAGTTACGTTTATATTCTGCAGTTGTTGACGTACGGACGACCATTGCGTATTCAATTTTGAGCAATTTCTTTATGCTCAATCAAGCCTTCTTTATTAACGCCCTGTTGAAATATCAAGCTCGTGCAAGTACAGACAATTGTGCGTATATGCAATGCAATGTAATGTACAATTAATGTATTATTGAGAGAAACAACAAATACGATCTAAGATAACAAACAAATAGCTCTATAGAAAGAGCTTATCACCTCCCTGCTTGCATCTGTTGCTTGCCTTGTGCGGTTGCCAGTGGGTCAATGGTCAGACATGACTATTGCATTTGTTAGGGAAATGGCATGTACCTTTTTTGGTTGGAGGTATTTAACAGTGGTGAGGTTGGACATTACAAGCATTCCAAAGGCACAATGCGTAATCAAAAAAGAGATGCCTAATCACTTTATATCTGAGTTGATGGTTACCTTAAAGCAAAGGTTTCATAAGAAAAAGGGTAATAAAAGCATCTTATCTATCTACTTTTTGGATACAACAAAGAACAGATTTTCAATTATGTTTTTGAAATCCTGGTAATTAGATATCACAATTACACTGCAGTAGGTGACGTAAAGACATGAAGCCTATTTGTTGGTAGTGAGTACAGGAGGAAACCTTGAGAGGAACCAGAGACTTGTCTCATTAAGTTAGCTTTCACATCAGCCTCTTAGTATGAGTCATTCTAATGGTTATCACCTAATATATTGGGTGTACGTGAATCCCAGCACGACGACAGACAGGCAACATGAGTCATTGTTCACTGTTCAGAACATGAAATGAGAGTTATTCATTTACTCTTTTATTTTTCAATAAAATATAATCAGGTATATCAACTGTCGTAAATGTCAATGAGCTTGTGAGGAATTATGATCAAAGGCAGGCTTCCTTGTTCCTTAAACTGGAAGTGCATGTTTGAGTAGTCAGTCACAGTTGGATTTCTTATTCCATTGGATCATCACCTACATAATTTGGGCTAGCTGGTACACAAGAGAGAATATGCACCTTGGTGAACCATAGTTTTATAATGTTAGATTGTGTTACACTTACAGTAGATGCATGCAAAGTTGCAAACACTAAATTATCAATATCACACTAAATGATAAGTATCAATATCAGACAACCTGTAGTCATCAAACATAACATAAAACATGTATTGATTACCACATGGTTTTACGCTGTGCTCAAGTAATATGTATGTGTATTGTTTTATTACAGTTGCAGAACCAATTGCCCATTTGAGAGACAGTAGAGAATTACTGACTGACTGATTGACTGACTGATTACTGACCTAATGACCTACTGACATTTATATCTATTGAGATTAAAAGTGCCTGTAACAAACCTAACACCTAACAAACAAAAGGGTATGATAACTGAATTATATTTATCATTCATGTACGATCAATCCTTTGTACAGAACATTTTTACATGTTGCCTAATGTATGTTGAGATTGAAATTTCATGTGTCTTTATCCGCCCAAGGATTCTGTTATCCTGTTGGCGTGAATGCAATCACTATGTTATCTGGTTTATCGTATTGTTTTATGGCCTATAAGTCTGAGAGGTTGAACTTTGGCAAAGTTTCAATTAAAATATTGATTTAAGTGATAGAGTAGCAACAGAATTCTTGTGATAGCACGGTCTTTGACAAACAAGGAAGAAGGATAATGAGACAACGTAACGGTAATTTGTACTGTAGGTCATACCTGTGGGTTTACAGTACCTGTGCGTGACTAACCAACCATTACCATCAACCTCAGAGTGCTGCCAAGAATGCTATTGTATGCGTTCGGGAAAAGGAACGGTGGTTTCCCATATGAAATATCCACAACCTTTCACCTCATTGAAGTTTTTTTTTTTTTAATACGTATATAATTTTGTCGAAACAAACATGATTCAGTGTCCCAATATTTAATATAAATAAATGTTCAACAGCTTTTGGAATGTTGCCTATACTGCAAGGGCTGTACTTCACTGAGAGAGCTAAGAGGTCTCCCCTCTTCTCTCAGGTCCTCTGTGGTATCGGTGCATCACCTGTTTGTCTTCATTGATTTGGCTGGTAAAGGACTGGTTTCCCAGACACAGATTAAGACAAATCCTAGATTAAAATGCATCTTCAATGGAGATGTTCTTTAGAAAATGTTTCGTCCAGGACTAGGTTTAATCTGTGTCTGGGGATCCTTCCCTTAGAGTGCACAATTAATCTTATCAAATCTTTTTGTCGTTGTACCTTGCCTATTACCTACTGGAAAATGTTGTTAGCGCTGCACAAATATAAAAGGAAGGTGCAATGCCACCCGGTGCCAGGGTCATTGTTCGGAAGTTGGTGGAGTTCTCTTTGAATTTAACCACAAGATCAACATCAATCATCCTATTCTTTTCTATGGGCTAAATAATCTCATGCATTTGTGGTCTTAGGCTGTTTAGAAAGAGTTGAAACAATTTAATGTAGAATCATGTATTTTAGACATTTGGAAATTGTTAGAAATTATTTTTATAAAAACAGTTGCATCATAATGCTCAATAGCAGACGAGTAAATAAAGCTATTCAGTTCTTTATTTAGGGTGATTAAATTTACTAATTGTATTTGATATTCCATATGCAAATCAATTGAATTTATATGTTTTTTAATCATCTGAAATTTACTAATGTGATGGCCTGTTGAGATGAATCAAGCATTAAATGAGATGAATCAAGCATTAGTTCCATGGTACTTGGATTAATACATGAAGAGGTAAGGGTCAGGTCATCAAGATAGATGCTGCAACACACACATAACTTAAGAATGATGTAATGGAAAATATTAGGCTAGGAAAGGACAAATCAGAGTAGGTGTATGTTTTCTTCAGCAGGTCAACTCGTTCCCCAGAGGGAACGGACCGGCGATATCTCTACCTGGAACGGATCGTGTGTCAGGGGCTGGGACCAGCCTAAAACACCAACGAGAGAAGAGCCAAGTCTAAACCGCGGCTCCTCCCCAACCAAATAGCCAATCATAATCATTCTGTTTACTGTAAAATGCCTTGTTTGACTGTTTGAATGCATCCATTTTTGGAAGGTTGGTTACAGATTAACAGCTTGCTGACTGTGATTTTCTTTGCCAAAAGTGGTCCTTGTACAAGTCTAGAATTTTGACATATAAATAAATAGCTAAAAGTAAGAAGTAGTTTGTCTTCTCCTTCAAATAAAGAACACGTTTTCTCACAAAATATGAGGTTATGTAAATGTTCTCACGCAATCATGGTTGTGAATATCACAACAGTGAATATCATTGTAGGTTAGTGAATTACATTG
This sequence comes from Argentina silus, assembly GCF_951799395.1. NCBI lineage: Eukaryota > Metazoa > Chordata > Actinopteri > Argentiniformes > Argentinidae > Argentina > Argentina silus. Next base: position 4,464,220 of record NC_139657.1, read on the forward strand.
TCAGGTTATCTAAGCTCCCTGACTGGTTATAACAGGTTATCTAAGCTCCCTGACTGGTTATAACAGGTTATATATGCTCCATGTCAACTACACGTCCTACATCTTAGCAAATACATTACATATATTCTACTCATCTCCTTGAATTTCTGTGATCTGATCATAATCTTTGGTGCCATTTCATGTGGTAAATTTAGTCCATAGATGATTAATCATTATGGAACGATCTTCAAAACATAACTAAATTATATTTTCATGTGCCTATCGGTCAATTAAATGTGAGGAATGTACGTGTTTTAATTGATTATATTGTGTCAATTGTTCTTATACTTGTTTGTAATTATTAATGTACTTTAGATTTTTTTAATGTACTTTGATTTTGAGCTTCCCTGAAAATGAGACTTTGATCTCTGTGAGACACCATGCATAAGTAAAGGATTAATAATTAATCAAACTACTGATTTGGCAACATTACCTAAACAATTCACTTGGCAATATTGTATCTTGCCGAGCAATTGTCAGCTTTGGCTATGACCTCTTTCACACCTGTGACCACAGAAGCTGTTTCCTTCTAAGAAGCCGATAGCCCGGTTCCAAGACACACAACAGTAAAATACGGATGTGATTGAATAGAATGTGAGACAGTTCTTTTTTTTTTAAATATTTTTTTTTCTTTTATTAATTTATGGTCATATTTTTTTCTCCAGATATTACAGAATATATATACATTACTCTGAATTCAACATGTCACTCAAATCAACTTGTTGCCCACGGTACCTCCAGTTTTAACAATTCTATGACAAGTTCACATTCAGGGAAGTAATTGAACGAAGAATCAGTTTAGATCATCGCTGGTTGAAAATGACATGAAAAGGGGAACGAGGGAAACAATTAATGGGATTTGACAGAATGTGTGTCTAGCAAAGTTAGGGTTAGGGTTAGGGTTAGGGTTAGGGTTAGGGTTAGGGTTAGTTCAGTGAACCTGCATCTGTCCTGAACAAATCTCAGGAAAGCAGGTTCTGAATCATTATTAAACTAATGTAATGTTTCTGTTCCATGTACAAGTACTGCACTGTATTCTCTAGCCCTTTTGATTGAGCTCATGCTCCCCAGGGTTGCTAGGCAGACTAGAAGTTCTCATAGTGATGGATGAAGTGGGTTTGGTCCCGCTTGTTCATCTGCTGGCAGGCCTTCTCCACGTTCTTGGTGAGGCCAGGGGGGCCACAGCTGAACACACCGATCTTACCCACCTAGACAGAGGAGACATTTAAAAAAAAAAAAAAAAAGTGTCATGGTAAGATACAGCGTGTGAGTATCTGTGTTCATCAGGGGAGGCTGGTGGTGGTAGAAATTGGAGGACGGGCTCATTGCGATGCATGGAATGGAATGAGGAATTGTATCAAACATGGGATACCATTCCTCATTCCATTCCATGCATCACAATGAGCCCTCCTCCGATTTCTACCTCCCGCAGCCTCCCCTGCTGTGTTCATATCATATCACTGTACTAGTGCAGCATACAGGGAAGGGAGGGGAAAGCAGGGATAGTTGTGACGCAACAAGAGCAGCTTAGTCATCATGGAGTAGGATGGAGACGGATGTTTACAGGAACTGACCTCGGGGTGGACTTCCTGCAGGGAACTGAAGAAGGACACAAAGGGCGGACGCCCAAAATGTGTGACCGAGCGCAGGCCGGTGAAAAGGCTGCGGCTCCACACCTTCTGGAAGTGACGTTCACACACGTACTGTGGAGACATCCCACACACCCCGCATTACGACAGCAATTACACCCTGACGGCGCCACTCTGTGTTGTCAGTGACTGACAACTGAACAGGAAGTTAAGTATGCTAATTATATTCTTGGTGTGGCGCTTTTTACAGTATGTATCATTGTTCATACCAGCATGGTGGTGCGAAGGTCAAACTTCTCAGCCAGCTGAGTGATGTAGGTGTGGACAGAGACTAGTTCCAAGGTATCCATCTCCTCCACCTCCCTAATGATGTCAGACACCCACTCAAACTGCCGCTGCGTTCGCGTGACCCAGATGAAATAGACCTGAAAACAGGCACATTCATTATCTATTTTGATAAGAGACGGTAATGAAAGAACAAATACAGTGGCGTATTGTCATGTATCCGCTTGATGAGCGTACTTTTTTACACTGAATCTTGGACTTGACTGAGGACTTGAAAACGATGTCCTTGAGAATGGAGGCAAATGGGGTGACTCCGATCCCACCGCCCACCAGAACCGACACCTCAAAGTCTGTCCACTCCTGATGGCCTTCTCCAAACGGCCCATCCAGGTACAGCTGTGGAGGTGGAAACGCAGCTTATTATTGAGGGGGAAAACAATAGCTCTGTAATGTCAGCATACAGTAGCAAGACAGAAACAACCATACACGCACGCACGCACGCACACAGACACAGACACAGACACAGACACAGACACACACACACACACACACACACACACACACACACACACACACACACAGACACTGTGCCATGCCTTTGGGTAAGTGCTAAGCTGTTCGAGGTTCTCAGGGGTGTAGACCTCTCGGAGCTGGCTGGTCCAAGGCCCCACAGCCCGGATGTGCAGGCTGAGGGTCTCCTCATGGGGGGCTGACGTCAGGGTGAACGGGTGGTACTCGTCTGTGCCCAGCGCCAGACATGCCACACGCACCCACTGCCCTGAACGATACACAAAGCCCTGGGGACGCTTAAACTCCAGGTAGGTCACACCTGCAGCAGGAGAGAAAACAGCCAGTGGAGTTGCATAGTCGCATAAAAACCCTAACAACTTGTGTTTTTTTCCTTTCCTTTCTAGCGCTGTGACTTATCACTTGTTCTTTTCAAAGGTTTTACTTTTGATAACTGATGTATAGTTTCAGTTACTGAGATTCACTTACTTAGACAAATGTACCTATTGTAAGTCGCTTTGGATATAAGCGTCTGCTAAATGACTTAAATGTAAACATGAAAATGCTTAGAAATACACTCATGCAAACTTTCACATTATGGAAATTATAAAAAATAAAATATATAATAAATCTATAATAACAGTTTATTTGTCCTGTAGAGCAAAATAGCTATGTTGCAATAAACACAATGATTGGGGTAACATCCATACAAAACCACATAAATCCACATAAATCCATTTGGACACAACTCAACTAGAGCACCAGAACCCCTTATGTCTATGGTAATGTCTGCAAGGCTATTTTCTAGCTCGAGGAGGAGAGGGTTCTCCAGTACCTGAGGGCAGCAGCTCAGCCTTCACCACAGGGATCTCCACCTTCTTCCTGTTCAGGCTGATGAGCTTGTCCAGCAGGAAGAGGAGGCCAGGGGGGATCAGGTAGATGTAGAAGCGGGGCTCCTGGAGGAGGGCAAAGCTGCCATGGATGACCGTCTGTCACGGAAGGAGACAGCCAAGAGGAGGAGACAGCCAAGACGTCAAAGAGACTCTCAGTCAGACACACCACCATCTCAACCACCTCACTATCGCCTACTGTACCAGTATTCATTACGGAATGACTGCTTGCTATTTGTTTCTGCTTTGTTCTAATGGGTAGTGACTGGCGGACATGTTGTTTCTGTGCTCACCAGAATGTAAATGAGGACATAGAGGTAGTGCGTGAGCCAGAACCCACGGAAGCTGATGCGACGAAAGTACAGCGAGGCGAAGACGTACATGAACGCAAAGATGAAGAGAAGCAGGATACCAGTCATCCCTAGAGTGGAGAGACACACAGACATTTGCATACATTCTGCATTTGCATACAGTGTCTCTTTGACTTTAAGTGCCACTGTAACTTTTAAAGGGGCTTCTGTTTCACGCCCTCCTACCTGGAACCGTCTGAAAGAACCACCACGACCACTTCAGTGGAACTTCAGACCTGCGAATGTAGACAAATCACATACTGTACTGTACAATGTACGCATGGCATGTGTCTGGTAAAAAAATATGCAGTACAAGTGCACAGTAGATACACAGTAGATATAAAGTCGATCTGCAAACAATGATGAAGACATTACCCGTCATTGGATAAGACCTTGGGGAACAGACAGGCCAGGATGCTGAGGTCACAGATAGAGAAGACGTAGACATTGACCACATGGCCCAAACTGTGAATGACTAGAGGGAGAGGAGAAGGAGAGGTCAGCAACACTACAGGGACAACATTAACCGAAAAAACACAATTAGAGTTGTGTTACATGGCTTGAATATGTATGTCTGTTCATTTATATGCTGGAAAATAATAAATAATAAAATAATAAAAAAGCTCTAGTTCTTGTACTTCTCCTTCTCTGAGGAGTTTCCTCCCTCTGACCTCTGACCTGTGAGGATGATGGCGGACATGGCCATGAAGCGGTGGAAGTCGATGGCAGCGTCGAACGGGATGTAGCGGTTGAGGAAGGTCTCTCTGCCCAGCGTGATGAGGTTACGGCACACCGTCAGGAGCATGTAAGGGAACAGGAAGGAGACGGCAGCGGCCGAACCACGGGACACCACGATGCCCACCACCGAGGTCTCTGGGATACCTGAGGAAGCGGCCTGCAAACCGTAGTCTAAACACAGAGCTAGGGGTTTGTATCTGTTAGTCCAGGGGTTTTACTCTAGAGTAGGCTGACACAAGGTTGATTCACACTCATTCTCGAGAAGATACATTCAATAAAACGGCATCAATCAATCAATCAATCAATCAAATGTATTTGTATGCCACTTTGTACAATGACAATTGTCTCAAAGTGCTTTACAACAACAACAACACAAAATGAACCTATAGCATGAGTAATCCACTCAGTTACATCAGTGAGTTAACTTGTTAGGTAAACAAAAGAGGTTGCACAGCTACTGTTCAGCAGCTCGCTTCGTACAAACAGAACTTACAGTAGCATCTCTCCAGAGCCACTCCTACGGTGATGCCATAGACGATGATGAAGCAGACAATATGGCGGCGATAATTCTCAACGAAGCGTTTGAATTGCTGGATCTTCTTCTGGAGGGGGTTTCTGTTGTAGCGATCCCTATTGGGCCTCACGTAGACTTTAGGGCTCTGGAGGCCTGACCTGAATAAGAAGAAGAAGAAGACTCTTTATTTGGCCATGCAATCAATTCTCATAAATTGTAGGAATTTGACACACTGTGCACACCCCTCCCGAGACAACACACACACTGCACACACCACACCCCCAAGGGAGAACAGAGCTCTGGGCTCTGGGCACAGGGCAGCCATATTCGGCACCGCTGGAGCAGTTAGGGGTTAAACGCCTTGCTCAAGGGCACAACGGCAGTGGTAGGAGCCTTAGATATGACGCCAGTAACCTAGAAGGCATTGCTAATTTATAGACATTACAGTACATAACAATTTTCACAGTCTGTTATAACTATTACAACAATCATAACAGTTATACACATTGAGGTTTGTCTTTTTAATTGAGAGGAAATGAACTACTCCTGGGGATTACTGAGTGAAACTGTATAATAAGCCATACCATAGAGTAGGTTAATGTTGTACCAACGTACCATAGAATGGGCTAACAAAATACTATACTATAATCTCTATGATTTGAGGAGCTCAAGTGCATGTGAAGTGTGGGCTGATAATGGAAGGAGATTGCATCACAAGGTGAACTTGGTAACAACAACTCAAAATCACTTGTATCACCCATTTTCCCTGCAGCAGCAGCAGCACATACAGTCCTGGGTGTTGCCTTACTACAGCATAACACAGAAAAGAACATTTATGTGACTAATCAGGCAGGTGCTTAGGTAGGGTTGAAAGGAGCCAAGGCCCTGCCCATTTTGCCCTGCCAGTCACAAAGTGTCCTCCTGGGTGTTTGTTTTTAAAACGATTACCAGTTCTGAGGTAATTCACATTGTAAGCCGATCAGCCGGTCAGCTGTAACCTCGACGTATAGACCGAGACTAGACAAGAGCAAAGGGAGCACACAGTGACTAACGTCATTTACGAGCGAAACCCGGCTGCAGCTCTCTCTGCAACCCAAACATGAGGATATCAGAGAACAAAGGATTGGAGCTAGACCAACATTTTAAAACACCATTAACTGAGACAGAGAGTCTGTTCCATAAGGAGGATTGGCGCCAATGATGGGATTAATATTGGCCCAATCCCAATACAGTCCTCGCCCGTACCACTTAGCCCTAGCCCTCCATTTTGCGCGTTCAGGCGTAGGGGTAGGGTGTCCCGATTCTTGTTGGAATAGAGGGGTAGGGCGAAGTGGTAGGGCGAAGTGGCCCTCCTGAGGTTTTTCAGAGGCACACTCAAAACCGAGTGTTGTCAGAAATCTCATAGAATGCCTTGTGATGGTGGCGAACGCTGCACAAGCAACAAAAAAACCCCTCAAATGTCAGTATTTTCTTCATTAATAAAGATTTAAAAATTATGATAACCCTCGTATTATCTTAGTTTAATGTCGTTTCAATGTATTATAGACTTTTCTTTATAACAAGCATAACAAAAAATCGCTAGTATGCTGATGTCTCTAGCTAGCTAGCTAACGTTACAACATTGTTTTAAGGCTGATTCGTGCATGACAGTCCCGCATTTTGACATACTTCCATGTCGCATATGCATACTGATGACGTATCAGGGTCTTGAAGGGTTGTCCCATTTCATAGGAGAAGATTTCAACCACTACCCCTTGTGACTCTGTTTCGAGGGGCAATTCGAAAAGCGAGGGGCACTCGAAAAAGAGGGTTAGTGGTAAAAATAAGAAATGGGATTGGGCCTTTATATTGGCCAACGTTCCTTTACATTATACCAACAAAGCATGTTGTCAGGTAACTGGTTGTTAGTCCAATAAAAGACCAGTATTCGGTAAATCAGGAAGTTTAACCAGGAAGCTATATGGAAATATGTAAAGCTCATTGGTGCCACTCTTCTAATATACCACTCTGAGAACTGAGAACTTACTTCTTCCCTTGTCGCCTACGAAGCACCTGTCCCTCTGTCCCAATGCTGCTGTATGAGATGTCGATATCCCCTTCTGGTGGAGAGCTGAGAGAGTGAGATGACAAGATCATTGTTAATATGGTCTTGGAAAGCCTACTGTCTACACAGTAAACCGGGTGACAATATGTTAACATTACACAAACCACAAACCATATCCAGAATGTCAGAATTTGTACAAAATTAGCCGTAATCAAAAAGACAATGGAATGTTTTACCATATTGGATAGGACAACATTGTATATATATATACGTATGGTGCAATAGTGTTGTTTTGGCAATAATGAACAACATGGTGTGGGTGTTTTAACTGGCCATTCCAGAAATAACTGGCCATTCCCAGTAATAACTGGCCATTCCCAGAAATAACTGGCCATTCCCAGTAATAACTGGCCATTCCCAGTAATAATTGGCCATTCCAGAAATAACTGGCCATTCCAGAAATAACTGGCCGTTCCCAGAAATAACTGGCCATTCCCAGAAATAACTGGCCATTCCAGAAATAACTGGCCATTCCAGAAATAACTGGCCATTCCCAGAAATAACTGGCCATTCCCAGTAATAACTGGCCATTCCCAGTAATAATTGGCCATTCCAGAAATAACTGGCCATTCCAGAAATAACTGGCCGTTCCCAGAAATAACTGGCCATTCCCAGAAATAACTGGCCATTCCAGAAATAACTGGCCATTCCAGAAATAACTGGCCATTCCCAGAAATAACTGGCCATTCCAAAAATAACTGGCCATTCCCAGAAATAACTGGCCATTGGCGTTACAACACGTGACCAGTAACTGACTCATGAATTATTACTAAATAATTAAACAAGGGTGGGGTTGTGATGAGAATACAACCATGTGAACCATCTGAGGTATCATGGGTGAGGTATCATGTTGTCAAAACAACAGCCTCACAACCTGCTGACAAAGGTGGGGTTTTGTTATTGAAAAATAGTTAAGATTTGAATCAGCACAGATCTACAAGTGGTTGTAGGACAAGCTCTTGTCACACCCTTATAGAGACAGCTGATACATTACATGTTTACATTTAGCAGACGCCTCACCAAGTCAATTTCCTGCGTGTGCAAATATACTTGGCCAAATAAAAGAATTCTGATTCTGATTCTGATTCTTTATCCAAAGCGACTTACAACAAGTACATTTGCCTAAAGTAAGTGAATCATCTATACATCAGTCATCACAAGAAAAAAAATCTAGAAGAAGGAAGTATTACTTTTTTTAAAACAAATTTACAGTAGAGGAACTGTACAGGGGGGTAGTGGGGGGGTGAAGAGGCCTTTAGGAGGGACAGTCAAGATGTAACCATTAGTGACATGACGTGACAAAATAAATCATATTGCAGTGAGTCCATTTTCCAATTAATTTGTTGCTAGTCACCACACTTAATTCTTTACTAGTCATTCTGTCTGAAATGTTGTCTAACCTGTTGTTCTGTGGGGTGATGAAGGACACACGCTGTTGACGACTTGGTCTCTTCCTCTCCTGCATCTCCATCCCTGTAAAGGCACATGGTGACACCATGTGAGAATAACACAGAGAAGACAGGTAGGACTGGGACAAGTTACAGAAAACGTGCACCATGGTTTGGGGAGGTGCAGGCTGGTGGGTGAAACTTAAGAGAAAGAAAGAAAGAGCTGTACACTCTTGCTCTGATGCGAATGATTTAATGGACCATTGTTTCGGCAGCAAGCCGCCTTCTTCAGGGTTTCAATTGAGGACTAAGACAGGACTGGGACATGGACAGAGGAGAGAGGTGGACTACAAAAAGACCTAAAGCAACTCAAAGGAGATAGCAGAAGCCTTCAAGGGTATCTAGCGTATCTAAAATGTAACCCCAACCGTCTCACCTTTGATGTTGAGCTGAGCGAACTGCAGCTCCTTCTCGTGGTCTCTGAGCAGGAAGTGAAAGTCCTCCCAGGTGATGCGCTCCTTGTCGTCAAAGCCGGCGGCCTTCAGCATGGCCTGGATGGCATCCTCCGCCTGACTCTTAGTCAGGGCTCCGCTGGAGATCTCTATGAAGGACCTGAAGCACACACAGAGGGGCAGAGTTGGAACATCAACCCATCTGTTAAGGAAGACTTTCAGAGTGACCCAGTATAGATCCTCACAGAGTGACGTTCGACTGTGGCCACACCTCTCTATTGGGGTACAGAAATGCGGTTTCCAATGGGGTTTACCAATGCGTTTTCCAGTGGGGTACAATCGTCTTTGAACTATAATGCAGGTGATTGATGGTGATGACTGTGGAAGTATGTTGATAATGACACCCCATACCCATGAAAAGGTTTATTGAAACATAAAAATAACAACAACAGCGAATGTCGAAAGTGGCCAACGCTAAGCTATTTGTAGTGAGGTTCAACTGGGAAATTTGACTTCATTAACCCAGTAGAGGGGTGTGGCTTCATATTTACCTATACCTATACCTGTACCTATAATGGAAGAAGAGTGGTTAGCACTAACCTTAGAAGTGTAGAAAACTCCTCTTTTGACAAGAAACCGTCTCCACCAATGTCATGCATTGAGAACATCAGCTTTGACTTTTCCTCTGGGGAACCTGTGGAGATACAGAGGTAATTCATATTCAGAACACCCTGAATTCAATGACATTCTATTCACTATGTAATAACACGGTAGTAACAAAGAAGAAGACACAAAATGCAACGGGCGTGCTCGAGACCCACTGGGCATAACATGCACCTTTCATGAAGATAACAATGACATCGAGGAACTCCTGGAAGGAGAGGTAGCCATTGCCATCTTTGTCAGCGAGCGTGAACATGGAGTCCACAAAGAGCGAGTCAGGTTTGAGTCCGAGGGCATCAGCAAACTCAGTCCCTGACAGCTCACACTGCAGAGCCTCTCTGGTCTTCTTTGAGGACACGCCACGCAAGTCCCCAGCGTCACGTTTCTCAATCTCCAGAACCTACAGTACAGATGATGGTTATGGTGGTACACCTGATTGGTCACTGTGGTATCGGGATGGTCATTGGGGGTCGAATTGAGGACACTAAGATGTTACTGTAGCTAAATTGATGAACACTAATTAGACTAGTTTACGGAATTGTCTTTATTAAAATGTCTCCAGACCTCCAATGGAGGCATGAGAACAATGTGGCTTGGATGTATGGCTATGCGAGACTTCTACTACTACTGCTACTACTACTGCTATTACTACTGCTATTACTACTGCTGCTACTACTACTACTACTACTACTACTACTGCTACTGCTACTACTACTACTACTGCTACTACTACTGCTACTACTACTGCTATTACTACTGCTATTACTACTGCTGCTACTACTACTACTACTACTACTACTACAGAACACAACTACAGTACTACCTGGTGAGGAGGGAGAGAACAGTAGAGTACCTTAGCAAAGGCATGTCTGATGAAGGTCTCCACTATCTGGGCCCTCTGCTCCTTGGTCACAGCCTCTCTCAGCAGCTCCTTCTCTCTCATCTCCCTCACTGTCATGTCCTGCCCACTGTTCGTCACCTCAGAGCGCAGGTGACGCACAAACCCAGCTCGCTGGCTCTCATCCTCAAAAAACAACACCTGCAGGAGCACACGGGCAGGGGCGATGAACAAAATAATGGTTAAGGAAAACAACATAAGGCTCCTCTGTGGCTCAGTTGGTAGAGCATGGTGCTAGGTTGTGGGTTCGATTCCCGCTGGGACCATATATACCGAAAAATGTACTGTCGTAAGTCGCTTTGGATAAAAGTGTCAGCCAAATGGCATATATTATTATAAGACAAACATGCTTTCAGTAAGAAAATACACAATGATTGAATGAGGCACATGAACAGGAAGACAGGTGACAGATGCAGGAAGGATGATGAATGTGATGAACGATGATGAATGAATGTATGATGAATGAAAGTATGATGAATGAAAGTATGATGACGTGTAGGATGAATGAAATGTATGATGAATGAAACTATCAAATAAAACACACAAGGGCAGACTCCATCTGGCGTTCTTCCCCCCTCCCTGTAACTCACCAGGTCGTACTCTTTAGGTACTTTCAGGAGCAGGGCTTTATGGGCCCGGTCGTTGGACAGGACGACGTCCAGGTGAGTCTGGTTGGCCAGGCTAAGGGAGCGCAGGGCGGGCCCGGCTTTGTCAAACATATTCAGCCTCCTCTCTGTATCCACCAGCACACTGACCGGGTACAGGGGCTTCCTGGGCCCCTGCCACTCACAGGCTAGGAAGTGTGAAGGGGAAGGGAATGAATGGGAAAAAGGAAATAGGGAAAACATTTAAGAACTTGGTGGTGTAAGTCGTATATAAGTCGTATATGAAAAATAAATAAATAAATACACACACCTGTGATTCCAACAGCAGGTTCCTCTGCTTTATCGGCAGCTCTGCCTCTCTTCTGGAACTTCTTGAACTTGGATTTACGGAAATAGGCCACAACACAGGCCATAAGGAAAGCCACTATAAGGAAAATGTAATATTACAACCTGCAATTTTTGCAATTTTAGGGGGGGGTTTAAATCCATTATTAAAGATAACATATGCATATGCATGGGAACTACGTATGTGAATTGTGATTTATTAAAATGAAGTACTGACCAACAGGAAAGAGAAACAAGCATATGACACAGATGCCAAAGCCCGCTTTGCTCCCGTCAAAGTAATTGAGAGTGGTGACATTAGTGCAGGGGTGGAGATCTGAGGCCTTGACTTGGGAGGGCTGGGGACAGGGGTCACCTAGAGGTCACAGAGAGACACCTCATGCATTTTACTGTCAGGGGGTCATAATGAACAGTACAGTCATCACCACCACAGATGAGCTACCCCTCATCATCTTGAACAACAAAGGGTGTGTCTTTACCATCCCTCCAAAAGAAGACACTCCTCTGGATGTCTCCCTCCTCTGCACTGGTGACTGCCAGGAGGACGTCGTGATATGTTGTGTTCCTGATGGTCTGGATCTCTTCATCTGTGAACAAACTAGGGAATATTCAGGATGAGTGGACAGCTGTGGCCAGATGATCGACGGGAAATGTTGTGACTATGAATGAATATCACCAAAAACATGGTGATTCAAATGTGATGTATCCTCTGACACGTCTGTGTGGTTCTACACTTTTACTCAGCAGATATGACTGGTAGGGCAGAAGGAACACTCACATAAGTCTCACATAAATCTACTACAACTACTACACACTTTCTCTAGCACTGTGACTGCTGGTGGCACATCAAGGTTTTACCGATAATGACTGATGTATAGTTGATTCACTTACTTTAGACTTAAAATGTACTTATTGTAAGTTGCTTTTGGATAAAAGTGTCTGCTAAATGACTTAAATGTTTAAAAGTGTATTATTCCCACCCATTCTGTCTGTTCTCAAACCAGAAGCGGTCGCCATTCCTGATACGTTCAAACTGGTCCAGGGTAATGGAGGAGAACACTTGACCTGGACCGTCAACAGACTCCAGGAGGCCCCCTGGGAATAGCTCCAGTTCAGAGATTTCACCATCATAGAGATCTGCCAAGTCCCTGAACAACTGGATATAGAGACAAAATAGGAAGAACACATAATAATAATAATAATAATAATAATAATAATAATAATAAGAAGAAGAAGAAGAAGAAGAAGAAGAAGAAGAAGAAGAAGAAGAAGAAGAATTTAATTTATTACATTTATAAAGAGGTTTTCATGATACAAGAATAATCTCAAAGTGCATAAAATAAAAGTTAAAATAGAAAAATCTAATGGTTACGGTTAGCATTAAAATCTGAGCCTGGACCGGTGCTGAGGCAGGCCCACGGTTTCTGTGGCTTCACCCTCCTAGTCTAGTCAGTCTACCTGGCTTCACCCTCCTAGTCTAGTCAGTCTACTTGGCTTCACCCTCCTAGTCTAGTCAGTCTACCTGGCTTCACTCTCCTAGTCAGTCTACCTGGCTTCACTCTCCTAGTCAGTCTATCTGGCTTCACCCTCCTGGTCTAGTCAGTCTACCTGGCTTCACCCTCCTGGTCAGTCTACCTGGCTTCACCCTCCTAGTCTAGTCAGTCTACCTGGCTTCACCCTCCTAGTCTAGTCAGTCTACCTGGCTTCACCCTCCTAGTCTAGTCAGTCTACCTGGCTTCACCCTCCTAGTCAGTCTACCTGGCTTCACCCTCCTAGTCTAGTCAGTCTACCTGGCTTCACCCTCCTAGTCTAGTCAGTCTACCTGGCTTCACCCTCCTAGTCAGTCTACCTGGCTTCACCCTCCTAGTCTAGTCAGTCTACCTGGCTTCACCCTCCTAGTCTAGTCAGTCTACCTGGCTTCACTCTCCTAATCTAGTCAGCCTGGCTTCACCCTCCTAGTCTACTCAGTCTACCTGGCTTCACCCTCCTAGTCTACTCAGTCTACCTGGCTTCACCCTCCTAATCTAGTCAGCCTACCTGAGGATTGGTTCTGTTGAGCTCTGGGTTGATGTCTTCCCATGTCTTCACAGGGGGCAGCCCCAGGGTCTCTCTGATCCGGCTATAACTGGGAAGGCCAAAGTCCCTCCCTCTCTGGATGGTCAGGGCCACCAGGTCTGAACGGGAGAACCTCAGGGGACCATACATGTAGTCTGGTAGGGTAGAAGGAACACTAACATAAGTATGAATCATCCACTACAACAGATGGGTCATATACAACAACTTTTATTCAGACTGTGTCTAGCACTGTGACTGCCGATGGCACATCGAAGGTTTTACTTACGATGACTGATGTATAGCTGATTCACTTACTTTAGACAAATGTACTTATTGTAAGTCGCTTTGGATAAAGGTGTCTGCTAAATGACTTCAATGTTTAAAAGTGTTAGGGCTGGGTTGAAAGCTAAGATTCAAAGTCACCTCTTAAGTCCTCGACAAGGATGTTGTCCTCTCTCTCTGCGATCTGGGAGGTCATTCCCATGATAAGGTCATCTATGTCCTGGCCTGATTTCAGATTGGGGTTCTACAATATAGAATTATAGAATATTATGGGTTCACAAAGATGCTCAGGTCTATGCATGCACACATCATACACTTCCATGTTAACGTTCAATCCAGTTTGTTTGGATCAAATATCTCTTTAATCAGCTTTACCTGACGATTCCAAAAACTGTTGCACATCCGCATGGCGGGTGACAGGCTCCCATCTATGTTGACGACTTTCCTAAAGTGGCATGTTCTGTTTCTGCAGTCAGAGAGAATGCATGAAAGATTGCATGGATACACACGATCATATGCAGCTGTTGAAAAATAAATGCTGCAATATACATTGTGTTTTGTATCATGTTCCTTTGAGCAAAACAACACAACCAGCCAATGCAGTGACATTTACAGGAGCAAAACGTTGTGCTGAGTTATATTTATATTTTTCCAGTCAGAAGGGGCTACAGTATGAATCATGCAGTACCTCATGTAGACACCAGGGGGGGCCATGGTGGATCCAAAACGCATGGCAGCAGCCGAAAACTCAGATGAGATCCCTGGATCAACAAACTTCTGGTAGCCTGTAAGAGCAGACAGTGTAATAAGGCAGGATTAGATTCTACAGTATACAGTATACAATAGGGCACCAAGGCACCAATAGCCACAAATCATTGTATACATCAAGTTACTCCACCTAATCATAAAACCCATATAACAGGGTATTTCATAAACAGATAGATACATGGGTGAGTAACCTAAAACATTGCATAGACACCCATTTCACTTAAAACAGATAAGGAAGCGTATTCTCAAACAGTGCAATTGGCTCTTAGAAATAACACGAGGGCCTCCATACCCAGGTGATGTGATTTCTAAGAGCCAATAAAACATATATGACTGTCTGGTGGGTCAGTGACCCCCTACAGAAACTGGCCCCATGTGCAGCTCTGCTGACAGGGCGTGTATTTGGACAGTTCTACAAGAGGTAACTCACCTAACCACGGTTGTCTTGTGATTACCAGTGCATTACCTTGCTCCCTTCCTTTCTCGCTCAAGTGCACACGCACGCACACACGCACGCACGCACACACACACACACACACACACACACACACACACACACACACACACACACACACACACACACACACACACACACACAGCACTCTCTCTCTCTCTCTCTCTTTATCTCTCTCTCTTTATCTCTCTCTCTCACCTGGGTATGGAGGCATCTTCATATTGCTGAGGTATCCAGGCAGCCATTCATAGAAGGCAATATTCTGGCAAAAACAAATAGATTTAAATCACATTTTCACATTGTCTCCTGTTTGTTCCCCCTTTAAACATGAATAGGCTGTAAATAGAACATCTAGAAATTTCCATATGGGTTTTCTAAAAAGCGTACCGTAGGCTTTAATGAATGCACAGGTGAATGCACAGGGCAATGAATGCACAGGTGAATGCACAGGGCAAATGGCCTTAATATAATAATAATATACGACATTTAGATGACGCTTTTATCCAACGCAACTTACATTGCAGCGTGCATACATTTTTCAGTACATATGGTCCCAGCGGGAATCGATCCCCCAACCGAAGCGCCATGCTCTACCAACTGAGCCACAGAGGACCATAGCCTTGCTCATCCAGAGGAGTGAGAGGTGCTGCATTCACCCTTAACTAAAACCATCTCATCCATAAAGTCACAACCACCTGGTGTTGATGCAACCGCGTTTGTTCCAGGCCGCATATTACCTGAGCGGTGGGTGGACTAAAAGAGACTTTTCCTCTTACCTGGAAGGTGGCAACCACAATCTTCCTGGCATTTTGAAACAGGTCTTCATCCGACCACGCTGGGTATTTTTCAAGCAGCTTCGAGGCGATGTCATTGTGGTAGCGAAACCAGATAATCCCCTCAGCCAACGTGAACACGTTTTCATTGCCCCAGGCGTTCCCCAACTCTGAAGAAAAAAAAAAAACATATAGTTCAACCTCAGTTTAACCAACTCTGAATAACTGTCAATATGGGCATGCAGTACGGGCATTTCATATTCTGCAGTATTTTTGCATGATTTGAGGACCTTTGACCACTAACTGAATGATATTTCTGGTGCTTGTTTTCATAGACAGTGGTTTAACCAAGTGACAACTGCAAGATATCCTGCGCCACTGTCCCAGACCAAAGAAAATTACCTTTGACAATACTAGCAACACACTGGTAAACACTGGTATCAGAGCAGTCAAACAGCACTCCCTCTGCTATAGAGTATAGGATTTACTGTGATTAATTCTCTGTATAAATCTCTGTATACAATAAACCACCATTACGCAAGTCTGAACCTGTACACTTGCATAATGGTGCACATACATTGCCTAAATAATATGGATCACTTTACTGGTAATAAACTGTTTAAAAAAGGGATCCAAATGCCTCTCTTAAATCAAATGACTTCCCACGCTGTTATACATTTTCACTTCTCACTGGAACTGCAGATATCCCATTATTTAACCCTCCTATTATGTTCAAATAAACTTACAACTTTGATGTTTCGGGTCAATTTGACCCGAGCAATGTAAACATGCAGAAAATGATTTTAACTGAAAGTCTTAATGTATAGTAAACAGTTTTATTATGCTCAGTAAGAGCATTTATTTTTATTATGCTCAGTAAGAATGAATGTAAACATGTCTCACCATACAGTCCCTGACGGCCATGCTGTCCAGTTGAGGGGTCAGCAGCGCTCCACATGAGATTACGACCCCCACTCAGTTTGGGCATGTTCCAATCAGACCCTGTGGTTAGGAGGCCACCTGAGAAGCTCCTCAAAGCGTCAGACCAGGAACTGGAAGGACCATAGATGGAGCTGCCGTCTATCCACGCTGTCACAAGGTTCACCTACAATACATGCGCCACAAAACACCCATTTTATTTGTTTATAAAGTTACAGTTGAGCGGGGTTTGAAGATATCTGTTGTGGTCTCACTTATCAGGGATCTACTGTTGTACAACAGACTAACTGTGTGTCACAATGGCTTTCAGTGGTCTACAATACCTGTGTGCGAGGGTTATTTGGACTCTGGCTTGAGTCTTTGTCCCAGGGGCCTCGCTGGAACGGGAGGAAGACTTTGCCAGTGCTGGTGGGGTCAAAGATAGGATCTCCCTTTGGGATAGGGATATGCATGAACTCTGGTGGGCAGCCAGGCTGTCTGGAGTCAAGGATCTCAAACATCAGGTGATACCCTGTACAGACAGTCAGAGGAAAAATATTTAAAAAAATATATATATTCATAACAACATCCTGACTCAGAGTCTTCTGAAAGGCATGGTGCCATGATGAACATTGATGATGATGTTCCAGGTTTTACCACTTACCAAAAATCACAGAGAGTACAGTTTGGCTGAGCGCAGAGGGTAGGCCTGAGGGGCCTTTGCTGGTAACGTCGCTGAGCCTGCGCGGGTTGGGCAGCTGCGGCTCCTGGACAGGCAGCAACACCCCATCAGAGTAGCGCGCGGGCACGAGGCGCACGAGCGGTGAACCTGCGCACAGAACTCTCCATCAAGCAACAACGCAAGAAATACGCCTACTGTAAAAGCGTTTCAGATCATTCTAATACATCCATGTTCAAAGTTAGAGACTTTTAGACTTTTTGTTGAACATTTGTAAAAACTTACCGACAGCTCCTCGACTGTGATATGCTAAGTTGTTGTACCACCCGTCATATCGCTGAACTTCCCAGGTAACCCCGGCGGCCTGCAAATCTGTTCAGAGGAATTTTAGACAACGACCTGCCATGCTCTTGCTCAAAAATCACTAAATGTGACATTTGTCATTTAAATGTGAAATATTTTCAGTAACTGGAACTTACGTTCAGCGATAACTACAAGTAGTCCCAGCACGGTGGCGATACTCCAAATCCTTTTACGCAAATCCATCGATGCGAGAGATGCTCCTCGACAACAGCAGTGCCCACTTTGAGACAGTCAAGAGTAGTCGAGGACTTGGAATAGGCAGGTAGGAAAACTCCGGGCAAAACTTTTTAAATCAATGCATTTGTGTCACTTACATCTTCGTTTTACATTTTATAACGCGTAAAATCTATCTGAACAGAATGCTTTATACCGGCACTTCACACACAGAAACGTGAATACGTTGAAAACAAGATGAAACACTTAGAATAGGAAAGGTAAGAGGTGAACGTTATGTATTTGTTGTTAAAATACATTACATTGACTGCTGTTGGAATCGACTACGTCAGATAATTCAAGTTTGTGGCAAAACTTACCCAATTCTGAGGATGGTATGTAGCCTATGTATGCGCACCGAGGCAACGAAGTTACACGTTCAAGTGAGCCATTAGTATGACAGAGAAGGATAGAGGGTTGATGATTATTCTAATGCTCGTCATAGACTGAGGCATGTGCTTCCTTGAGAGGGAATGGTCACCTCTACCTCACACACCTCTTCTCCAAAGAATACCAATCAATGCAAACTTGAGTAATACAAAGGACGGCCGGCGGTATAAAAGAAGTACATCGATGTCTGTGCACCTTACATTCGCACTTCCCATCCCTCCGCCACTGTCTTGATTCAGGTGAGCATTACCTTTTTATTCATTATGAATATGACCATGTTAAGGCACTTATTTTTTTAGGTTTTTGATTTTCAACAAAAACACTGGCCTTTTTTGGGAGGGCCTTTTTTACTCCAGAGAGTGGTCTTTTTACCTGTGTGCCTGGGTAAACCAGAGTGCAAGAGTATCTACTTACTGTACCAGACAGTTGGTCTAGTTTGCATATGCTCAGACTCATCAGAGTGGTTAAACACTAATTTAAAGGGTTAAGCCTTTAAATAATTACAACATAATGTATGGAAAATTCTAACTATTTAGCATTGCATTCAATTAGACACATATTGAGGTTTTACCCAGAGGGAATGATGTAACAACCCAATTCCCCAGTGTCTGGAGCAGGAGTTCCTATCTCAGTATCTTGTAGGTAATTGAGAGCCTCACCACTAACACTGTCCTCTCTGTCACACTGTCTAGCCTCAGCTTCACACATACGATCTGGAGGAAAGATGACTTTCTACGATGACATTTACCCATTCTACCCTCTACAAAGGACCTCCTTCATCTTTAGCACCAGCTTGCTCACCATTATTCTGGTTTTCTTGGTGCTCGCAGTCAGTTTCCTTCTAATTTTGCCAGGAATACGAGGAAAGTCGGTGAGTTCAACCCGTCAGATAACAAACTGCTCAGTGTAATTGTACATATTGACTTAACGACAGACTGATTATTGCTGTATTGCGATTGAAATACAGGTTAACGAGGTTTGATGAAATGTGTAAAGATTGTATTATGTCATTGAAGTTATGTCACTGAAAGATTTAGGAATTGTAATCAAACTTTTCCCCCCCTGTCCTCCCTCTTTTAGAGACTGTTCTGGCTGTTAAGGATAATCACCAGTTTATTTATAGGAGTCGTAATAGTGGGTGAGTAACTAACTGCTTCCTACAATTTCGGTCATTGCGTTTCATTGATGAATTGACTGGTAGTCATGGAAATCATTCTCGTCTCGTTGTCATGACGAGCCGCTCATCATTTCACCCTCCTCCCTTCCAGCTCTCAACTTCACCAGTGACTGGGCTGAGGCCAGAATGACAACTAACACCACCTACAAGTCCTTCAGCAGTGCTGCGGTGAGCGCAGAGATCGGCCTGCACGTGGGACTGTACGGCATCAATATCACCTTAAAAGGTGAGTCGTTGCCTCTGTAGTAGGTTGGGATGTTTGTCGATAAGGTACCTTTAGATAAATCAGTCTTTTGCGTGTTGCAAAATGTATGATATTTTAAGTCCTTAGGATTGGTTGCTAGAAGTCAGGCAGAAAGTGATTTATTTCATACTGAGTTACCACAGAGCATCAAATCAGCTGATGCTGTGCTTGAAAGCGTTCGACTGTTTTGTGCTCTCGTGCACTATTCTCAATGAAAACGGACGCAGGGCTAAGGCTTTGCCTCATCTTAATCTTGCTGTGTCTGAGATGTGTCTCGATTGTGTCTTGTTCAGTGTGTTGCAAGTGTTTGAATAAATGACCTTTGTCTTCTATTGTCACTCCAGGAACTCCTGTGAGGCAACTCAACGAGACCATAGACTACAATGAGATGTTTGACTGGAAGGACACCATTGACAAAGAATACGAGGAGGCCCTGGAGAAGGGCCTACCAAACCCCATATTGTACATCGCTGAGAAATTCACCCTCAACAGCCCCTGTGGCCTCATCTATCAGTACAGATACTCTGGACGATACGCTTCTGCCACCCTCTGGTAAGACCTTCAACCCATCTATACGCAACCATTATTGTTCTGAGTAACCTTTTATTTTACAGCCATTTTAGCTGGTATTTCCCCAGTATTTACAACTAAACTGTTCGGTCGCTGTGATAACAAGGGTTACTTTCTTTTTCTCAATATGTTTTGCCGAATTGGTAACTTCCTTGTACTAAATGGTTTTCAGTGAGTCATTATCGCTCTTAACAATGCCATGAAAAAGATATGTGTTGATAACATTTTCTTTTGCAAACACAGGACAGCGTTTTGCTGCTGGCTGGTTGCCAATATCCTCTTCTCCATGCCAGTTATCCTCTATGCTGGTTACATGATGGTGGCCACAGCTGCCTTCATCTTCTTCTCCTTGGCCTCCTTCTCCACCATCATGAATCTGCCTTCATGCATTTTCACCATAGGAACCGGATCCTTCGAAACAGTCTACAGCCATTCATTCTGGCTGGCACTTGCCACAGGTAAAGAAAGAACAACAATTACCTTTATCGATTACAATGTTATAAGGCTTATTGTTTTATTTTATTTTATTTTTTTACAAAATTAAAATGCATCAAAATGTTTTTCAGGTGTGCTGTGTGCTGTTATTGGGATACTGGTCGTGCTGTTGGATTGTTTGATCCCAGAAAAGATGAAGGTGGCTTTCAGCGTAGGTGTGGACAATTACGAAGATGATGATGATGCTTTATGGGGGGAAGGATACGTGAACTCCAGCTTCCTTGAAGAAGTGACCACTTCATCTTCGAAGCCAACAATCAGTACTGTAAGTGTCAATGAAACAAGAGCATTACAGTGTAAGTAATATGAAATGTGTCACTCAGTTGATTTCATTTCATGTTATTTGTCTCTAATGTGTTTCAGATAAGATTATGAACGTCTGCCTGTCATCGCCCAGGCAGCTTTCTCACCTCGCCGACATTCTCTCTACTTGAAAATCATCATTGCAGAATACGTTACCGAGGAAAGGTGTTTCCATAGGGACCAGTTGTGACGACGTCAGTGAGCCTGTATAGTCTATTTAGTTGTGTAAATAATGTATTGTACATAAGTGTTTTACTCTGTTAATTACATCATTTGCAATTATATGTACTGTGCTGTATTTATGTTAATGTCAGGTCCACGTATTGTAACAAATATAATACAAATGTATTTGATTCATGCACATAATATTCACGGACGTTATTGTTAGAGGCCGACCGATATTAGATTTTTGGGTCCGAGACGGATGACGATTCGTGGGGGTGAAATTTCACCGATAGTTGATACTGTCGATTTTTGTTTTTCAGTGGTGTGAAATGAAAAACATACATTTTTATTTGTACACAGAATTCCTTTTAAACACAGGATTCAGAAGAGAAACAATGGCAAAAAGATGCTCACAGCCTGATCATCCTCTGAATTATATTACTTATACTCAAAACATAAAAAACGCAATGTGAAATGCAGTCTTAACGCATACCGTTAGAATACCTCCTGCACTTTATTGTTGCTAACCACTGTTATTTCCAATAATGGTTTATTCCAGCCAGAGCGAGTTGGCGAGTTGCCAAAAAAAATCACAAGCAAAACTTGCATCCAGGAAATTAGTGACACAACACAGTATTTCAATAGGCCTGCCTTTCATAGGAGCCTGTCGGTCAACCTCGGCTGCAGTGAGAATGAACTGCGGCAGCCAGATTGTCTGTCCACCACGTGTGCATGCAATTAGACCTTCCCATTTCTGCTTCATCTTAACTCACACCGATGATAAACGAAGTTAGGCAATTCAGTTGATATACTCAAGAAGCGCCAATCCATGCGCATGACACAATGACTGTTATTATTGTTCGGTCAGTGTGCGTAGCCTACTGTATGCGTTAATGTTACAGCAGATGTAAACGGGTCGACTATATCTAACCAATGTTGGTGGGCTAATCAAAGCACAATTATAATCACAGGATTTCCTTTGACGCAAACCTATCTTGTTCACTTGCTTTGATTGTTGATTAGTAGACGATTGTTGATTAGCAGCCAGGGCCGTCACCAGGTTACATTTTATACCGAGGTCATGCACAACCCATGTAAGGGTTCAGGAGGAATATATATCCGATATATATCTGTCAGGCTCTAGTTATTGTGTAAAGAATTCAAGATTGGTCGATCTGCACCTTGTATAATGTGCGAAACCCTGCACAAACAAGTTGTTCCCAAATGCCTGCAAATATGTGACTGTTAACTTTATTTTCAGCAATGCATGGAACGCCATCTTATTAAAACACATTTTGAAAAGCAATAAGCGTCATGGAGGGTTCATCAATCACAGTGTATTCTTAGCATTGGATAATACATTCATACAGTGATGTACATTCAATACATACTCATACCCGATGTTAAAGGTAATCACCAAAATTGAATTCTAAGAATACATGTTGCTAGTATATCTTTGGCCTTCAGCATTGCCGCAATATTCACACCTTCGTTTCCCCTTGGCAATATAGAGATCAAAGGGTTTCTTCATACAGAACATTGTCTTCCCTTAGTAATCCTGCTTTGTCAGGTTAACTGCCATTGAAAATGTATGACTGGTCAACCCCTTCTTTACAATAAATAAGTTAGTTAACATGTACTGTACTGTAAATGGCATAACAATTATAATAACATTGTTTTACTCCACCTGTAAAACAAACTATTTACAGTAAAACTACATTATAATAACCTTGCACGTTATAAAAAATAAGGAACAAATAAAAAATAAAATGTACTGTTGCTATCTCTTTTCATAAGAAAATAATCATGACCTTGTATTTTGTTCTCACCATGTTCCCAGATCAGTACCTCACACAAACTATGGACAGCGTATTTACACATCATGCCATAATGACAGTATCGTTCAGGACTATGCAGAGAGAGCAATCCCCACTCAGCAGAGTAACAAGATACCAGAAATAAAATTATACAAAAATAAATGTTCCCAAAAGTCCCACCCACCTATCCGTCCGTCCTGCCCCTGACCTCCTCTAAGCCATGCAGAATCACTGGAAGAGTCCATGCAGACAGACTCTATATGTAAACTGGTGTCTCCTGTCCTGTTAGCAGTCTGAACATCACTGCAGGCATGGTCTTCATATTGATCTGCCAGGAAGGAGGTGGAGAGGGGAGTTAAGTGTTCATAGAACGTCATACAACGAATGAATGAATGAATGAATGAATGAATGAGTGAATGAGTGAATGAATGAATGAACATGAATAGCAATACATTCATAAATATGTTTATTTTCGTGTTCAATTGCGTTCACACACAATCCCATCCCTCATGTGATAATGGCGACAATGAACAAAAACAACTAACACAAGTTAATTCTATGACTGAAACTATCAAGTCGATGGAATTACTGTACATCACCCTGCCAGAGCACAATGTTATTGAGCTTGTGGGGATTTTTGAAAGAGGTCGAAATAAGAGGACTCTCTTTATTGTGTTCAAACGACGTTCACGCTCACCTCACCCACTGAGACCGACAGGGTCTGGACAATCTTCTCATGTGCCATGGCAACCACGCTCTGCCCGTTGATCTCTATGATCCTGTGGCCGACACGAACCCCTCCGCGTTCTGCAATACCACCCCGCATCAGACTGCAGATCTGGGGAGAGAGCAAACCAACAGGGTCAGCTCTGGCTGGGTGGCAAATGAAGAAGCTAAGGGTCCTGAGTTACACTTTATAACACACAATCGCTAATGTCAACTGTGAAATGGTGTTTTGTCTTTAAAAAATGCACATTTGTCTACGTTAGCCTGTAAAGTTGTGTAATAACTCTACCAACGCATCTCCATACATTACTATTTAACCCTCGTATTGTCTTCACTTTTTGGACCCTTTGGAAGTCTTCGGGTCAAATTGACCCGGGACATTATTGGGGCTTTAAAAGCAATACAAAAATAAAAATTTCCATTCAAAACTCTTTAACATATATTGTCTTTATCTCAATTCCAAACAATATAGATAACATGTACGATTAATATTTGCAATTAATCTCTGCTAGATCATATTTAACAGTGGAAGTGTAATTCGTTTTTTGTGATAAAGTTATAATTGATGTAAAAAATCTGCTATAATAAGGACTTGGGTGGAATGCTTATCTCTGAAAAGTTGAAATGAAACAATGTTTTCATTGATGTTTATTATTTTTGAGGAGATATTCTCATTTGATTTTCATCTTTATCTTATTATAATCAAAGCTGTGAAAAGCAAATACAGGTGATGAACGACAATAGAAACACGAGAACCAAACTTAGATCGATTTAGTCACTGGATATGAAATACATCTCTCAAAAATGTCTCAAAAATAATTTGAGATGATTTACAATAAATAGAAACACAAAACATGAACGAAATGTACACTGCTTTATTCACTGTCAATGAAATACAGTACACTGAAAAATACATCTTTCAAACAATTCTGAAATAATATTGGATACATACAATTTGAGAGTATGTGTCCTACAGATGTACTTTTAGCAGTTTCTGCATGTGGTTTGTGTCTTTGAGTCCTTTGAGGGTTCACACACCTCGCTGTGCTTCCTCTTGTTGCCACCAGCTGCAATCTAGAATAATGAAAATACTTTATTAGTTCAGGATTTTTTTCCCACCACATCTTCTAATAGTCAATTTCAATTTGACCCACATACATACAGAGATACTCAGAAACATACACACACACACACACACACGCACACATAAACAACAACAACAACAGGACACTTACTTCAGGCACTGGAGGTTGTGGTTGTGTGGGTCGTGCAGGTGGGACAGCAGGAGCCTCCTCCACCCTCCTCACTATGGCTAGAGAAGCTGGGTTCCTGGGCACATGTTGTCTCCTCTGTATGTGCGGTGTCACCAGTGCTCATAAGCATCACATATTTGCCCTTTTTGGGTATGTAGGATACCAGGGCCATGTTGGCCGTAAACACAAAGTGGGAGGAATGGACTGGCCTGTTCGTTACAGTTAGAAGCTGAGGTGGGAGCTCTGTCTTATTTTTTCTGACTGTTCCACCCATTGTCAGCTTTCTTTTGAGAAGTTCCTGTCCCGGGCTGTACGATGTGAAAAAATTATCCCAAGTGATGTTGTGGCCACTGAGGCCCTGTGACATATCCAGTACCACCCGTGTCCCCTGGTGTCTCTCAGGGTCTCCTCCCTCTGGCTTCCCAGAATGTTTTGTAACAACATTGTGCAGATTCTGTGTTTGTGTGTGTGTTTGTATGTGTGTGAGTGAGTGTTTGTGTGCATGTTTCTGTGAGTAGTCTGTGTGTCTCTGTGTATATGCGGGTCAAATTGACCCGAAGACCTTGTGAAGGACATAAATGTGTAGGGGGTGTATAGCATGTGCACTCAATGATTTTTCTTTGACATGTTCTTCACAGTAAATAAGCCAAGGCCATGGAGTTTCAGGTTGAAAAAATGTTTCCTTGTATATTTTTTCTTCAAGTAAAAATTTAAAACGGGTCAATTTGACCCGAAGACCACACAAGGGTTAATGTAAAAATACAGGCAATTGGATGATTGTGCAGAACCAGTCTCACTCATACTCACAATGCCGTTCTGAACACTGAAACCAAGCTGGAACTTGAGGTCAGGCCTCTTGATCAGGACAGTGGTTACAGGGGGGCAGCTCACGATGCTCAATTTCACCTGCACCTGATTCTTCAGGCCCTGTGAAATGAGAGCAGGGACACACATATGACAGAGAAGTCAAGTAAGGTAAACTTCCTCTTTCAAATTGCCATTGACAGTCATATGGTCATTGACTGGCGTGGGTGCAGCTTTATTGCATGCTTTGCACCTTGATGATGTTCTGACAGGTGGCTAGAGGAAGCCCCACCAGGCTGGTGTCGTTGATGGACATGATCTGGTCTCCAACACTGAGCTTGCCAGAGCGGGCCGCGGGGCCACTGTTCAGCATGTTTGCCAGGATGACCGTGGGCAGGATGGAGCCCCAGCCAGACTCCACTATGACCACCCCCAGGATCTCTCCCTTCTGCTTCTCCAGGTGCAGCTGAGAGACAGAGAGGGAACAGATAGTCAATCACCTCAATGCATTTAAAAAGTATTTTTTTAACAATTTCTACTATTTGTATTTTGTCTTTTTTTTTTAGCCTTTTTAAAGGTTTTAAGGTGCAATATAAAAACAAAAACAACCAGTGGTGGAGCCAGCATGGAGTGGGGGAGAGGGGAATTGGGCTGATGTGGCCGACCTAAATAGCCTGCAGGGCCCAGGTGCACCACATCAGCTGACGACCCCCCCACCACTGCACACCGGCCCCCTGTGAAGGAGCACAGAAACAGGACAGCCCAGCAGACAGGGCGGGAGGGGCCGTTGCAACATATTTCAGTTGCAACATTTCAGTTGATGGAGAGTAAAGAAATGCATGCATCACAGTCACTAGTCAAAGTCCTGCACCAAAGCAAGCGCCACACCTCTTTACAGTTGTCTGAGTTTGAGAAATGGACAAGGTCATCGTTGTACATTTCCTGGGAGTTGATGATGTCACTGTATTGTTTCTGACTCAGGTCCTTGGGGTTGATTCCATTGGCTCTGAGGAATTCTCTGTAGGCCACGCTGAATGCCTGACCGATGGACTGTGCAATGAGTTGTGCCTGCAGGGAAGGGGGGGGGGAGGGTTGGTTGGGGAAAACTACTTAACGGAAACGCTATTCAAGTTGACAACAATACAGAGGTGAGAGAGAGCACACAGGTAAAGGTGAATAAGACAAAGACAAAAGACAAAGAATGATACGTACAATCACAGAATGAGACACACTGTAGGTTAACCAAGTACAACATGAGAAACAAGAATTTTGGTGAATAAATGGGTTTTCATATTAAGCAGTGTACCGCAACTGTACAGTAGAGGTAGCTGGTAAGTGGAGGTAGGTGGAGGACGGGGCTCATTGTAATTCATGGAATGGTATCATGGTATCATGAAATGCATGGAATGGAATGAGAAATGGTATCAAACACGCGTGTTTAATTCCACTCCTCATTCCATTCCATGCATCACAATGAGCCCTAGAGTCCTCCGACTTCTACGGTACTTCCACCATCCTCCACTGACATGAGGGTACGTAAGGGGGAGGCTGGCCAGGCCGGCACTCACGTCTTCAGACTCAAAGACATAGCAGATCATCCTGTACTGTCTTGTCCCCTCAGTAGTGGAGAGTGGGGCCTCGGTGCAGTCCTGTGAGGTGGTCTGAGACATGCGCCTACGCGCCATCAGAACCACGATGCTCCCAATGTCGGCGATGTAGGAGATGGTTCGCAGGGCACTGTCCATCATCGTTTCCTGGGTGAACGAAAAAGAAAACATATATTTGATAATACTGTACGACTACTAACTCTACTAACAACTAACTCTACTAACAACTAACTCTGTGTTCAATCCCCAGCAGTATCACTGCATGGTGCCTCAAAAAGGTAAAAAAATTATAGAAAAAGATTAATATTAAAAGATAGAAAAAGATTCATATTAATAGCCCCCAAAGGTTTGGAGTTAGGTGGTAACAGAGTTGGAGACCTGGGTGTCAGCATTCAGCACTTTGACTGCCTTAGTGGAGATGAAGAGGTCCACCTCCGTCACCATCTGAGAATCTTCATCTTGGGTCTGGCGGTAGACAAAACATTGTGAAAAGGAGTGCGAGGGCGCCACCGTGTGGCTTAAAAAGCATACACAAACTGTGAGTTTCCTCCATGACTAAACCCTGATGAATTGTGGGTAAGGAGACTATTGACAAACAGTTCAGTCGTGTGTGGTTCGGTTGAAACAGAAGGCTAAACAGTAAGACAGGCAGACAGAACTGAATACAATATACCACTTTTCAGAAATCAATGTGCAATAACATTGACTGTGTAGACTAACATAAGACTATAAGACTGCAGTTGTGTTTGGTTGGGGATACCCCAGCTTTACTGCACCCCTCCTTTGCTCATCCTCATAGGCAGGATGTGGAATACCTTGACACAGCTCACAGCCTCTTGGGCCTGTGTCATGCGGATAGCTTTAGATGGGTTCTTGTCAGACAGCAACTGGGTACAGCCAAGGTAGTTAGCAGCAAAGATGATCCCATCAATCAGGTCCTCTGGCTCACACGGACCTGGCACTACGACACAACCAAAACGGCTCTGAACATCAACATGAACATAAATGTTGCCTAGAGATAAATAATTTTCCTCACTCTATGTATGGAATCCATGAATCATATGGGGAAATTATATTTACCATCCACAAAGCTTGGAAAGGAAGCCTTTTCCTGCGTTTCCTGAAAATAGACACATCCATTAGTGTCCACTAGTAGATGATTCAATAAGTCCTGTTACTTCACAATTTGGATGATTGAGAACGCCATGAATTGCTCCATTTACCAAAAGATTAAAGATTCACCTTAGGTTTATTGTTGCCGTCATCTGGTGCCTTGGACTCAGGGCATTGTGACCTCCTTGGCTGCTCTGGGACATCCTGAGGCAACTGTAGCAAAGTGAAGGGAGATTAAACTGACAGATGAACAGACTGAGAATCACAGGGATCACAACAAACCCTGTCCCATTCGCATGAGTTACCTGTTTCTGTTTCTGTGTCCGTCTCTGTCTGTCCTCCAGGGGCTCCCTCTGTGGCTGTGTATCATGGCATGGGGCCGGGGGTGGTTTGACAGCTCTGGGCTGGCTCTCCTGGCTGTGTGGGTGCTCAGGGGTGGATCTGGGGCTGGTGGTGCTCTCACAGCGATGCTGGCGCTGGGTTTGGGTCTGGGTTTGGGTCTGATGGGGGCGAGGAGGAGGGGGAGGGTGTGGTTTGTTGGATCTAGGTCTGGGCCTGATAGCATCCTCTCTACAGTCCTGTGGCAATACCTCTTGGTTCAGGTCAGTGCTACTGTTCATGCACACCTTGATCTCAGACACTATCTGCTCAATGTCCTCCCCAGTTTCCTTCCTGCCCCTTCCCCTCCCCTGCCTCTGCTCCTCCTTGGAGCCGATGTGAGGGGACTTGCACACTAAGCTCCTACGGCCCTCTGGGATGGCACAGTTCCCTGTGGAGCACAACTCATCATCTTCTCCTACCCTGTCCTCTCCTTCTCTCTCTCTAATCCTCTCGCCCTCATTCTCCGGGTGGCTGACGGACGTCTGACCCTGTGCTTTATCCTCTGTCTCAAAATCCTCGGTGTATGTGTATGCTTCGCCATCTTGCTCCTCCTCTGTCTCCTCCATCTCGTCAGGAAAATACTCTTCATCCTGGCCCTGGCCTTCCTCCTCTTCCTCGTCACCAGCCGTGGGGGTATGGCAGGGACTGAACTGATGTTGTGAGTTATGAGGCTCTGTATCTGGCTGCTGTGGCTCATACACCTCTTCAGCGCCATAACGCGGATTTGGTTTGTATTGGTCAGCAGCACCGCAGCCCCCCACACCCTCCACAGAGGTGCTCCCCTCAATGCTGTCCCCCTCACCCTCCACATAGGTGCCCCCCTCACCCTCCACATAGGTGCTCCCCTCAATACTGTCCCCCACATCCTCCACATAGGTGCGCCCCTCACCCTCCACATAGGTTGCCCCCTGAATACTGTCCCCCACATTCTCCATATAGGTGCGCCCCTCAATGCTGTCCCCATCACCCTCCACATAGGTGCCCCCCTCAATACTGTCCCTCACATCCTCCACATAGGTGTGCCCCTCAATGCTGTCCCCCTCCCCCTCCACATAAGTGGCCCCCTCAATGCTGTCCCCCACATCCTCCACATAGGTGTGCCCCTCAATGCTGTCCCCCTCCCCCTCCACATAAGTGGCCCCCTCAATACTGTCCCTCACATCCTCCACATAGGAGCGCCCCTCAATGCTGTCCCCCTCACCCTCCACATAAGTGGCCCCCTCAATACTGTCCCTCACATCCTCCACATAGGTGCACCCCTCAATGCTGTCCCCCTCACCCTCCTCATAGGTGCCATCCTCCGGACAGTAGTCTGTGTAATACACCCCGTCCACGCCTTCCTTGTCTGCGGGCAGCACCTGGTCGTAGTCCTGCTCCACATCAGAGCCCAGGTTATCATACTCTGAGCAGCTGTCCTCGTCCATGCTATCAGGGCTGGTGTCACAGCTCACGGGGGGATGGTTAACTGGGACAGGTGGTTTTAGCTGATGGTTGTTATTGTCCAGCTCACTGCTGCTGCAGTGGGGGTGCTGAGGGCTCTCACTCCGCAAACCCTGAGGTCCTTCATCAGGTTCCTCTGTAGATCCAGGGCCAGGGCTGGGCTGAGGGATGGGCACAGATATCCGGGTGATGGTCCCTGGCCTCTTTCGATGAGCCATGGCTCACACTATCCTCAGTCCTACAAGACATCAAATAAGCCTCAAATTACAGATGGAGTTGCAAGCGGATGGCACACAGAATGTATCAAATACAGGGACAGTACATTGTCAGAATAGGCGACAGCTTAATCTGGATGAAGCATAATGCAAATTCCTAAGTCAGCAAATCAGGTTATTCTGAGCTCTGTATCCCCTCCCCAATACACCAAAACAGAGCTGTCCATGGTACTGAACTGTAATGTTGGTTGATTGATGGACCTGCAAAAGGAACCATTGAGACAGACGTTTGTGCTGTTATTGTGGATTCTGACTGATCTCCTGCAGGATTATTTGCTTTGAGCATTCGAGATAATCAGATGATAAACCATTACGCCAAACTTTTGCCGCAACTGCAGGGGTGTTATTAACTGAAACGGACACACGCGCATTCGCATTGAATAATATTCCGGGGGATATTCGGACCCCGTTTTTCTCGCACTCAGCACTCTGTTCCACCAAGCAGTGACGATTCTCATCCAATCTCTGACTGAATACCTTTCTTCGTCACATTGATCTGCTGTTTTTTAAAATTGCTTACCAGAATCTGGGAAACCACTTAGGCTAATTATAGGCGCACTAACGACCTTCATTTGAATGATTTCTCATTGAGACTGCACCACACTGATATCGTAGTCTTGATTGGTTTGCCATATCTCTCACATGCATGCATGGTCTGTGCATAGTGCACATCTTCATCATGTTAGGGACCAGAGATAAGAGGGTTGCGAGCTGAATATCTCTTTATATATTTGCCTCGCATCAAAATATCCAGACTTACCTGCATCGACTGAAAATGCGATCTTGCCTCCTTTTGAACGCTTGCTTTGTGTCCAGATAAGAGAGATTGCTTTAAAAACCCCGGAATCTGGTGAATTTCGAAGAAAAGACTGACAGCCCTGGAACGTGTGTAAGAAATACCCGCACCTCTATTCTTCACTCCTCTCCGGACACTGCAACTACCCTAGGAAATGGTCTGGCCCATCTAATCCTCAATTCCATCAAAAGTGGGCATAATCGATATGTCTGTGAGAATGAGTATAGCACAAATGTTGGCCTAAACAATTAATAATCTGACTGGTGTTAGCCCTTATTATGTCAAGTAACATTCAATGAAATTTCCGCAGCTAAATTTCTTGTACATTATATGCATTGCAATTATTGTACATTTTGCAATTATTTATCTAATTTATTTATTTTATTTTAGGTGATTTTGTATTGTATTTATATTGATTTTGTATAGATTATCTGCACAATATGTATAATAAATGTTATTTACAATGTATCAATATCACCTTAGTGATATTCTTTAAAACGTTTGTCAGTGCATTTTTTTTATCCATCCTATTTCCAGGTCAACCTTTTAAACCTATCTAAAAAAATCCAGCAAGATCGATCCATTTGTCATCTATTGTTTTAGCCTGGAAGAGCGTAGACCTACATCCGTGTTCGATTGCTCCAGCCTTGAAAGCGCTCCATGATTCAACGTCATAACAAAAAGCGGCTCAGCATCCACTCTCTGCCTCATGACTTGACCTGGCAGCAAGAACTCAACCTAATGTAATTCATGATTATGTACAACCAGTATGACAGTTTCTACCATTGCATGCAAAGGTAACGTTTGCTAGGTTCGTTGGGTTGTTGTTGGAGGAGGCACACTACATGGATGAAACCACTGCTCACTAACGCAGCCGCCGGATTTTTGCAATCCAGGTAAAAGTCCATGGTGGGAGTGGAGGATCTTGTATGAATGAATGACGATGGGAACTACGACATGTCCGGCATGGTATTCCCGTTATGTCATCAACAACGAACTTTAATCTTACTACATTAGGCTGATATGGATCTGCTTTAGCAAGTTAGACATGTGGCTGTTTTTCTGAACCAAAACGTGACAACAACAACAACAACAACAACAATAACACCATGGCTGAGAGAATGAACAGCAATAAAACCAAACAGAGAAGAAGCCTGTCTGTGACAAAGAGAAAAGGAGGTGTTAAAGATGGTAAGGGTGGCAGTACTGGTACAAGCCCCTGTATTACCTCGTTCTTCAACAATACCCCACCACCTAAACTGGCCTGTCCTCTGTGTGGCCAGCTCGTGCCCCGGTTCAGAATAAATGAACACATTGACTTGCAGTGTCAGAATTTTCAGAGGGAAAATGACAATGGTGCTGCTTCAGCCAGCAGCAGTGCTGTGTCCAACCTTGCATTGTCACCTTCCATGAATGCTAATAAGGTATTGGATCAAGACACCGCATCTTCTGAAAAGGAACTTAAGCAAGAGACCGAGACCAGTCCTTATTTTAAAAAGCAGGGCGCATCTCAACATGTAGCACAGGAGATGAGTAGTAAGACTGTGGTAAGGACCATTGATCTGGGGAGCCTGTCGTCAAAGCTGTCCAGAAGGGGTTTAAAGTATACTAGGTCCTTGGATATCCAGGACTCTACAGAGAAGGGTACAAGCTCTGAGGAGCTGAGCAGCTCACAGAAGGAAAACCACCTCCCTCAGGTATCACATGACGAGGACACATGCTTAGCTCTTGAGCCAACAAGTGCCATTGAAGTGGAGGTTGTGTCAGTGAACTGTCCTTTGATAGAGGTTAAAGAAGAACCTGAACATGGAGACACCAAATCAGAGACTCCCCCTGCAGTGGTTTCTCCAGCTCCTCCATCATCTGCCCCTTCCAGACTAACGAAGAGGAAGAAAAAAGAAACCCCCAGAGGCCATGCTAAAACACAGATGACCTCTGCCCTCAGTAAGAAAGGTAAATATGAGGAAAACAGTGGAGTCCCGAATGAGGCTCTCTCGAGCAAACTCAAAATGGTAACAGCTGATGATAGCCAACACAGAACCGAAGACCATTCAGCTGGTCCCTGTGACACTTCATTGAAGAGCGGTACAGAGGTTTCTGACAAGGCTTATGTCAGAAGCGCCACAGTGATGGGCAGTAACGAGCTGACAGAGCCTGGTGCAGACAACACTGATACAGGAGCAGGGAACACAGACCCGCCACGGTTACCCTACTACCTCCGCAACTTCCTGACTGTTCTGCGGATGGTGCTGGAGAATGAAGACGACAGGATGCTGTTCAACCAGGATGACCTGTCAGCCATACATACTTTTGAGAGGCTGTCTGGTACGTTGTGTTAAAATATGCCTCCCAAGCTTATTGTGCATACTGTATTTGTCGTCAGTGTTTTTGCTCATTATTACGTGCTTTTCCTCTTCCGTAGTCACCGGGCAGAAGCTGTACGTAAGACTGTTCCAGAGGAAACTAAAATGGCTCCAAGTGAGCAAATTGGACTATGCTGAGATCAGCACAGACATGAGCCCTGTTGCTGAAGAGCTGGTTGAAGGTGGCTTTCTACAAACAAGTGAGTGTATTGCCATTGTATTTTATCCACATTTAGAAGTAACTTTCAATCATTCTTTAGATCACCCTCACCCCCCCAACTATGTGTCTGTTTTACAGACAGTGATCTCCAGGAGCTGGGGGAGGTCCTGGACCTGCTGCCCGCCCCAGAGCTCAGAGGCCTGGCTAAGACCTTCCACCTCGGTGGCCCAGGGACCCAGAAACAACAACTAGTGGATGAGCTTCTTCATCTGAGCAGACAGAGGTCTCTCTTCGCTCTGGCCCCGGGTCAGAACAGAGGTGCCGTCATCCTCAAAAGGTGATAGGAACAGGAGAGAGGAATGTCACTGTGATGTCACAGTCCAGATGCAGATCCACGGCAAACGCTAAAACCCAGGAGTCTGTTTACTTCCGTCTCTCCTCTCCCGTTCGTGCAGGGCGAAGCAGCTGTGCGGTTCCTGTGTGCGCCTGTGTCGTGGCCCGCGAGCTGTTTTCTCTCGTGTCCTCCTCCTCTTCTCTCTGGCAGACTCTCTGGAGGAGGAGGAGACGGCTGCCAACGGGCAGGGCCTGCTCTACACCGTCTTGCTGGTAAACTCTGGCCGCCTGGCCTTCCCTGCCTACGCTGAGCAGCGCAGCGCCAAGCTATTCCTGGACAGAGAAGACCTCATCAGGTCAGTGCTGCTTGGAGATTGACGATTAAGTGTAATTCAGTGTAGTTTACAGTTAAAACAGTGGGGTTTTTTCGCTAGCACAGGAGGATGCTCATTTTCTTTATCATGAAGAGGATTCATTCAAACACACTGGCCATCTATACACCTTCCATCTGTGAAGGAAATTTACTAATGTATCCTTAGTTGACCTTAATATCTGTGAGAAAAGAAGAAAAACAACTCCTATTCTGTTAATGTGAGAAACAAGCATGTTCCTATCTGAACTCGCCACACACAGATGTGAATCCACAAGTTTTCAAGGCCGTACTCCCTGTTCTCTGTACCAGATGTATTAATGCTTTGTATGCACTTTCCTTATCTGGTTTGTATTAATATCTCTGTGTTTGTGCTGCTGTTGGTCAGCCAGGCAGCCTACAGTGCTACTCTGATCCATACTGCAGTATGACTTATTCTGTATTTGTGTTCGCTGTTTGATTAACAATAAACAACATATAGACAGTTGTCTGTTTCTCTCCAAGAATTTATTAAACTCGATTTGATTTCCACCACACCATCATGTTAGGTATGAAGCAGCCATGCGAGCCCTGCAGGAGGTGATCGCAGCCATGCAGGCAGGACACTGGGAGGACGCCCTGGGGCTTTACACCACTGCCAAGTCTGCCTGGCAGGAGCTGAGGAAGACTTATGACCTCAGGTGAGGACCACAAGCATCCTTGTCTTACATGGCTGTTTATCTCTGTGTTGTTCATTCTCACAATGATTTTGGCAGATGGTGTCACGTGAATGCAGTAATGTCATATTGTGTGTGTGTGTGTGTGTGTGTGTGTGTGTGTGTGTGTGTGTGTGTGTGTGTGTGTGTGTGTGTGTGTGTGTGTGTGTCTGTGTCTGTGTCTGTGTCTGTGTCTGTGTCTGTGTCTGTGTCTGTGTCTATGTCTATGTCTTTGTGCGTAGTCACCAGGAGGAGCTGCCCGTGTTCCTGCGTTGCTTCTCTACAGGATGGGCGTACACACGAATCCTGTCCAGGGGCGTGGAGATCCTACAGAGGCTCCGTCGCTACGAGGTCGGCAGAGCCAATCACATCACACACACCTGATGAATATATAAATACACACAAACACATCAGAGACAGGATGGGTAGCGTTTCCATTTTTAGTTTGTAACGTGAGTAAAGAAACTATCTGCACACCTGATATTGTCACTGCAGGTGCAACTGGAGCAGAGAAAATTGTAAAGAAAAACTCCATGCAAGACTGCTTACTTGCAGAAATCGCTGCGTTTAATGATCACTCGCGTTTCGGTCAAGAGACCTTCTTCAGAGTGTGCATTTCTAATGTGAGGAAACGTAACGCCTCTGTTGGTCGTTTGTATTACAGGAGGCAGTGGAGGAGCTGCGGTCCTTACTGTCCCAGTCCGTGTATTGTCCGGACAGCAGGGGGCGCTGGTGGGACAGGCTAGCACTCAACCTACAGCAGCATCTCAAACAACCGCAGCAGGTCTGAGTCACGCTCTGCCGCTAACATGAATCAGTGTCCAAGTTTATGTCTTAGTGCTATTTGATTCATTCTATAATGAAGATAGTATGCACTGTATGGCATTATATCGAGGTGCGTTAACTCTCTCTCGTTCTCTGTCCTGTGGATCTCCTCCCTCCATGCCAGGCTATTGAGGCTATCAGCGATGGGCTGTCAGACCCACTGGTGCGGACCGGCCACCAACTGTCCCTCCACCAGAGAGCTGTCAGAATGAAAGAGTCCCCCAGCTACAAGAAGTACCGCCTGTTGCTTAGCGACCTGCCCACCATCCATGTTAAGGATGCCACTCATGTGAGTCTGGCTGAAATGTCACACAACAGCTTTTTTTTACATTTTCAGCACTTAAAAATCTGTGTGTCTGTGTGTGTGTCTGTGTGTGTGTCTGTGTGTGTGTCTGTGTGTGTGTCTGTGTGTGTGTCTGTGTCTGTGTCTGTGTCTGTGTCTGTGTGTGTAAAAAAAAAGGTGATATCTAGCGGTGTGTTGTTGTGTGTCCAGGTGACTATCCGAGGGCAGCTATTCCCTCATGAGGGAGGAATGGGGAAGAATGTGTTCCTCATGCCGGCTGATGGAGAGGGGGGAGAGAGCGGTGACTCCACTGTTATGTGCTCTGTTGAAGAGCTGTCACTAGCTCACTACCGCCGCCAAGGCTTTGATCAAGGTGTGAGCTCCTTTACTTCTCCTGTTTGTATGTAACTTAACTTAGTAGCTACTGCTTGTTATAATAATAGATAATAATAATAATATAATAAAAATATAATATATGCCATTTAGCTGACGCTTTCATCCAAAGCGACTTACATTGCAGTGAGTGTATACATTTTTCAGTATATATGGTCCCAGTGGGAATCATATATTTATTTTGATTCCCGCATATATTTATAGTTATCAATGTGGTTGGCTGTAATAACGCTTATAGATAAAAATGTGTCTATTAAACTTTTCTGATTTATTAACAGGGATTCATGGAGAGGGCTCCACATTCAGCACTCTGCTTGGCCTTCTGTTATGGGACATCATTTTCATGGAGGGGATTCCAGACGTGTT
Source organism: Argentina silus (assembly GCF_951799395.1). Lineage (NCBI taxonomy): Eukaryota > Metazoa > Chordata > Actinopteri > Argentiniformes > Argentinidae > Argentina > Argentina silus. Next base: position 4,501,436 of record NC_139657.1, read on the forward strand.
CCGAAATCCCTACCAGGTACGAGCACTCCAGGACAAACCTGCATGTTGTAGTAGGATATCCATACAGGAATGTCACATCTCGGGCGCTCGGTGGCGTAGCACACTAAGGCGCATACCATATCATCGCAAGGTCCCTGGTTCGATTCCGGCCATCGACATATCCTGCATGTCATCCCTCCTCTCTCTCACCCATCCTTCCTGTCAATCGCTACTGTCTCTATCCCAATAAAGCAGAAATGCCGTAAAAAATGTCACACAAGGAATGTCACATCTCACCCCAGGACAAACCTGCTTGTTATACTAGGATATCCATGCAGGATATGAGAGGTAGCTTGTAATAAGCATTTCATCACAGCTGTATCCTGATTAACTAAACGTTGATTTGATTTGAACCTGGTTCTTTTTGCCTCCTACAGCCCTACCCTCTGGACCTCTTCACTGACTGTTTCTACGAGAACCGCAGGGAGGCGATAGAGACGCGTGTGCAGGTGGTCAGTGAGGCGTCCGTGGAGACGCTGAACAGCCTGTTGGCTGACACCTGGACCTCACAGGAGGGCAGAGAGTGTACGCTGATCAACTGGGAGCTCTTTTCCTCTCTGCAACAGGCACAGGTATATACTGTACTATACAGGTATATACTGTACTATACAGGTATATACTGTACTATACAGGTATGTACTGTACTATACAGGTATATACTGTACTATTACAGGTATATACTGTACTATCCAGGTATATACTGTACTATACAGTGAGCTTCTCTGATGCTTTTAACAGCCATTTGGGTGCTTTGTAGGTCCCTACAATCTTTGTTATTCTTGAGGTAGTTCAGATTGTCATTATGTGGGATGTGGTATTCCCTCTTCTGTCATGTAATAACACGGTAATAGCATAGTAATTATGTGATGGTGATGTAAGTAGTGCAAGCCAAGGTGTCTTGTTTTTGGGCAGAGTCTGGTGTCTTGTCTGGGTGGAGCCTTCTTAGGAGGAATGATCACACGGATGGCGAGGGATTACCGCCACTGTCGGGCGGGACTGCCTGACTTGGCGGTGTGGAACACCTCCAACAACCACTGCAAGGTGAGCTCACAGGAACAAATTGGCCCGAAGAATCGCTCTGATTGATTTTAAGTTAAAAAGACAATGCGTTTATCAATCCTTTTATACTGTAGCGGTATTGAGACATTTCATCAGAGCATTGTGATCAACCATGGATGCCATTAACCCACCCACTACTTTGATCAATAGCTCCATACTGTACACCAGAGGGTTTTATACAGTCCGATGATATTGGATATACAGTGTATCATTCTTGTTTAATAACTTGTTCCCACAACATAACATTGCTCCCATAACATCAGAGGTTTGGTTGTTTCAGCTGGTGGAGGTGAAGGGGCCGAGCGACCGGCTCTCCCAGAAGCAGCAGATCTGGCTAGATGAGCTTCAGAGACTGGGGGCAGACGTGGAGGTGTGTCACGTGACAGCCATCGGAGCCAGGGGGGCTCGTTTGGAGTAAGAGACATCTGACTGACAGACAGCCGCCTCTGAACCCACACACTGAGCTCTCTTACCCGTTGCTGAGCTACTTTCCCAGCGCCACATGACCCAAAATGATTGAGACTCACTCTGTTTGGTTTGACTGGTCTGCTGAACAGATATCAGTCCTGAGTAAATAGAATGTTGAATGACATGATAATGCCAACAATGTACTGAATTTTTCACCTGCTGTATAAAATGTCAAATAAAAATATATGTAATATATGTAAACTGCATTGTAGCATGTTTTATTATAAAATAAAAGCAAAAACAAAGAATGTGGTTGGTGAATATCATCTTGCTAAATTGGCAAATAATCACAACACAAGACCTGTTATGTTATGGGTAATGAAATATGAAATAAATGTGAACTTGAATTGTCATTGTCTGAACTGTACTTTGGTGGTAGTCTGTCTGAAGGTCTGCAGTTAGTTCTTGTCCCAACAGTGGAACATGTTTGTCTTGTTCAAAGCAAGTCCGGAATTCTTGACCGTTCTGTGGGTAGACCAGGCCCTGGAGTCTGGACATTATGTACTTGCATTATACATACTAATACAGCACTGAGCATGTCGATGGGGGAAGGGAAAGGGATGTCAAGCCTTGTCCTGCGTCTGACGTCAGGGCGTCGAAGAGCAGGGGGGGAGGCGATGAGAGGAAGCTGCAATAAACACAGGGCGTCTGCGCCTAAGTAGGACAATAAAGTGATCACGGTATCAATGCTCTAACAATGGATTTATCCGATATGCTTCTCATACAATGTGTTTGTTTCGTTTGCATACTAAATTACACCCAAGGTGAGTGAGAACGATTATTTTTGATCCTTCACAAAAAAGTGATGACTAGTTACATACACGAAGGAACAGGGGAAGCAGAAAGATAGCGCGACCAAATCGCTAGCAGGCTAACACATAGCGGACCAGGGCCTGGTTGTTGTTATGAAAAAGATCTCATCCTTTTTGCCAGATTAGACCCAACCACATAGCATAGCGAGCTAGTACATATGTGTGCGATTTTATTTTTTAGTAGCTTGATGAAGTCTGGTTTTCTATGCGTACGCGACTGTTCGCACCGTTTCCGTCGGTTCTGATGTGATGCGAACAGCCCGAAGAGCCATTGCATTGTTATGAAAAGATGGGGAGAGAGCGATTGTGTTTTCTTTGGGCAGTCACGCACAAGCAACGAGCTGCTTGTTAGTACTAAACGTCCGATTTAAGCCATCTTATTTTTTGTAACAACATCCCGTGCTGTCCTCTCATGTTGTTATTGCACCAAGTTAATTCATTTGCAATGGTTGCCTTACTTTCACTCTACAGCTAACTAGCTATTCAGTTGCATTGTAGCAACAACAATTAGCTTGCCATCTTGATTTACAATGATAAGATAGCTAGCTACTCTGCTCCTGTTTTTCCACGGGATTGGCAATTGATACAGTATCTGATGTTGAACAGTTGTTCTCAAATGGTGGTAGGGTCTCGATAGTGTCAACTAGATTGGATCTGTGTTAGCCGGCTAGCTATGTAACTTAGCCTGCTAGCTAGATTGCCTGTCATGCAGTACTTATTTGCATCAGACTGGAGTAACAATGTAACAAGATCTGATGACATCGTGTTGATGATCGTGTTTATGTTGTGTCGATGGATACTGTAGTACGATTGCTACAGTTATCTTGGCTGGCATTAGGACGAAGCAATCCATAGCAAGGCAACTCCCTGCATATCCAATGCCTGAGTTGTTGTTGTGAAGCTGTGTATGCTTTATATCCATTGCAGTGTCCTTACATCGCTGTTAAATATCCATGTATGTGTCGCTTTAAGTGTTTTACCGAATAGAGATACTGTCAGTGAAAAACTGAAGAGTGAAATGTCTAATGGATCCAGCTAATTAGCCTATAGGTATGAGGGTTCGTTTGAACACCGCTCCTGCATCTAGTTTGGTTGTTGTGTAAAAAATAAATAATAATCAGCATATAGTGTAATACACATTGTTTATAGTGTCATATAATCGTATTTCTCATAGCTATTATAACCTCAATGAAATATGTAGTGGTCAGATTTTAATATTTCATAAGGGAGGAAAAAAATAGCAGTATAGGCTTTAGCCCGAGTCTTTGGACATCAGCAGAAACAAATTATACAGCAGGCCTAGCTCATTACAGGCATAATCAGTTGAGAAATCAATTAGGAGTTTGAGATTCAGTTCAGGTACATTTTTGTTTTTTTTGTTTTTTTTGGAAGAGAGGTTGTTGTGATTGATTGTGACTCACCAGGCCAAGGTGTAGATGAATGCTCTCTCTCTCTATAGCCGATCTTCAACAAACACTTATGTCTGAATGTCAGTGTGTTGTTTGTCATTGTTGTAACAGTCAAAGGTCCCTTGTTTTGTTTGCAGGTCATTATGGGAACCCACTGAGCAAGTTCATCCGGCACTATGAAGGTCTGTCCTACGATACAGACCTCTTGCACAGCAAGCACCAGAGAGCCAAGAGGGCACTCTCCCATGAAGACCAGTTCCTTCATCTAGATTTCCATGCCCATGGAAGGTTTGTCCATTTCCTTTGTTATAATTCAAACTAAAGCAGGAACTTTGTTTTTGCAAAGCTCAAAGTGTATTCTCAATAACAAGGATTGTTGTTTTTATTGAAAAGATGTTTGTATTTCATCTTGGGACTGTTTTCAGAGTACATAATCACTAATATCCTGTACCTTTAAATGAGCCATGGTTATGTGGGAAAGCGATGTGTTGTCCCCGGGCTGAGGGACCCAGTGTGGACCATCTGGCTGGGTGTTTGGCGAGGACTAGCGCTCTTCCTGCCAGTGGCGGGGCCTGGTGCTCGGAGGCTCAGATGCTGCTTAATAGGGAAGGGAAGGAATAAGGGTTGTGCAAACAAACAAATGGAAGGAGAAAGTCTGCTTGTCTGAATAGCGGGAGTCCCTTAGCTTGCGGCCCTGGCTCAGAGGGCTAGGAGGAGAAGTTCATGGATGATGACTCGGGGAGCTATGCGATCTATCCAACTTTTGATTTATAGCTAGAAAAGTCCCTAATGTAACCTTACTAGAAGTTCTCTGTTCGTGGTTGCAGACACTTTCTCTGAGCCGTGGCCTGCACATCATATCAGTAATTTCAATTATTCAGCATGTAACTTCTTTGCTTCTCTGTTGACTATTGGAAAAACAGAAAAGGGGTATAGTTTTTTTTTTTTCTTTTTTAAGATGTCCTCATTTTTCTCTTGCGCATACATAGAGCAGAGAAACAAATCTGTTGAAATGTTTTATTTTCTGCTGAGACTGCCCTTGTTTTTATCCTCCTGTTTCTCTCTCATTTGCATTTTCTTCTCCCCTGAGTGCTGAAAAATATAGGCCTACATCCCTCTGTGGTGGTGCCAAGATCAGACCCACTCCCAAGCCTGTGGGCACTTGCTGAGTGTGACATGTTTATGACATAATGAAGGGTCATTAGAAAGAGGGCTCTGGACAAGACACACAGCCATTTTTTAAACCATTTTGGAACTTAGAATCTTAAGTGTGTATTTTCAGAATGGAATTGTCTTCCACTGTTTGGCTTTACACTGTTCCAGGACAGATAACAAATAACAAGACAGATAACAAATAACACTTCGGTTCCTATTGTAACCTGGCTGTGTGAGAATAGTTATTTGTTCCCTGGTCACATTGATCACGCATTTGCTCACACGTGGGACTGATGTGCTTGTGCTGAAAGTCTTTGTTTTTGTCTTTCAGAACCTTCAATCTGAGAATGAAGAGGGACTCCACCCTGTTCGCCCAGGACTTGAAGGTGGATATGGCAGGAGAAGAGGTTAATTATGACACCTCCCATATCTACACAGGACAGATCTATGGTGAGACCTGACGTTGACAAATGTTGACAAACTCAAATGTTTAAAAATTCTTTGTGCATCGTATGAGTTTTATATCTGTGTTTTTGTATTTGTTGTGGTAAATCCACAAACCGGACCTAAGAAAGGATTTCTAAGGTGGAATTGGGCTACTTATAAGGTAGAATTGGAGGGTGGAATTGGCCAATTTTTGAAGCATTAAGTGCCTTAGCATGTCAGTCCCCTGATAGCTGTAGCCTGTCTCTGTCTGTCCACAGGTGAGAAGGGCACAATGAGCCATGGCTCCGTCGTGGATGGCAAGTTTGAGGGCTTCATCCAGACCTACCAGGGCACCTACTACGTGGAGCCTTCTGAGAGATACCTGAATGACAAAGATGTGCCCTTTCACTCTGTCATCTACCACGAAGACGACATCAGTGAGTCCTCTCTCAACACACACACACAAAATACAAACTGTGTGTCTGTGTGTGTGTGTGCGTGCGTGTGTGTGTGTGTGTTCTTATGTGTGTAAGAGGAAAGGGGGAAACGACTGATGTTTTCATCTACAAGCTAAGAGGATAGAAACAGACTCAGCGGCGGTTGCCCCTAGGGAACCGAGACACTCGGGGCACTCATTAGCTGAGTAACAGAATCATTCTCTCAGGACAGCACAGCTCAATTAAGCAGTCTTTACACTGTTAGTATTGCTAGTGAGCACTTAGGCTTATGTAGCCATAATTCCCATTCACCTTGTGGAGAATTTTAGGTTTGCCAATGGCTTGGATTGAACTGGATGGAGCGATGGGAGAACGTGCTTGCAATTTCATTGGATGTCACATTCCAATAACCCCTGCCTGTAGAATGGTTGCTCGTTGTTATCTGCGTCGTAGTTTTTCGAACAGGTAGGATTATTTTGCAGAGAGTTGTTACCTAGCTTGCGACTTTGAAGAAAAAAGGAAGTCTCTACTTTCTGCAAAGGATTTTCCCCAGGCTTTCCAAACTGGGAAAGCCTGGTCTCAACAAGGTTAGTGAGCACTGAACAAACTGGGATATGTAGGTGTCCCATCTGCTACCCAGTATTCAAATGGGCATATGCTCTCCTCCATCCATCTGCACTGTAGACTAAGAGTAATGTACTCAACTTGATTTTTTTATTTACATTTATGGCATTTAGCAGACGCCTTTATCCAAAGCGACTTACAACAAATACATTCGTTTAAGTAAGCGAATCATCTATCCATCAGTCATCACAAGACAAAGTAATCAATGCTCACACCAGGGGCCATAGGCAGTCGTAATGCCAGAAGAAGGAATTTTTGCTTTTATTATTAACAGGAGAGACTTGTAGTGGGGGTGAAGAGGTCTTTAGGAGGGACCATTAAGATGTAGCCTGAAGAGATGGGTCTTCAATCTACGGCGGATCATGAATATGGATGGGCCGAGTGTACAGTCACATTGAGTGTGAGAGAGAAATATGGCTCGTTGTCCTGTCAAGTCAAAGCGAGAGCGAGACATAATGGCCAATACACACACACAGTTTTTGGGAAGGAAATTGTTTTTTCCACAGTAAGAGCACCTCCCCAGTGCATTTTCTATTCATAAGTCCCAGAAATAGAAAGCTCAAGAGGCAAAGTGGCTAACACTACCTGTGTCTCCTGCTTTCAGACTACCCACATAAGTACGGCCCAGAGGGAGGCTGTGCAGACCATTCGGTGTTCGAGAGGATGAAGAAGTACCAAGGGTCAGGCATTGAGGAGCCAGCAAAGGTGAATTCACACTACAACCCACACCTCTGCGATATCTAATGGATTGAATATAATGTGTTTGTTTTTTTTGCCATCGTGTCTGTTTTCCAGTGGCTGCGGATGTTTTTAAATCACCATTGCAGTCCAGTTATGTGTAGCGTTTTACAGCACCCGTGCTTGAAAGTACTTCATGATTTATTTAATCAACACGATCCTGAAGATACAGTGTATGATTTATTTAACCATCCATCCCTCACTCCTACGGTCAGGAGCTCCATGAAGAGGAAGCGGAGGGGGTGTCTAGTGACCCTGTCCTGCTGAGGAAGAGGAGGATGGCCCAAGTGGAGAAGAATACCTGCCAGCTCTTCATCCAGACTGACCACCTTTTCTTCAAGTACTACAAGACCAGGGAAGCTGTCATTGCACAGGTACTTTAACATGGGCACAAACACACACACACACAAACACACACACACATGTGTCAAAAGGCGTCAAAAATATAGATAAAACGCTGAATTGATTGAGGAACATTTTGCTTTCATGTCTTTGGCGATGAAATATAGTTACTCTATCATTACTGAACATATTTACTATACATATTTAAAAAACATGTTTTTAGGGCATTTCTGCTTTATTGGGATAAAGACAGTAGAGACTGACAGGAAGGATGACATGCAAGACGTGTCGAGGGTTGGAATTGAACCAGGAACCTTGAGATTATGTGGTATGCGCATTAGTGTGCTACGCCACGAAGCGCCCCACTAAATTTATATTTTAATTTGCCTTGAAATGTTTACGTAGAGGCACCGCCAAGTTCACAGCGTGGCGCAGCGCCACTCCTACATTCTTTGGGGAGAACCCCGGATCTGTCGAGGTGGGATAGTATGGGTCTTGTGAACAATGTCTAGAACTGTGAAACCCTCTCGGAACTTTGTTTTCTCATTCCAGAATGTGAATAGTGATTGATCTCAACTTGCTTTTCCAGATCTCAAGTCACGTCAAGGCAATCGATGCCATCTACCAAGGCACAGACTTCATGGGCATACGCAACATCAGCTTCATGGTGAAGAGGATCAGGGTGAGTTTATTGCCAGTGGTTCAAATCTTTGTTTGCCGGACACACAGGTTTCAGTGGTATTTAGTTTCATTGTCACTATCAGTGTCCTATTCCCTGACCTGCTGTGTTGTGTTGTGTTGTTGTCGTATCCTGTTCAGATCAACACCACTAATGATGAGAGGGACAGGACCAACCCGTTCCGCTTCGCCAACATCGGAGTGGAGAAGTTTCTGGAGCTGAACTCAGAGCAGAACCATGATGACTACTGCCTGGCCTACGTCTTCACCGACAGGGACTTTGATGACGGGGTCCTGGGCCTGGCCTGGGTCGGAGCTCCTGCAGGTACCAGCTTACACTTCTTCCTTTTCAGAGTTCTGCTTACACCGCGGTCTGAGGTGACAAGTTGTGTGATTAAGCGACAGATTTTCGACGACATCTTTGTGAAATTAGTTCCGTGACTCATTTGATAAGGTCTTGTATTTTGCAGATACACTGTATGATTAATGGCTATTGAATTTTTAGGAGAGCGACTTGTCTGTAACCCCGCTGTACCTTCACAGGGAGCTCGGGGGGAATCTGTGAGAAGAGCAAGTTGTACTCGGACGGTAAAAAGAAGTCCCTGAACACCGGCATTATCACGGTGCAGAACTACGCCTCCCATGTCCCACCCAAAGTCTCCCACATCACCTTTGCCCACGAAGTAGGGCACAACTTTGGCTCCCCGGTGAGTTAGTACAGCACTAATGGGAGCTATCACAGAGCTGCCAACATGCGTGAGAGAGAGAGGTTTCTGTAAGGCTATTGTGATTAGGCTTGTGTAAGGCTAGAGTGATTACACTAATCCTGACATAAGATGGCTTCTCTCTCCCTCCCTCCTTCCTTCCTTCCCTCCCTCCCTCCTTCCCTCCCCTCCCCTCCCCTCCCCTCCCCTCCCCTCCCTCAGCATGACTCAGGGCAGGAGTGCACCCCAGGAGAGTCTAAGAGCCAGGATAAGAAGGAGAAGGGCAACTACATCATGTACGCCAGGGCCACGTCGGGAGACAAGCTCAACAACAACAAGTTCTCCATCTGCAGCGTGCGCAACATCAGCCAGGTGCTGGAGAAGAAGAGGGGCAACTGCTTTGTTGGTAGGTTGTCACGCCGGCTTCACTGAAGCTGACTTAACCATCTTTTATCCATCTTATTGTCTTTTATCTTTTATCTGAAGTTGACTTAGACAAAAGATAGTTATCTTTTTGTCTTTTATCTGTCTTGACTGTCAACGCGAGGTGCACTGTCTCACAGAAAGAACCGTGTGTTCTCTACACTTGGTTTGCTTATGTTTGTTTAAAAGTATTAACGAGCGTGTGTGTGTGTGTGTGTGTTTGTGTTTGCCCACCCACTCGCTCATGCAGAGTCTGGCCAGCCCATCTGTGGTAACGGTCTGGTGGAGCCTGGAGAGGAGTGTGACTGTGGGTACAGCGATCAGTGCAGAGACCAGTGCTGCTACGATGCCAACCAACCGGATGTCAGGAAGTGCAAACTAAAGCCTAACAAAGTCTGCAGGTAAACACCCCCTGCGAAGCTGCCAGACCAAAACGCTATTACGTCACAGTTGGGTTTTCTTTCAGAAAAAGCTGATCTGGTACAGTACATGTTTCTGATGGAACTCCTCTGTTCCTCTCTCCCTCAGCCCTAGCCAGGGTCCTTGCTGCACTCCGGAGTGCACTTACAAGGGTCGTAATGAGAAGTGCAGGGAGGAGTCTGAGTGTGCTCACCAGGGCATGTGTAACCAAGGCACTGCCCAGTGCCCTACCTCTGAGCCCAAGGCCAACTTCACCGCCTGCCACGGGGAGACCCAAGTCTGCCTCAACGGGGTGAGTGTCTGTAGTGTAATATTATTATTATATATATAATAATATGCCATTTAGTTCCAAAGCGACTTACATTGCAGTATGTATGGACTCAGTATATATGGTCCCAACGGGAATCAAACCCACAACCTAAGCGTTGTTAGCGCCATGCTCTACCAACTGAGCCACAGAGGAGTGTCTGAAGTGTGAGCCTGAAAGTGTGTGTGCAGTTAACCTGTCTTAGACCTTTGCTGTGTGTTTGTTTGCTGACCTCTCTCTCTCTCGCTCTCTCTCTCGCTCTCTCTGTCTCTCTCTCTCGCTCTCTCTCTCTCTCTCTCTTTCTCTCTCTCTCTCTCTCTCTGTCTCTCTCTCTCTCTCTCTCTCTCTCTCGTTCAGGGCTGTTCTGGCTCCATCTGTGAGAAGTACGGGCTGGAGGTGTGCACCTGTGCCAGCGTGGAGGGCAAGGACGAGACGGAGCTGTGCCACGTGTGCTGCATGGAGAAAAGTGAGTCCCCCTTGTCCTCCCCGTCCTCCCTGTCCCTCTCTGATTTCTACTTCCACCAGCCTCCACTGATACCCAAGAGACACATCACAGCATACAACACACATCCTCTTTCCCTGGTTCCACTGGCCTTAACCTTATACACATATAGTATTTGGAGGAACGTATGATACGTTTTATATCCATGTCAGCCTCACTGATGGTGCGTCCCCCCTCCTTCACAGTGAACCCCAACACCTGCAGCAGCACGGGCTCCGAGAAGCTGGCTCGCTTCTTCAACAAGAAGGTGACCACGCTGCCTGCCGGCTCGCCCTGCAACGACTTCAGGGGCTACTGTGACGTGTTCATGAAGTGTCGCCTGGTGGATGCTGACGGGCCTCTGGCCAGGCTAAAGAAGGCTATCTTCAACCCCGAGCTCTATGAGAACATAGCGGAGTGGATAGTGGTACGTGGCTGATTAAGGACTCTTTTTCATGATGTTTTTTATTTTTTTGTATTTTTTATTTTTTTTGGAGTGGGGCAGTCCAGCACTCTGATTTATTTTGGAGACAGTAGAGAAACAGTCGACAGAGACAGGAGAGAAACAGTCGACAGAGACAGGAGAGAAACAGTCGACAGAGACAGTCGACAGAGACAGGAGAGAAACAGTCGACAGAGACAGGAGAGAAACAGTCGACAGAGACAGGAGAGAAACAGTCGACAGAGACAGGAGAGAAAGACAGGAAAGTGAGGAGGAGAGGGTGTGTCAGCAGGGCATGGGCCGGATTTGAACCCATGCCGGCATGGGCATATGTGTGCACTGTAGGCCATGATGCTAGACCACTGGGCCAACCCAGGCCACAATTAAGGACTCTGTTTGATGTACGTCAGGGGATGAATGGAATGGGATCAAGCGTGTGTGTTTGATACCATTCCACATTCCGTTCCATGAATTACAATGAGCCTGTCCACGTACATGTGCTATAATATAATAATAATAATAATATATGCCATTTAGCTGACTCTCTTATCCGAAGCGACTTGCATTGCAGTGAGTGCAAACATTTTTCAGTATATATGGTCCCAGTGGGAATCAAACCCACAACCCAAGCGTTGTTAGCGCCATGCTCTACCAACTGAGCCACAGAGGACCACATTCTACTTTTTGATTTATACGTACAATCCATGTTTGTCTTTTTTGGGTGCCCATGTGTTATGAATTGTTTCTTTCCTCATCCCTTGTTCTAGGCCCATTGGTGGGCAGTGCTCTTGATGGGCATCGCTCTGATCATGCTGATGGCCGGCTTCATAAAGATCTGCAGTGTGCACACCCCCAGCAGCAACCCCAAGCTCCCCCCACCTAAACCACTACCGGGTGAGTCACCGTCGGCGTCATCCCCAAACCCAACTCTCCCATACAGACCGTTGGAAAACAACAACAACACCACCACTGACTGCATACGATGCAGATCAGAAATGTGTGTGAGATGAGATGCCAGAAATGTGCTGGTTGAACTAACCAACCCTCTTCCTGGACAGGCACTCTGAAGCGGAGGAGAGCCCAGCAGGAGCGGCAGGCTAACTCCCAGGTGCAGCACCAGGCTCAGCACCCTCACTCCCACCAGCACGGTGGCGGCGGTGGCGGTGGCGGCGGCGGCGGCGGCGGTGGCCAGAGGCAGCAGCCCCAGCGACAGGCTCAGCAGCAGCCCCAGAGGCACCACCGCCAGCCCCGAGAGAGAGACAACTATCAGATGGGCCAGATGCGACGCTGAAACACCGGGCTTGCTTTCGATCGCCTTGGCTCCTGCTTGTGCCTACCGTGGGAAAAGAAAAAACGTCACTCCATCCAAAGAATAGCCTAAAACCAGTTGTTAATCATCATCATACCCTCCATCCACAGACAGACAGACAGACATGTGAAAATGAGAATCACACCGACCCTGGAGCCTTCAGAGCTGTTGGTGTCTTCTTCACCTCCATCCAGCCGGTGATGCGACTCTCTCTCTCTCTTTCTCTCTCTCTCTCTTCTCTCTCTCTCTCTCTCTCTTCTGTCTCTCTCTCTCTCTCTCTTCTGTCTCTCTCTCTCTCTCTCTTCTGTCTCTCTCTCTCTCTCTGTCTCTCTCTCTCTCTCTGTCTCTCTCTCTCTCTGTCTCTCTCTCTCCGTGGAGTGGACTCAGCCATTTCCAATGCAGTGCGGTCTGGCATCTTTTTCCCCCTTCCATGTTTTTTTTTCTCTTTCTTTTCAAAAAGGAGTGCCAAGGAGTAAAGGATTCATGTGTAGCTTTAGTACCTTCTGTGATGTGTTTTTTCTTTTTCGATTGCAAAGTCCTCTTGAGTGACACAAAGCCCGTGGCTGCTGGTGAATTGTCTGTGCTTTTCTTCTGCCATTCTAGCCAGGAAGGTGAGAGACACTCAGTTGGAGATTTGCTGCACTTTTGACGTGATGACACGTTTTTTCAAACGGCAAAAAGACAACAGGCTCTTCTCTCTCTCTCTCCTCTCTCTCCTCTCTCATGCAGACCACCCCTCTGCATGTTGACTGTACAGATTTAAGTGTATCATAAGTGAAAACAAACTATTTCTTCTACTGTAAATTGTATGATTCTTTACTGTTTTTGGTTAGTACTCTCAGGACTCAAAAACACACACAAATGAAGGTATCTGCGGAGGACGAGTTCTGTGGACGCTGAAGTTGGGGATTTGATGTCAATCGAGTTCTCCTTTACTGCAATCACCAGATCAAATGGGAATCTGAGGATCGTGTTAGGTAGCTAGATCTGGACATTGAACTCCAAGGTCACCATATCCCACTTCTGACCTTGAGGATGTTCGGACTCCTCCTCTTTCATCTGGTATTTTTTACTAACCTCATGTCCTGATCACATGACGTAACAGTTAGGGGTAGTAGGGTCAAGGGAAAGGAAAGGGAACCTCACCCAGTTTTACACACCTTTTAATTGTCCCGGTTTCTTTTTCTTATATGTTTGATGCTGAAGAATGAATAACCACTAACTTACTTTGCCTGTTACCGTAGGTCAGTTATGACGTTTGAGTAAGGGAAGGTGAAGGCAGGCTAGACTTACTTTAGAACAGAGAGTGTATTATTGTCACAGTGCTAGGTTTACGTGAGCGTGAGAACAACATTTGAAAATAATTCCAATAATGATGTTAAAAGGAAAAGAAGAAGAAAAAAAAAAAAAAGTGATTATATCATATTGTTATTTTTCAGATCATATTTTTCAGATCGTAAGTCCGTTTTTTGAACATTTTCAATTTAGGCATGCAGACACTTGAATTAAATGTGACTACCGTGGAAGGTCTGTTACACCATTCCTATGACAGCTGGTTGTATAGCTTGTCTTATAAAGAACAGAAAAGACAAGGATGAGTAATTTACTGCAATGGCATATTCAAACTATACACCAATAACTATGTCTCGGGAGGGTAGCATTTGGAACAAACAGTGTATTTCTTTTCCTACATGCCCATACATTGATCTCCTATCCATTAGAGGTGTGTGTCTGTAGGCCTGCTCTGCTACTCGACTGTTTCCCCTACAGAGCTGATGAGTGTAGGCCTCTACATTAGTTTACATGAGGGTGCCATAAATGTCTTAGCACAAGTGGTCATTTACAAACCATTTACGAGTCTTATCATGCAGGAAGGGCCTGCAAGGTTTCTTAAAGCCATGCACTCGACTAGTTTGAATGGACAGAGTCTCAGGTTTGGACGGGAGGTGGGACTGTGGTAGTCGGACTGTGGTAGCGGGACTGTTTGACCTCAGGTGCTTTCCTCCTCCACCTCTCCTACGAAGCAAGTAGATTTGATCTGATTTAGAAAATCAGATCGTGTGGATTTAATGGCTATGAAAGTCCACTTGCTTTCCCAACACCTGTCATGGCCGCCATGCGCGCGCACACATACATACATACATACATACACACAGACACACACATACACACACACACACACATGGGCTCTGTAGGGGACCTAGGGCGCTTGTCTGTCTCACATTGAAACCTTCATTCACAATGCTGAAGAACTGGGAGATTGGTGGTCGCTAAAGTCATCATGGATATTTTCTGTAGTAAATACAGCGGTTGTAAAGTCATGTTACAGGACAGCATACACGATGCTAGTCCAGACTATGTCCGTGTAAACTTGTACAGTAATTGGAGAACTTGCGGTTCATTTGAAGATAAACATGACATTTTGATACGTCTGTTCTTTTTTTTGTATTCTAATTCCAGAGAAAAAATTGTTCAGAGATGTTCATACAACACAAAAAAACCTCCCTCTCTTCTAAGTTATTTATGTTCTTATATGTGCTAGTTGAAATGGGGTTTGTTTATGATGCTTGTTTTTTTTTCTCCACCACCATCAATGGTTAAAACAGTTCAGTGTGATGGACTTAATGTTTCATTCTCATTTTTGTCTTCGTTATCCTGTGGCATGGTTTGGGTTAGAAGAGTTGAAGAGTAATGCCTGTAAATTTATTTTAATTTTAATTTTGTAGTCTTGGTAAAGGTTTTTAGATAAACGTGCACTGAAATGTCCAAATTGAGTTGAAATGTTGTAGGTGATGTAAGCCGAAAGAACACAAGATTAAAAAGTAATACTACTGTCTGATTTTAATGTTCACTGTGTTTTATACAGTATCTCAAATTTTTGTTCACTTTGAACATTTTTACTAAAAAAACAAAACAAAAATGTATTGTGCAAAGAGATGTAATTTTTGGAGTACTTGAAATGCATTAATTAAAAGACTCGTTCAAAATAAACTGGACCGTGGTTCACTATTTTTGTTTGCTTGTGTGTTTGTGAAATGTTTTCAGCGTTGGTAAATAATTCTGGATACAGATGAGGTCAGATGAGGTCAGATGAGGTCTCTTGCCAGCAGGAGAGTCAGAGCAGACTTTCTTTGACATTTAAAGTACATTTAAGTCATTTAGCAGATGCGTTTATCCGAAGTGACTTAAAATAAGTACATTTGTCTAAAGTAAGTGAATCAACTGTAGTATACTATAATATCAGTCATCATGAGTAAAACCTTTGCTAAGAACAAGTACCATAAGGCAGTCACAGTGCTAGAGAAAGGAAGAAAACAAGTCGTTTTTTTTTCTCTCCAAAAGTCCAGGTAAGGCAATGTAGCTTTCCCCTGTTGTCATCTATGTTCTCCGAGGATCCTCCCAGACCCTGTCTGAACGCACACCTGTCTGAACACACACTGAAAGATAGGGACGGGGGTGCTTCTCCCTGGTGCTGTTGACTGAATAGTTGAATGGTTCTTATGAATCTAACAGGAGCAATGGGAGTGTATTCACACCAGAGGGAGCTGCGTGCTTCTGACACGGCCTCATTAGAACAGCTGGTGAGGAGTTGGAACTCTGGCCCCATCTGCCTGCTGTCCCAGAGAGCAGCCCCCTCCCAGGGAGAATTAAGACCACCGAGTCCCCAATGCTCGGAAGCAGGAGGGGGCTCCCGCTGTTGAGGCTCAATGATTCAGTGAACATGTTGATTCAGCTATAAATTCATTCGTTTTCTATTAGGGTATTTATTTGTTCGTAGGGTGTGAGCTCAAGCAACACAAATATACACTGCATTCGGAAAGTATTCAGACGCCTTCACGTTTCCCACATTTTGTTATGTTACAGTCTTGGATTAAATTATTAAAAATGGATTGAATTATTTTTTCCCCTCATCTATCTACACACAATACCCCATAATGACAAAGCGAAAACAGGTTTTTAGAAATGTTTGCTAATTTATTAAAAATAAAAAACTGAAATATCACATTTACATAAGTATTCAGACCCTTTACTCAGTACTTTGTTGAAGCACCTTTGGCAGCGATTACAGCCTCAAGTCTTCTTGGGTATGACGCTACAAGCTTGGCACACCTGTATTGAATCCATTTTAGAATAAGACTGTGGATAACAAAATGTGGAAAACGTTAAGGGGTCTAAATACTTTCCGAATGCACTGTACATCATCCACATACTCATACAGTACGTCAGGGGAGGCTGGTGGAGGTAGATATCGGAGGACGGGCTCATTGTAATGCATGGAATGGAATATCATTCCATGCATTACAATGAGCCCGTCCTCTGATTGCTACCTCCACCAGCCTCCACTGCAGTACATACTGAACATTGAGTTACAAGTATCTAATGTATTGTAAATTATAATGGAACACAAACAGGATTGTGTACACACATTCATCGATATACATGCAAACACTCAGGGCATGCCAGGGCATGTGGTGTGATATTGATCCATTTATAGTGGTTATTTGTGACATGCATATGCACTGTCACCAGCAGCACTTGTGTGTACAGAATATCAATGGAGGCTGGTGGAGATAGAAAATATATTCACAAAATTGACAGGAGTATACAGTAACTAGCAATCCAGGTCTCAACTATCTACAATCAGTTTTTTCCAGAATCAGAATTTCATTCTATGGCGATGACTCTCAATGTTGGTAGCAGAACACAAAGAGTAAAGAGTACTGTTACAACCCCCCCCCAAAAAAGCTTGCCCCCCCAAGAAGTATTGATAGCAGGGCGAACAGCGTTTACCTCTGGCCCTGCTTGCAGAGAAAAGCCAAGTTTGTAGATAATCTAACCCGTTGAGTGCCACCAAGACAGATGAGAGAGGCAACCAGCCCTTCACATATGAGATTCTGGCCCTGAAGGTCCCCTGATACAGAGGCACAACAGACTCAACAGATACAGAGGCACAACAGACTCAACAGATACAGAGGCACAACAGACTCAACAGATACAGAGGCACAACAGACTCAACAGATACAGAGGCACAACAGACTCTGTACAGTACACAAAGAAACAGAAAAGACAAGGGCCTTTCCCCCAATATAACATCATCCCATGATGAGAGTCCATTCATTCATTCATCCAAGAGTGAATTGCTGAAGCTTCTGACACCTTTAGCTACCTGCTTTCCTGAATGCTTTCAGAGCCTCTTGATAACACAGTAGAGCTGGTTGGTAGTTACTCAGTCGGCTGTGAGCATATGCCAGATTACTCAAGCTCTCCCCCTGTCCTTTCCACTCATGCAAATCACCTACAGGCCCATAGAATAGACACCTCAGTTGCCAGTCATGTAATTAGTATTCATTAATTATTAATACTGAGAGTTGTGTTAGATTGTCTGGTGCAGGTAGAAATCGGCTCATTGCAATGCATGGAATGGAATGAGGAATGGTGTCAATCTCATGTTTGATATCATTCCTGATACCATTCCTCATTCCATTCCATGAATTACATTGAGTCCGTCCTCCAAATTCTACCTCCCCAGCCTCCCCTGATACAACCTCCATACCAAACGGTTGAGCAGCCTCAGTGTGGTAGGGCAGAGATAGGGAGTAGAGACCGAGGCCCTCCTAAAGACCTCTTCACCCCCACTACCCCCCTCTACAAGTTTCTCTCCTGTTAATAAAAAAAACTAGCATTGTGACTGCCAATGACCCCTGGCCTGAGCATTGATTACTTTATCTTATGATGACTGTTGGATAGATGATTCACACACTTAAACAAATGTATTTGTTGTAAGTCGCTTTGGATAAAGCCGTTGGCTAAATGCCATAAATGTAAATAAATGTAAATGCTTTATGGCCCCTAGGTCCTGCAGTAGCACAGCTCTCAATAGACTATTGGCTGCCTGTGTCATTCTGCAGTCTGTCAGCACTTGTCTAAAGCGGGCCTCGGCCTGGCTGTGTTGGCCCAGAGCACGGTAATGTGTAATTCAACAGCTATCCTGGGGGAAGGAGAGAGAGAGAGAGAGACAACCTTGTAATGACCTCCTTTTACACATAGATTCATTGGCCTGGTAGGTGGTGTAGCCTGGCTGTTCATCCTAATTTAGACCCTCACATTCCACCATGACTGCCCGACACTATTCTACCTTATGCACACCACAACAGGGGAGGCTGGTGGAGGTAGAAATCGGAGGACGGGCTCGTTGTCGTGCATGGAATGGAATAAGGAATGGATTTTCTACCTCCACCTGCCTCCCCTGCATCGCAACCCCATCAGAAAAGAATAGTTTATACTCTACCTCTCAGACTGCTCTCTCCCCCAGAGTGACCCAGCAGTAGGACAGCTTGACCAGAGCGTCCCCTAAGTTGCTGGGGTCCCTGGACCTCCTGTACCTCCTGACTGCCTGCTGGAGGAAGACTACAGCCCTGTCTAGTCTCTGGAGCTTCTCATAGGCCAAACCAATGTTGAAGGGGAGATCTCCGTTGTCTGCACAGCCATGCTGCTTCTGCAGTTGCATGCATCTTAGTAGGCACTTCAGGCCAGACAGCAGACTGCCAATGGCCCCTGGTGTGAGCATTGTTTACTTTGTCCTATGATGACTGTTGGGATAGATGATTCACTTACTTAAAGAAATGTATTTGTTGTAAGTCGCTTTGGATAAAGGCGTCTGCTAAATGCCATAAATGTAAATGTAAATTACTCTCCACAGGACAACAGGTAAGCTCTCTTATAGTGACACAGTGGTGTGTCATTGAGCTGCGTTTGAACACCCTCTGAGTCTCCCTGCTCTGCGACTGTGGATCCTCCTGCGACGGCATGAGTTATCCTCAGGTTGCAGTCAGACATCCTCGCAGTCTACGTTGCAGAGAACAAGGGGACTCCAGTGTCATACATAATGAAGTGACAATAAAATATGTTTATGTGGCCTAGATTTGAACTGACACGCAGTTGAATGACAAGTGTGAATAAATAATCAACCTTCAACCTTTACCTACGTTTACCTACGTTCTACAACCTGCAGCTACGACCTAAATCTAATGATTCACAAACAGCATTTACTTACCAGTTGTCAATGCTTTCCGTAAATTTCACATGTATTACAGAGGCAATGATTCCCTTACACCGCGAAACAGGAGTCCTTGTTAAGACACATCTAGTGTGAATTCTGACTGTTGAATGTTCAAGGGCATCAGCATGCAAGTGCTACTAAGCAACACTACCACCAACAAACAAAGTGTGTTTGCTCCGTGTTATGAAAGAAGAAGGGAATAGGATTGAGGCAGCATACAACTCAGTGTTATGCATACAGAGAGAGATACATTAGAAATACAAGACACATTCTTACCTTTTTAATCATTAACTGAATTACAAGATTCTGTGACACAAACAGGAATATATTCCTCACATTGTAAATGCTTGGAGAGATGATGTACATGATAGAAATGCAAAAAGGAATACAGAGCAAAAGCAAATAAGCACAGGAATGACATATAAGAATATCACATCATACAATAGATCAAAGTCAATTCTGAAAAAAAATAAACCTTTCACTGCCATACGTGAAGTGAATTATGAAACGTAAAGGTTATTGTTTGTTTGATGTTTGATGTTTATCAAATGTTCACTAGATAACAATAGGGTCTCTTTGAACAAATCAGCAATGCAAAGTTATGCATGTTGCAAGTTAGCAGTATAAAGAAGTATAAAGTATAAAGAAGTGTACGGTAAAAATTGCTACGCCTACATTGAAGCTATCACATTTGCTGCATTTACAACACAAATATCACTCAGACTACAAAGCCTAACAAAGAGAACATATGGGGCTGGGTTACAAGGTTGTGTGAACCTCTTGTTAGAAACACAACATCTACAGTACTTGACAGCGGCAGAGTCCAGGTGGGTGGAATCTTATTCTGGAATATTACATACATTCCTGTACAGAAAATGTTCTTTTTCAGTGGTTTTACAAATCTCTACAGTGCATAGAACACATCACTTCAAACTGACTATTTTGGGCCTGTGCTTATAATCACACACAGTATTACTGGATGAATGGTACATAATTCTCTCTCATTCCTCCCTGTAGTTTTTACTCTCAAAACAGCAGTTCTAACTTTTGCTATCAGCCGTGTGCTAAAAAGGGCCTTTCACTGCTGACAGCCACTGAGATGCGGCGCGTAACTAGAGCTATATGACATGTTTTGGTTGTAACACCCTCCTCCCTCCACAATAACAGCACACACTGAGGGAGCAGAGCAAGCCTGTCCTTGGGCAGGTTTGGACACTCCTCTCCTGACTGACTTAAACATCGCCGCTGAATCGCACAATCGACATTCTTTTTAGTCCTTCAAAGCGAAGCTCTTTAGCTCATGGTGATCATCTCGTATTTGTCCTTAAGACTGCTGTCCTCATCCTCGTCCTCCTCTTCCTCCTCCTCCTCTTCCTCCTCGTGGGACTTCTCTGTCTCAGTGTGGTGCAGCTCGATGAACAGGAAGTAGACGACGGCCCCGACCACGCCCCCCGCCATGGGCCCAGCTACAGGGACCCACCACCAGTGGTCTGCGGTGCTGGACACACACATACATGCAGACAGGTCAAAACACAACGCCTAAGGCAACACACAGTAGTAAAAGAATATTAATAAGAATAAAAATTTCATCTCTAAATCTTTTTTATTTTTTTTATCGGTTTTCAAAGTTCCTGGTGGGCGTTTGGGTCTGAGAGTCCAAGCTGGCAGTGAACAGATTAATAGATACCCAGACACCCATACTGTAACTCATTAGAGTGGGCAGTAAGCCAGCAGGCCGGCACCCATGCAGGCTACTGTTGCTGTTAACTGTTGCAGACATCAGATCATTTCAGGACATCAGCTGCATGTGATGAACATCGGAGGCTGGTGGAGGTAGAAATCGGAGGACGGGGCTCGTTGTAATGCATGGAATGGAATGAGGAAGAGTATCAAACACACAGCCCGTTCTACCTCCACCAGCCTCCCCTGGTGATGAATGCATGGCATTAGGGTGCTGCTTATGGATGTAAACAAGCCAAGCAGTAGCGAATTCAGAAACGGTAAACTCACTCCTCCCTAAAGCACCTTGTCGTTTTCAAAACCATGTGATCACCCCAAAATATGTCACTCAGGGTAAAATCCTCAAACGAGTGATACCTAGCTTTTGAACTACATAAAAAATGTTTTCCAAAGCCCTGTGTAACCTATATATATATTATATAACCTATGTTATATAATACACAAATCCATTTAAAAAAAACACACTGAAACACTGTGGCTTCCTGTATATTTGCATTGCCCATAACATCACCAGACATAATATAAGGATGCCAAAGAGGGACAAATGTAGTAAGACACAGACTCTAGTCTACAGTACTGTTATATTGTTATGAGGTGAGTTACCTGAAGACATCCATGCCCCATCCTGCCACTGCAGTGAAGAGCCTTGGTCCCAGGTCACGAGCAGGGTTGAGGGGGTACCCACAGTTCAGGCCCATAGACACCCCGATGGCCATGATGATCAGACCTATGGCCAACGGCTCCATCCCGCTCGGAGCTCCAATGTTCTTCCCATCGATGATGGCCAGAATGCACAGGACCAACATTCCTGTGCCAAAAACCTGAGGTGGGCGAACATCACATGTGAACTGTGATCAGAATTCATCATGTTCTGTTTTCTTAGAATTGAAAGAGAAGGGACATTAACATTAATAACACCAGGTGATCAGTATTTAAAAATAGATCAGAATGATCCAGATTTATTTTTTGGGATCAAGGATCAGATCTATCTGGCAGATTGTTAGTGGTATAGGGGAAGTCAGCCAGCTCGACTGATCCTGGACAGCAAAAACTAAATCTGAATCATTCCCATCCAGATTAAAAGTTTTGAAATACTGGGCCCAAGTGATCAGACTATTTGCATATTCCAGGATGATTATAAACAAAGTCTGATATCTTATTCTTGATGTTTGTTGGCCTTCATATTTCATCTCAGGGGAGCACTTAAATCTGTTTTTAACTGATTCATGCTGCACCACATGCTGTTCTAGGGAGCCAGCACCATCACGACTGACAGATAAAAAAAAGAAAAGGAAAAAAAAAGGGTGTTAAGTGAGTTGAACATCATGTGAATATCAGAAAATAGGTCATTAGACCCAAAACCCAGCTAATGAGGGGAGTGTGGAATGAGGAAGTAGGACAATCAATTTGCATTAGCCACATTCCCCCAAATTGTCTACACTAGTTACACACCATCTCTCACACTCGGTCACTGAACAGTGCAGACTGGGGTAGCAGAGGGGTCATGACCCCTGACGCCTGTCTCACCTGGTCTACTAAGCCGCCCAGAATTGTCAGGCTCCTCGCGGGATAGGAAGCGAAGATGTGAGCAGTGGCATTAATCCCAGTCACTGATAAAATGCCGCTGGTGAAGTCCATGAACGCATCTATACAGAAACAACAATTTCTATTAGAGCTCAACTAGATTCACAGAGCCAATAAAAAGTAGATAAAACTCATATCAGCAATGTGTGTTTGCTTTTCCAATGTGATGCGAGGGGAAAAGATTGACTCAGTTGACCCGATGGGATCTCAAACATTCTAAACCATAGAGGCCTTGGGCATAAACATCTCTCCCAATCTGTTGTGATGGTTCAATATGGCGTCCATTTTGTCAACAACTCTGCAGTAACCACAGCGATGAACGCAGTACAATGGCAGAATGTGCTGGAGAAATGCCACAATGCAACCATAATACACCATAACTCACCGTAATACAACCATAATACACCATAACTCACCATAATACAACCGTAATACACCATAACTCACCGTAATACAACCATAATACACCATAACTCACCGTAATACAACCATAATACACCATAACTCACCATAATACAACCGTAATACACCATAACTCACCGTAATACAAGGCAAAGACCGCAGCAGCACCAGTAAAAGCACCAAGGAGCTGAGCGAGGACATAAACAGGGAACTTGTAGAATTTCAGTTTGCCAAGTATGACCATGGCCAGGGACACAGCCGGGTTCACATGGGCCCCTTGGGACGGAGGACAAAAGCAGAGAGTGAGAGAGGGGCGTTGGGGGTGGGGATGGCTGAAAAGATGGCCCCTCCGTCATTAAATGAAGATTTACGAGAGAGAGAGCAGAGAGCAGAGAGGAGCAGCAGGTTGGGCGGAGGAGAGTTCCCTCATAAACATGACCTTCTCTCTTCTTCAGAGAAAAAAGCGAATGTCAATTCAAAACAAGCATATGGAAAAGTGTAAACATGAGCCACACAGGCTATAGTTACAGTACTGCATGAGGGCATCTATAACATGGTTAAATACAGTATCTCTCCATGAAATGTATTAGCTTTTACATATGAATAATGCAACCATGCATCTATGTTGGTGGTCAGCAGTTCAGAAATCTAAAGTACTGCGTGTCTAATGAATTAGACATAGTTGTTGCAGGCCCACTGACTACCAGATGAGCAGTGCTGGTTGCTGGATTTGGTCCCTGTCAGAGATCTGGCCATTGCCTGAGATCGATGGAGTTGGTAGGGCATTTAATGCCTAGGGTTATGGACGACCTCAATGAGGCTGACACTTCAAAAGTGCTAGGGGTGACAAATCAATTGCCAGTTCAGATTCATTGGATGTGGATCGGAGCTGGCACGTTCTCCCTGAGTCTGGAGTGCACGGTGACACATCACGGAACCAGGGACCAGGGATTGTCAGAGACACTCTCTGTTACTCAGTGTGAGTGCCAGTGTTACTCTAGATCCTTGGATCATCTGCCGTTAACCGGAACACCGGTAAAGAATAACCAAGAGGCCTCAGATCATTTCTTCTTACACTCTTCAGTGTGGCTTTGCAGTCATTGTTTCGAAGGGGCATAGATTGCAGATTGTACGGTGTGTACTCGTTTTTGAGGTTTGATCTTGACAATTAAATATATAGTTCTATTGAGTTATCTATTGAGTTCTACAAAATGCTGATAAAGCGCATGATCAAATTTATGTTAACACATGCACATGATTATTATTGAAATTGAGATGGCACATCCCATTGATTTATATGAGTTCCAATATCCAATTTAAAGGGGAATTGATCTCACCAAGCTCCAAAACAATCCATTCATTACATAATATTGCTCATGCAAGCTTTAATGCCTTGGCCTATTCTCTCTGCAACATCCCATTCTAAACCATTTGCAACCTATTTTGAGGCTTGGTCTGTATTAGCTTACAGTAAACCTGAATTATTTGTATTATTATCTATTTTGCTGTGAAATTGTTTTTAGCTAACTCAATACAGCGCTAAGTGAATATAAAACAAAATGTAGTCCCACACAAATCCACTAGACAAATGTCTATTTTTAGAACAAGAGGGAGCAAATTTGCCCACACCTTTCAGATGGAGGAGTGAAATTACTGAACCAAAGTGTTTTACCTGACACTCCACCGGCCACATATACTGCCATCATCAGTCCTATAGAGAAGCCAATGTGGATGGTGAGAGGCTCACCCAGGGAATTGCGACTCAGGGTGGTCTGAGCGACAGACCCACAGCCAAACAGCTAACACAAAGATGGAGAGGGGGAGAGAGTGTTAGTCCAGGGCTAGTCAGGCAAAGTTACTCACATTCACCAAAATACCATTGGTCACATCTAACCTCTGTGAAATTCAAAATATAATTGCTGAATACAACTTTTATTGAGAGTTTATTGACAGTACATACAATACAGTAGGCTAATGTGAATGAATTCTGAAATATGAAGCAGTACTTACAACCAAGACAAAAGTCCCCAGAAATTCGGCCAGGAATTCCTTCAATATCCCATGTTTAAGAGCACAGCGTTGCCTCATAGTTGTCTTCTGTTTAATATCCATCTATCAACGTGCCAACTTCTGTCAAGACTGACAGTTGTCTCTGTGCCTCTGGAGTTGATCAGGACTAAACCCCTACCCCCCACTCCACCAGACACTACTCCCGGGCAGCATGCCTCATCGATCTGTGGGTCATGTCCATCTTACTCTGTTTAATATTAAATCTTTGAGTTTGATTCTGAGCAATGTCGACGTGATTTTAGTTGACACTCCCATACACGGGCATCATGAAGTTCGATACATCTTTGAGTTTGATTCTGAGCAATGTCGATGTGATTTTAGTTGACACTCCCATACACGGGCATCATGAAGTTCGATAAATCTTTGAGTTTGATTCTGAGTAATGTCGATGTGATTCATTAAGTTTGATATCAGGATTCTCAGGCAGTGATAGAGGAAAATGCAAACAAACTTTTATTATGATGTTTTTTTTTTTTTTTTTTACAAAATAAATGTAATGTGCATTTCAGCTCTGTACCCTGTAGGCACACAGCATATCATAAACAGTATTATGAGGATCATTATATTCATGCATTCATGTATACAATCTTGCTTAGTTGGAATTTAATTCACTCTAAACATCTTAAAACAAGTATTCATCAGCTTGCACCATATTATTTCACACACAATTATAACTTATACATTTCATTGAAGTACATTTTCTGTCAGTTGCAATTATGCTTAGGAGGTTGGATGCACACAATATGGTTCAACATAAGTTATTGTCTGTTTTATGACGCTTTGCATTCATTCAATCAGTGTTTGCTGTCTTAGGTCTTGCATGGAGCCATGCATGCAGTTACAAAACGTCGCCACTAGAGGCCAGTCTAAACAAAAGCAAAATAAAAAGCACAAAAAAAAAGCAACACAATTAGCCCACAGTTGTAGTTGATTAATTGAAATACCTGCAAAAAAACGTTATTTTTTTAATATGTGATTCTGAATGACTGCCTGTGCTCTTTCCGCCTGGTTGTCATGAACTCCGATCAGTCAGAGATGATGTCATCCACGTCATCCTCCACAATCATCATGACTGGGGCGGCTTTATTCTTACGCCTGAGACAGAAAAAAAGAAAATGTGTGATATCTCAATTGGCACAGAAGCACAGTAACACACACACACGCACATGCGCGCACACACACACACACACACACACACACACACACACACACACACACACACACGACACACAGAGGATTGAGGGAATGAGTGGTCACCTCATCTCGTTGCGCAGGGCCTGGAGTTGGCTCTGGAGCTGGTCATTGTTCTCCACCTGTTCGTCCAGGTCTCTCTGCACTTTCTTCTTCGCGTGTTCCAGTCGCTCAATCTCCTCCTCGGCCTCGTCCATCTGCCTCTTGGCTGTCTTCAGTCTCTGGGTGAGCTGTGAGAGGGGGTCACACAGGTAGGATGTCCATGACTGGGCCTTAAAAGGTCTGGCAGGAGTGTTATGTACGCCATTTAGCTGACGCTTTCATCCAAAGCGACTTACATTGCAGTGATTCCCAGCGGGACACAAACCCACAACCTTAAGTGTTGTTAGCGCCATGCTCTACCAACTGAGCCACAGAGGGCCCGAGAGTGTCCACTTGCTGTGGGTATCAGAGGAGGCTGGTGGAGGCAGGAATCGGAGGACGGGCTCATTGTAGTGCACGGAATGGAATGAGGAATGGTGTCACACAACGCACTTGTTTTATACCATCCCTCATTCCATTACATGCGTCACAATGAGCTCAGATTTCTACCTCCGCCAGCCTCCCCATGTATACTAAGTAGAACCTTACCTGGTCTCTCTGGCTCTGCAGAGAGAGCTGTTCCTCGTCCACCTGCATCCGCATGTCCTTCACCTTGCGCTCTAGTTTCCGGTTTGCTTGTTGCAAGTTGTTGTTGTCCCTGAGAATACAACGCCAGGGAGAACGTCCTGTCAGACACTGGCTGTCACAGCTCCAGGGGAGGCTGGTGGAGGTAGGAATCGGAGGACGGGCTCATTGTAATGAATGGAATGGAATGAGGACCATTCCTCATTCCATTCTATGCGTCACAATGAGCCCGTCCTCTGGTTTGTACCTCCACCAGCCTCCCCTGCATAGCTCTCTAACTCAATATGGTCTCAATGGCCTTAATGTGGTCAGACCAGATCAATGCTCTGTCTCTACAGGTCTCAGAGGTAAAATGATATGTGCAATAACTACAGTATTACATTCTGAAAACCTGAGGAGAGTCAAAAAAGAGGTGTTAAGGTCTCAGTTACCATGATATAGGTGGTCACACGGTCTAAAATGCTGTCCCATAACTGCACTGGTGTGACACGGTTGTAACCGTTTGAACTCAGTTTTCACCTCTCCTCTCCCTGCAGCCTCTCCTCCAGCTCCTGGATGCGGCCGGTCAGTTTGGACACCAGGCCGTCCTGGGTGGACTTCTGGGATCCCTCCAGATGAGTCATCCTGCTCTTCAGGTCCTTATTCTGGAAGACAGGGTGGAAGAGAGTCAGGAGTGGGGAGTTGTATACATGGAATGAGGAATGGTACCAAACACCATTCCTTATTCCATTCCGTGCATTACAATGAGCCCGTCCTCCGATTTCTACGTCCACCAGCCTCCCCTGGTATACAGTATATAACATATTAAACAGATTCAAGAACCAGATTGAAGGTTACACGTGAAAAGAGAATGTGGTGTATGTCTTAAACCACAGTCCTCTCTTGGTGGTGATGTAAAAGGAGTCAGTCCAGCAGAGGAGGCTGGTGGAGGTAGAAATCGGAGGACGGGCTCATTGTAATGCATGGAATGGAATGAGGAACGGTATCAAACACACATGCCGTTACCTGTCTCTCCAGGGTGACCTTGTCACACTCCAGATCCTGTCTCACTGATCTCTCCTGCAGGAGCTCACCCCTCATCTGTTCAATCTGTCACACACAACCAGCAGCAGTCAGAACACACCCATGGAGAGCAGGGGAGGCTGGTGGAGGTAGAAATCGAAGGACGGACTCATTGTAATGCATGGAACGGAATCAGGAATGGTATCAAACATCCTCATTCCTGCATTACAATGAGCCCGTCCTCCGATTTCTACCTCCACCAGCCTCCCCTGATGGAGAGAGAGAGGACAACAAAGCAATGTTAGCATTAGCCCTGACAAAGCCAGCCTCCTATGCAGGGAAAATGTGAGCCTAGCCATATAAGTTCCCATGACAACGACCTCTTATAGTCAGCTAATGGACAGTTAATAACTGTTTTTGTCAGGTTTATGTGTGCCTTTGAGAGAAAGCTTGCCTTTGAGAGAATCCTATTCCCCCAGGAGAGGAAGCATAAGGACACTATACACAACAAATTAATGTCATCTGCTTAGTTCACATAACCAAAGGAAATTGTGTCTGGCCGGCCTGCATGTCTGTCTGTCTGCCTTTAATCAGACAGTGAGCAGGATCCAAAGACTCGACTCTATAATGACGTTTTAGAGCATTAGAGGCCGGCGGAGGCAGAAATCGGAGGACGGGCTCATTGTAATGCATGGGACAGAATGAGGAATGGTATCAAACTCACGTGTTTGATTCCATTCCTGATTCCGTTCCATGCATTACAATGAGCCCGTCCTCCTCCAGCCTCCACTGGTTCAGAGGAGGACAGTAGAGGGGGTGTGAATAGCTGCCTGGAATAGTTAGCTCTTTTTGTTTTCACTGGGAAACCAAAACAGAGTAATATTGTCTGTCAATTAGTCTGCACCAATCTGCTCCCATGGATGATGGCCTACTTTACCAGCACACACATTCAGCAGGCATTCAGCCGGCGACAGGGACATGGGGCAATTAGGACCACATCATCAGTGTTTCAGAAACATACACAAAGGTATGTTTAGTTGGGCCAGGGTTTGGCTGACTGAGTGCTTGGACTAGACACACAAACTCAGGGTCTGACAATCTGGACCTCCTTAGTCAGCAACTTTTAATGTTTAGGAGGAAATCTGAGTATCCAGACCGACATCTGTACATGATTAGAATCTGTTTATCCTAAACCTGACTCATGCAGTATAATTCTATGACCCAGTGAACATGATATCATTGGCAGTCTGAAGTGTTCTCTCTCAGCCATCGGTGGGGGGGGAGGAAATCCACATGTGTAAGTAATAACAAAACTAAATCCCCATTCAATCTAGTCTGTGAGTGAAAGGTAGAGGGGATGGGTGGGAGGGTGGGAGGGTGGGGGAGGGCGGGGGGGGGGGGGGGGGTCTGGACTGGCCTGCTCTTTGTCCTTGTCCACTCTGTTCATCAGGAGATCTGCACTGCTGCGCTCCTCTCCCAGATCCTGCTGTAGCTGGCAGATCCGTCCCTGGAAAAGCAAACACACACAATTTGACTATACATATTTACACTAG
The DNA here is from genome assembly GCF_951799395.1 of Argentina silus. Taxonomy (NCBI): domain Eukaryota; kingdom Metazoa; phylum Chordata; class Actinopteri; order Argentiniformes; family Argentinidae; genus Argentina; species Argentina silus. The sequence continues at coordinate 4,530,977 of NC_139657.1, forward strand.
AGGAGATAACAAACAATGAAAAAGGATGAATGAAACTCCGGTGTTGAAAGACGTGGAGTCCACGAATGTCATTGTTTATTTTTTTTAACTGTAGCCAGTGGGGCTGGTAGGTGGTACATTTGATGACTATGCTCATCCACAGCTCTGTAAACTCTGTGAAAGCATGACCAGCAGGTTTCACAACAGGTTGAAAACATGACCTGTCTCTCTTCGACCTTTAAGACTGAAAACAGTGGGCTGGGGGATGCCTCTGTGCCATGTTTTACCATCAGCAAGGAAACAACAGGTAGGTTTCTCGAGGATTTAGCAAGCAATGTTGTTTTTGCCCCCACATTGTCAACAAGGACATGCAGGTAGCAACAGAGGCGTGGGGACATGTAAACACTCTGAGATACACAATACCCAGGCTCATATCGTCAACACAACCCGTGGGTGAGAGTGAAAGTAGATGCACTATAGGCCTAAATGAGAACGTGTTAAGACTTCGAAACAACTGCTTTCTTGAGGATGTTTGAAAGGATAACCTTTTAGGATTAGCTAAACTTGGATAAAGATGGAATGTCAGTTGGAATGCCAGATGGGTGTGTGTGTGAGATCAGGGGAGGCAGAAAGCTGGCTCATTGTAATGCATGGAATGGAATAAGGAATGGTATCAAATACATGTGTTTGATATCATTTCTCATTCCATTCCATGCATTACAATGAGCCTGTCCTCTGATTTCTACCTCCACCAGCTTCCACTTGTTGAGATTCAGTTGCATACAGTGCTGTACCTCCATGAGTTTGACCTGTCTGGCTCGGTCCTCCTGGGTGGAGGTGTTCCTCTCCTCCAGCTCCTCCACCCTCTGCTCCAGCTGCCTGCCTCTCTCATGGGCCTCGTCCCTCTCCCTGCGACACCGCCGCAGGTCATCCTCCAGAGGGGACAGCTGAACACACACACACACACACACAGACACACACACACACACACACACACACACACACACACACGCACACACACACACACACACACACACACAATGGCTTACAGTGATTTTTCTAACAATTCCAACTTTGCTAAACAAATAAACATCATATACAGTAATAACCAAGTCATCTTGGTATATTTGAAGAATTAGCATCAATTCTCAATAATGCCATATTCTATAATGTCATATTCTCCTGTCTCAGTAAACTTTTCAACTCTAGAATGGCCCTTCAACGACTTATCACTGAAGTGGGAGAAATGAAGGGTCATCCATGGATGACGCAGTCAGAGAGAGAGAAGAATGCCTGCCACACCTCTTCCTCCAGTTTTTTGGCCGTCTGGCGGGATTTCTCCAGCTCCACTCCCTTTTCCTGCAGCTGCCTCTGCAGCTCCGTCAGCTCCCTGAAGCTCTTCCCTCTGGCCTCGTCCACCTGGACCTGGAGCTTCTCTGTGGACGCCTCAGACTCCTCCACTATCTCACTCATCTGAGGAGAGGAGACACACCACCACACCACACACAAGAGTGGATCTTAAACATGTGACGAATGGCATAGTATAGAATAATATTCCTTCCGTGACAAAGTAAAATATTGATGGAGTTCATTCTCAGAGAAAACAAACGAATACAACTCTTAGATCAAGTTTCCTCTTCTCACCAAAAAGGTTCTCACATTAGTCATGGTTAAAACAACATGTAGTGCTCTATCAGCTGATTTCAGATAGTGTTTGATGTGTGGTGTCATCCAAAACAAGCAATTTCTCCTCAGCTCTCCAACTCACCTTCCTCTGCAGCTGCTCCACAGTTCTGTCCTGCAGCCTCGTCTTCTCCTGCAGGTCACCCTTTGCCCTCATCAGCTCCTCCGTTCGCTTCCTCTCCTCCTTCAGCCTCTCTTTCAGCTCCCTGTGATCATGGTTGAGTTTGGTCAACTCACTCTGTCGGCAAAAAAAGACGAGGAACACAGAAAACTCAGGTTAAGGCTGAAGCGTCAGAGCTACTCTGTTAAACGGCAGTTGGTGAACTTCAAGATGCTCGTTAACTGTTTGGAATCTCACAGCTCTCTGTTGTTTGGGTATAGTCGTAGGATACCTGTATCCTATCGCGTCTGTTGACAGCCTTACCTGTACATCCTCCAGGCGTATGGCCAGAGCCTGGTTCACCTGACACATCTCCTCCTCCTTCTCCCTCACTTCCATCAGCGTCTCCTCAACCTGCTCCTTCTCTTTCTGTGGTATCACAAATTACCTCACATGATGACTACTGGGACATATATACTGAAAAATGTACGCACTCACTGCAATGTAAGTCGCTTGGGATAAAAGCATCAGCTAAATGGCAAGTATTATATTATATTATTATTATATTACAGACTATCTAAAAGCATAGATTGTTCCACACGGGAAAATACGTACCGTGTCGGTCACACTTTTACATTAAGTTCACCCTATACCTATGAAACACTGTAATTACACTTGTTACAACATTGTACTAACAATCTGTTACAGTCTCCCTCACCGTGAGTTGGTTTGTCCAGTCTTCCAGCTGGCTCTCCAGGGCTTTGGACTGTTGGATCATGTGGCTGAGCTGGTCCACCTTGCTCTCCAGACCTTGCACCAGCCCTCTCAGCTGCTCTCTCTCCTGGGCCAGCTCCCTCAACTGCTCCTGGGCCGCCTCTCTCTCCTCCACCACCTCCGCCTTCTCCTGGCCCATTACAGCACTGCCCTGAGAGGGACAGAAGGAATGAAAATGTAAATAATAGTGATGTGTATATATTTTGTAATCAGGGCACCCTTGAAAAAGAGACCTTGGTCTCAAAGAGACTTCCCGGAATAAATAAAGGATAAAATAAAAAAAACACCACACTCAGTTGTGTGGGATATAAGTTCACCTTGTGCCTCTCGGGCCTCTGTGAATGAGACACAATAAGGTAATAACAATGTCCCATCTTTCCTGTTACCTCTTTGGCCTCCTCCACGGCTGTGTGAAGCTGCTGGATCTCCTGATCACACTGCTCCTTCAGTATGGCCATGTCTTTGTCATGGCTCTCCACCTCCTCTTTGAGGGCCCCCTTGAGGGCCGTCAGCTCCCTCTCCCTCCAGCGCAGCACCTCCTCCTGCTCCTCCTGCACCTGCAGAATGTCCTGGAAGTCCACACGCAACTGGGCCAGGTCCTGCTGCCACAGACAGATACCAAACACACTGTTCATACACATGACACTTTATTTGTACCACATAATGTTGTATCCTAAATTAATGCTGCAGGACCAACCTCTAGAACGACCTCTTTCTTTTTGCGTTCGGCCTCTGTCGTCTTGGCTTGGTCCAGTTCATCATGCATCTCAGACAGCTGATGCTGCAGGTCCTTCATCTCTGTCCTGGACTGGTCTCTCTCTGCCTTCACCTGGACAAGACTGACAAACCACACGGGCAGACCAGGAATCATTAACCACATTGCGTAAATGTCTGCTGTTTTTCAAAAGACCTGTACAGGGCCGTTTTCATGATGTAGAAGCCTCAATGACACCTATGGATAACTGTACACAGGGGAGGCTGGTGGAGGTAGAAATCGGAGGACGGGCTCATTGTAATGCATGGAACGGAATAAGGAATGGTATCACACTTTTGATACCATTCCTCATTCCGTTCCATGCATTACAATGAGCCTGTCCTCCGATTTCTACCTTCATCAGCCTCCCTTGTGTACTGTGTATTTCCCCTGTGTACAGTTATCCATAACCTTTCATCCAATTTCGACCTCCAAGAGCCTCCCCTGACTGTACATGATTTCATATGCAGTTGGTGTAAGGTCATACTCTTACTCCTGTATGGTAGCATGAAGCTCTGCCTCCATCTCAGCCAGCCTCTCCCGGAGTCTGGAGAGCTCCTCCTGTCTCCTGGCTAGCTCCTCCTGCAGGTCCTTCATGTCTGCCTGGGCCTTCTCACACACCTCAGCTACACTCCTCGCACTCTGCAGGACACACACACCCAATAGACAAGAGCTTTACAAACACCCAGAGTCATCATAATGACCATACAGCAAGGGGAGGCTGGTGGAGGTAGAAATCGGAGGATGGGCTCATTGTAATGCATGGAATGGAATGAGGGATGGTATCACGGACGAGGAATTCCTCATTCCATTCCATGCAGTACAATGAGCCTGTGCTCCAACTTCCACCTCCACTAGCCTCCCCTGTAATGACCATGCAGCCCGCCCTCTGAGAGGGGGCACAGCACATTGTACTGAATGATGTATATTAACTAGTGCACTGTACCACGGCTTCATCCTCCAGCTGTTTCTTCATCTTAGACACCTCTCTCTCCAGCGCTGCCCTTTTCTCCTGAAGCTCCTTCGCCTCAGCAGCAAAGTCCTGCAGTGTTGGGGTGGAGGGGAGACACACGGTACGGGTCTGGTAACATTCACTCATCACGAGCTGCTTCGGTCACACAGACACACACACACGTTGCTTCATTGTGGCAAGAACAACAATCTGAGCCATTTAATCTAAACACTCACTTTGCTTTCCTCCTCCACATTCTCTGCAGTCTTCCACTTCAGTGTGTTGACTTTCTGAAACACCAGGTTGACCTTCTTCTGTGTGGTGGAATCATTATCAGTGGTCCTGAAAAAAAAAGAAAAAGAAAAAACATCCATACTGAGTTTAGCGACTCCAACATACCAGAGTCATGTACGAGGATACATTTACATTTACGTTTGTGCCATTTAGCTGATGCCTTTATCCAAAGCCTACTTACAACAAACACATTTACATTACATTTATGGCATTTAGCAAATGCCTTTATCCAAAGCGACTTACAACAAATACATTTGTCTAAGTGAGTGAATCATCTATCCATCAGTCAGCATAAGAAAAAGTAATCTATGGTAGGACCAGGTAGTCACAATGCTAGAAGGCAGTCACAATGCTAGAAGAAAGGAAGATTTTTTGTCTTTTTTTATTCTAACGTTTATTTTCAGGGGATAAACTTGCGCAGGGGGGTAGTGGGGATGAAGAGGCCTTTAGGAGGGACAGTTAAGATGTATCCTGAAGAGTACAACCATCAACTAACAACCATCAGCTAATGATATAAACACTTAACATAAAAATATTCTGATATGTGATATTCATCCCCGTTTGATAGTGGAATTGTATTTCAGTGTGGCATTTTAAAAACGCCTGGGTGGTGCCATGAACATATTTAACATTTTTTACAGTTTATAGAACTCAGCGAGGAGGTGGAGGTGAAAGCCATATTTCAGCAGAGTTATGGAGGTGAGGTCACGCTTAACATTCCAGGTCTGGTGTGTGGTGAGCATACACAGCTGAAACAGCAACCCACCTCTATCAGACCACAGTGGATGAGCATAACCTCTTTCACATTCTCCTCGTGAAATCATCAATCAAAGGCAGAGAGGTGAGAAATGTGTGACGGCCGTTGGTGATAACGTTCTCCCGCCCGGGTCTCCCCCAGGTCAAGAGATTAAGTCAATGTGTGTTTCAGTGTGGTTTAGTTGAATGTGCTTACCCATCCTTCAGGTATGTGAACAGTATCTGTTTTGTTGTGTTTTCGTCTGGTTGTTGCGAGAGCTCCTGCCATCCTTTCAGAAGATCTGGAGTTACCTGATGACAGAATACACACTAGAATGTTACTACTGGGTACCAGAGGTGACCGATTTGAATGTGTTTGATACCATTCCTCATTCCATTCCATGCATTACAATGAGCCCATCCTTCGATTTCTACCTCCACCAGCCTCCACTGCTGGGGACCTTCTACATAAGCTACCCCACCGTACAGTAGTAAACCACTTTACCTGAGTGTCTCTCTCTGAAGTGGACTCATTAGTATAAGTCAGAGACTTGGATCTGGACAGGGAGGTTTTCTCCACCCTGTAGAGCACTTTCACTGCTCGAGGAGATGTCGGCTCCTTCTCTGGCTGTCCTTTAAACAGCAGTGTAGTCGTGGACCTGCTCTGTCTTCTCTGGTGTGCCAGTGTGGGGATGTCTCCTCCGCTGAAGAACCTGGCCTTAGGTGATCCGGGGGCACTGCGCCCCCCTGGCGTCTCCCCCCTCATGCCCATGACAGCAGAGGCAGGGCTGGAGGCGCCAGAGCTTCTGTTGCAGTCTGAGCGCCTGGTGCTGTCCACACTGCGTGACCTCCTGCGGTCCTCTGGGTCTATCCTGTTCCTGGGCCCACCCCGGCCCTTCCGCTGAGGGCTGTCAAACTGACCTATCAGTCTCTCCACGGAAGAGATGGAGTCTGTGTCCACAGAGTTTGGGGACTTCCTGATGACCTCATCTGGATGGTTGGGAGCTCTGCCCAAGGCCGGGGCCGGGGCCTGGGCTCCTGCTGAGCCCTCAGCTGGCAGAGGGAGCCTGGCTCTGGGCACTGCTGCCTGCGTGGTTCCAGACTGGAGGCCTCTGTTTAAATGTCCTGGCTTGGGGAGTAAGGCTGTTTGGTTTAGGGGGAGGTTAAGGCTGTTGTTTTCAGGGTCATAGGGTCGTAGAAGCTCTGGGTGGTTCCGATAGTGAAACATGGTGGATGCCACCTTAGTCCTCTGTATCTCCCTAAACTCAGCCGAAGAGCATCCATACCGCCCCTGTTTATGAGGTGGTCTACGACCCACAGAGGGACTGCCCGGCAGGGATCCCCCTACCATGGTGTAGGCATACTCCGCCTGGTGGCCCACGAGAGAGACGTCCCTATGCTGGTCCCTGAGACTCTCCGGACCACCAGAGGGACAAGCCTCCCGATCGCTGTTGTTCACTACGACATACGGGTGACCCTCGATCCCGTGGACCTGGACCCTGAGCCCAAACAGACCTGTGCGGTCACAGACAGGGCTGCCTCTGGAGCCAGGCTGCACGCAGCCCCTCTGGTGCTTGCAGTCTGGAGAACCACTCATTCTGTGGGAGTCCATTCAGCCTCCAGTGTGAAGAGAGGACCTCCCTCCTCTGGAGAAGCTCACAGCTGTAATGAGGCATCAGTTAGAGGCATGAGAGCACTCACCAACCAGTTCAAAGGCTGTTCGGAAGAAAGGTTAAAGGGATGTGCATGTATTTGACTAGGAGGCATCAGGTGGTTGAAGTGGTTGTTTACAAAACATTGCAATGTGGAACAATGGTATATCCACAGAGCAACTCAGCCAGCTGCACTTTAACAGCAAGCAAATAAATAGAGTGGGACCAAAAAGACATCAACAGCACATTGATAATGCTGTGCTATGAAAACAACTCATTCTGTGCGCTAACAGTGTACTATTGTACTGCCCACTGCATGACGACTAGCACTGGCAGTGGTCGCACCAAATCGTCATCCCAAGTTGTTGTCATGGTACTTGGGGAGATTGTAATCATCACATCTGTTACTGCGAGGCAGAATAATCAGACAACTACAGACAATACATGTTTATTTCAATGTCAATTAACATAATTCTAAACAATTAAGATCAATTGTTTAGAATTAGGCCTATGTTAATTTACATTGAAATAAAAACGCACAAACTGTCAATAATGTAGGTAACATTTTGCAATTATTAGCCTTAATTCACGCACAATATATTATTGAATATAAAATGATGACGATATAAGACGCATACCAATAGGCTAGTAGGCTTTCCTTTTTCACACCGTATACACCAAATGTACTTTCCCTTGACTATAGCGGATGACGCTGTCCAGGTTTTCTTATTGATTTCCCACGCTAAAGGTAAGGAATGACCTTAATATAACAAAGCTCAACATTTTTTAAAGCAACAGTTTGCCGAGCAGTTCAGTTAAAAAGTATTCCTGAGTGTTAATCAATGCCATGAGCTTACCTGAATTCGCTTAGATGCGCTCATTGCGCGGTGGACTCCTGTCAAGTGAGTCTGAACTATTGGTCTGACTGAACAGGGCGCGCCGGTTGGGCTACGACACTCCTCCTACAACTTCTTTCAGGTCATTGGCCTAATAATATTTCGAAAAATGATTGTCTCAGTAAAAGTGCCCACGATTGAATAAAGAGAGCTAGGGAAATTAATACATCGTGATATCTTTAATACTTAAAAAACATTTATTGCTACAGAATTATTTTTGCAACAAGACTTATTGTACACGTAATATTGTAAATTTGGTTATCTCATAAGTGACATAAGTAGCCTACTGTACAGTGGGATGGTCTCCAAAGACAAATCCCGACAACATGTCTAGTAAAATATGACAAAAACACATTATTCTTCTTATATGTGTAAAATTATAGAGATTATCAAAGATATTTACTTCACAATAATTGTATAAAAGATGAACTACTGTAAAAAGTAATCAAATGTTCTATAAAAACTCTTAAACATGCAGCAAAACATTACAATCTCATATCTAATTACACAGGGAAACAGAGGGAATGAAATATACTTTGTCATGTCCTGCACTGGAATCACTTTCTCATCCAAGTTTATGAACACCAGGATTAAACTATTGCAAAGGTCTAAATAAACGGACAACTTTAGGCCAATACTATTATAATCAATGGCGATATTATTCTACGAAATGTCTAAGGAGATCAGTTCATTCACAGAATGGTCAAACCCCTGACGTTGCATGCCCACTCACACACATACACTCATAGACAAACCATACACATACTACATTCATGGACAAACACATACTGTAAAGCACAATCATACATATTTTATCGGACTATCAGTCCTCCCGAGGTTGGTCGAAATCTTCAATACATTAATGTACATTGTAAATGATGACAGCCAACCTCCCACTGAAGATCGACGCTGTCCTCTATTTCTTTTAGATTTTTTTTTTTAAAACATACAGATCAGAGACAAAATAAATATAAAACATATTGTACAAAACATTTGCAGATTACAATGCATTTGTCAATTACAAGGAAGTTTAGGCACAAGTCAAACTCCGTTTGGAGTGTTGAGGAAATTGTGACAATTCATGATTGCTTAGCTGCGGCACACTTTTGCAGACACAGAGAAACCATCCTCTCGCTAAGGTACATCGCCCTATTAACTTGTCTAGAGAAACACTGGACGTCCTTATACAAAGTAGAGTAGAATGGGCTTCCGCCATCTCAGCGTGCTCCGCCTCCTCCGTGCTTTATCTGAAGATGAAAGAAAAAACATATTTGTTTCATGTTGTTACAACAGGATTTATAAAGGATCAGTGTAAGCTACTGTACAAAACATATAGAATTGATAACAGTTATAACAGTTATGACAGATAACACTTTTCACAGTTATAACAGATAACGGTTATAACAGATAACAGTGCTAACAGACAACACTTTTCACAGTTATAACAGATAACATTTAAAACAGTTGTAACAGATAACAGTTAGTCCTTGTTCTGACTGAGAGCAAGCCCACAGAGTATCAGAGGTGAGCTCTGTAATGTACCTGGTTGGTGCTCAGAGATGGCCCATGGTGGCAGCTGTGTCTACCATACTGGGGTGCAGTGATGGGTGCATGGGATCAGACATCCCAGCAGCCACCTTCTCCTCCTCCCTCCTCCTCAGGCAAGCTGCCTTGGGGTTCAGGTTCCTCTCTACAGGTCACACAAAAAAGACATCCAGGTTAGTACTGGCACACAACACACATCAGAAAAACACAAAGAAAATAGCCTTAGCCTGAGATTGAAATAAACCAAACACATTTTCCCATCCCTTGTTTGATCTTTTATGACTTTATAATGTCTAAAATAACCTGTATGTTATCTGTCTCACACATACACACGCTCCCACTCTCTCTTTCTCTCCATACCCCCAATCTCTCTCTCTCTCGCACTCCGCCCCTCTCTGTTTCCCATCTCTCTCTGACTCCAACCCTCACTTCTCCCCCTCTCTCTCTCTCTCTCTTGATCTCTCTTGACCTCTCTCTCTCTTGATCTCTCTTGACCTCTCTCTCTCTTGATCTCTCACTCACTCGTCTGGCCTGACAGAGGAGAGAGGATGAGGCCACACACACCCAGGCCTCTCCCTCCGTGGGGGTCAGAGAGGAGGATACCCAGCCCAGTGCAGCAGCAGCAGCAGCAGCAGCAGCCTGCCCCTCCCTGCCCCTCCCTGCCTTGCCCACTAAAGTTAAGCACTCACCTCTGACTTGTTGTTCTAGGCTCAGTATTACAGCCACGGCCTGGTGCAGGACCAGCAGCTTGGTCTGCGGCTTCTCGCTCTTCAGGTGCAGCTGAGTCATGTGGCCCAGCTCCTTGAAGGCCTCGTTGATGTCTCGCACGCGGAGACGCTCCCGGGCGTTGTTGGCCATCCTCCGCTCGCGCTCCCGCTCAGCCTTCTGCTCAGGGCTCAGGTCCTCATCCTCATGGATGCTGCACCCAGCGGACACAAAGCAATGTGTGAGTTGATATATGCACATTGAACACACATCATCAAACAAGCACAAAAAAATACATTTCGGTTGTAGTATTTTTATTTAAAATCAATATTTTTCAAATTGTAGGTACTGGGAAAAATTACACCACTACTATTTATTACTAATGTACTACTGAGATGTATTTATTTTTTCTATAATCATCATTAGGTTATTCGTCTTATACTGTATGTTCTGTATTGTGGCACCCTCTAGTGGCCATTATTTGAACAAACATATGCAGAGAGAGACTGTTGTTCTCTTCCAAACATGACCATTGTTTACTACCTAGACAGGAAGAGAGACAGAGAACAGAGAGAGAGAACAGATGGAGAGATAGAGAACAGGTAGAGCGATAGAGAGATGCAGAGAGCAGGTGTTCTATGTGGGCGCCTCACCTGGTGGTGGTGCTGTCTCCCTGTGTGTGAGTGTCCCGCGTGTCACTCTCGTCGTCGGACCGCTGGCTGCCAGAACTGTGGCTGTTTCTGTGACTGTGATTGTGACTGTTGTACATTTCATCTCGCTCCAGACTCTCCAACTTCATCTGCAGGTGGCCCAGCCCTCCTGGAAGACCTGACATGCGCAAATGTAATTAACTTGAATAGTGGTCACAGTTAAGATGTACAGTATGGAATAAAAAAATAAAAAAAATAAAAATCTACATGTGAGTTCCAAAAACAACATTTGTACAAAAGTACAATGCTATGCTTGAGAAGACAATGGTAAATGACTGACCTCTATTTCCTTCTTGCATGGGTAGGGTCTGAAGTGTGGTTCTCTGCACTGTTGGGAAGGAGTGGCCATTTTGATTACGGCTCTGCAGGGTAGAGTGGTTGTTGTTCATATTGAAAGCCTCAACCTGTGCAATACACACAAGACAATTTGCTCAATAAAGATTACCCAGCACCATACAGCACAGTGTTCCTTTACCATGTACAGTATTTAGTGTGGCCCTCTGTGGCTCAGTTGGTAGAGCATGACGCTAACAATGCTTAGGTTGTGGGTTTGATTCCTGCTGGGACCATATATACTGAAATGTTTGCACTCACTGCAATGTAAGCCGCTTTGGATAAAAGCATCAGCTAAATGGCATATATTATATTAAACATGTATAATTGATATACAACTATACAGTAGTTCTATAAACCTGACAATATGCTTGGCACATTCAAACACACATCTCTTGATGCTGCCCAATGACAAAGAGGTCACCAAACCGTCATCTGCCCTCTCGTTGTCCCACATATCCCTGAATAGATCTGTTTCTCTCACAGACTGAATTTAATCCGAGAGAATCTTAATCCCTCCCTTAAAACTCCCTTAAACTCTCCAAACATACCCCTAATTATTTTCAGGAACGATTCGTTGTTTAAGGAAACAATTATTCTGGAAAATAAAAGTGAGTGAATTAATTTAATACGTATTTAATACTACCTAGGGATTAGACTAAGAACTCTATCCTTTGTATTTCAACTACAGAGGGACTTAAGTCCCTTGGAAGGAAATAGAAACACATTGAAGTGTGAGTGTGTCATTGTGCAGGCATTTTTCTTTTTCCCCCAAAAGCACCAAATGAAATTAAACACGACTTCCCTTGTTGTGTTTTCTATTTCAAGGACAATAGCACTGTGGAAAATATGTGGAAGTTACACTTGCGGAAACTATGCATGGAGGCCAAACACATGCCCCTCTCTGTATATGAATAGAAACTGGCCAATAGCTTTTCCATACAAACGTTCCATACACAGAAAGACATTCCCAAGCACTTTGACAAAGCAAGGAGTGTTCACCATGGCTGATGTGTGAGTGATGCCAGAGATGTGCTCCTGGTGTGCCTGGTTCAGCAGGCTGTGGACATCACTGGGCAGGCTGGTGGTGGGCCCCACCGCATGGTTGCGCAGAACGTGGATCACATCGTCCAGTCTGTCCAGCCGGTCCTCCAGCTGAGACTAAGGACAGGGGGTGTGTGTTTGGAGGGGAGGGTCAAAGGACAGAGGAGAGAGAGCTGTCATGATAAGTGTCGTAGTGGGTTACATCAATTCAAAAGGCACTTTCACAATCACGTATGGCCTGATGATGTGGGTACAGTACTTCAGCTCAGAGCTACAGTACAAGTAAAGGTTGATTGATCATAAGCACAGGATACGGGATGTAAATTGTACAATGAAATGCACGCTTTGCAAGCTTAACAGGGCACATATCAGGATGTAAGAATTAAAATACAATAATAACTCAATAGGCAATACAGTACATGGTCTTACCAGTGATATAAGAGATGATTCATCATTGGGGGAGGGTGGGGCCTGAGCAGACGTGCAGGGCCATTGGTTAGTACCTAAGGGAGAGAAAAACCGAGTGAGACATGATGGAAACGAGAGAGAGAGAGAAAGAGAGAGAGAGAGAGAGAAAGAGAGAGAGAGAGAAAAACAGAGAGAGAGAGAGAGAGAGAGAGAGAGAGAGAGAAAAACAGAGAGAGAGAGAAAGAGAGAGAGAGAAAAACAGAGAGAGAGAGAGATAGAGAGAGAGAGAGAGAGAGAATGGCAGAAAACAGCTGTTTTGTTTCTGGCATGTTATTCTCCAAAATACCCTAGTAACATGCCCCAGTCCAGTCCCGTACCTGTGGGGCGCACTGGGCCTGTGAGAGGGGATGGAGATCTCGCTGGAGTGGAAGAGCTGGAGGGTAAGCTGCTGCTGGTGTGATCAGGGGAGTAAATCTGTAGGCAGACAGAGAGGGGGGGGGCCGGGGGAGGGATGGGAGGGACGGGGACCGGGAGGAGGGAGGGGGGTGGAGGACTGTGTGAGGACCAGCTCATGGATCATTTTAAAAGCACAACTTGTCATTTCTCTGTTGGATTTTTTTTACAGCCACCGCTGCAGCCTTTGTAGCAAGGCTCGTAACCTGAACAGGCTCATCAATCCTGCTCATTTTACCAGTCCGCAGCCAATAAAGAGCCCTTCGGTCTGAGCACGGCTCAGGGTTGGAGCAACAGTGGCTTGTTACTGGGACACAATATCCATTTCACTTTGTGTCACTGTGGCTAGGCTAACACTGGTGTCACAGATTGACTTTCTAATCTGGTTTGCCCATGTAAAAATGGCTGGGAATAAAGGGACAGAGTTGGTACTGGTTGACAGAATGCAGGCAGCTGATACTTACAGAGGCCAGAGCTTTCCCCAGGGCGTCTCCTGTCTGTGATCCTCCGCTGGGATTCCCCATGTTACCTGAGGTTTCGTCAACACAAAACAATATTCTGTTTAAAACTCTGTGTCACAAACAATCATTGAGCGACTGCTGCATTGGAGTCTTGTGTACTGTCAAATGGAAGACAGTTAGTCTCGTTTCCTGTCTCACCTGGAGAGCACTCTGAGCTAGTGGGGGTAAGAGACGCAGTGTTGCGGTGGAAGGTAGACATGGGGGGAAGACTCCTATTGACATCCTGAGGTGAGACTGACTGCGGAGAATAGTCCTGGAAAACAATAGAAACATACACATCATGGGTTTGTTGCAGAGCTGGAGTTGCTTGAGAAATAGAAATATAATTGTGCTTGAGTGTGTAGTGTCTGTTTCGGTCACCCAATCAGGTCGTACCAGATGATTGTGTGATGGCAGGTTGTTGTAGTTCCCTGCCTGTGATTGGTGGGCTGAGGAGCCTCCCAGCATTCCGTAGCTAGGCTGGATCAGCCCATTGGAGGAGTTCCACATCTCAGATGAACCGTTTGTTCCCTCTAATAAGAAAAATAAACACATGAAAATAATGTCACACATAATTAAATAGACGATTTGAGTTTGTTTGAAACTTGGATGTTGCACAGAATCTGATTCCAAAATGGATGCCAAAAAAGACAGAACGCTGCATGCGATCACTCCACTGAGAGAGGGTGTAATTCAATAGCCAGTTTGATGTGAGAGGTTTAGTGTAGGGTTTTTTTCTTACCCAAGAAAGCACTTGCAAACATACTGCTGGGCGCCTTAGAGGACAGTTGTGAGGACGGGTTTTGGTTGTGGTCGTCATTACTTGGGGATTGAGCATAAACCTGAGGAGAGAGGGAAATGACAGCAAAATGAAAAGAATGTAGTCAAAGAAAACACGACCAGTTAACATCCATACCAAAAACAGTGCATTAAACATTGAACATTGAACATTTAACATTAAACATTGGCTCCTACTGTCCTCATCGCTGTTAGAGATCCAATTGACATTCGAGACCAGCACACTACCAGAACTGAGAACTGAGAGCTAGGGGTCTATCCTCCAAATGAAAACAAAGCAGCAAGCTGATGCACACTTAGAGCTATTGTGATAATCCATAAGCTGTAGATCCATGCACCTCCTCATCCGGATTTAGGAAGCATTCACCAGGAGAAATCCCTGCCATAATCATGATCAGGTCCTAGTTCAGAAGATTGGGATAGAATTTCATTTTGAAATGCTACATAGTCGTCCCAGGTAAATCCTCTTCTGATAGAAAAATGTAACCATATTTTTTGGTCATCTTTTGTGATCAAAGTTTTTCTTTATTACATGATCATCATCTTTTTTATTTTTTTTTAACCCTTTTAATATTGCATAATTTAGTTATTATGAGACACCTACAGCACCTGCAAGGTCAAATTGGCCAGGCAAATGTTCAAATGTAACAATTTACTTAAAAATAAATGACTAAATAAATAAATGTTAAAGTAACAAATTAGTGGAATTTTGTAAACATACACTCATATATTGTGTTGACTGACGACGGTATTAAAATGTAACTTATTTGAAAAATGATTTAGCAAAGTAAAGACATGAACTATCATCATATAGTTTAAATGTAAAAACAGACACATACAGAGCAAACACACACACACACACACACACACACACACACACACACACACACACACACACACACACACACACACACACACACACACACACACACACACACACACACACACACACACACACACACACACACACACACACACACACACACACACACACACACACACACACACACACCAAGAGGTCTGTGCTGCACCTGCACCACCCTCGATTGCTTTGATGTGTCCCAGGAAATGAAAATAAAACCTCCCTGTGCAACATCAATGGGGTGTCAGTTACCCGGGCGACAAGCCCTATAAAGCTGGCTTTTTAAATACTCTCTTGAGCATACTTATTCACACACACACACACGCACGCACGCACACACACACTGGAGACACACACACACACATGCACACACACACTGGAGACACACACACACACACACACACACACACACACACACACACACACACAGTCTTGACCCTGGCTGGCACGAGTCCCATGGTGATTGTGGGGCTAGGCCAAACATAGGAACCCCTGCCGACACTGGGCCTGTCTGAGCCACCATGAGCAGCATATGGTGGAGGATAAAGCCAATTGTCCTCCTTACCATCGGCGTAGCAGGCGACCCGTTAATAATGGTCACACCCCCGCCCCAGCACGCCCCCTCTGCCCCCCCACTGGCCCCCACCGCAGAGAGGGACCGTCTCCATGGCGTTCTGTTTTAGCACAGCCTTGATTTAGGATCCATCAATCACGGCATCACAAATGATTACAAACTTTTCTCCATAAAGAAAAAAAACCGAAAGGAATATTTAATCCATACACAAACAGAGAGAAAAAGTGGTCCTCTGTGGCTCAGTTGGTAGAGCATGGTGCTAACAACACTTAGGTTGTGGGTTTGATTCCTGCTGGGACCATATATACTGCAATGTAAGTCGCTTTGGATAAAAGCGTCAGCTAAATGGCATATAATGTTATTATTGTTAAAATGACATGTTCATTTTTCACATGATCCTTATGGACTAGCATCCCATCTGTCATAGTTAAAAAAAACTCCATTCAAGAGAATGATTTAATTGAAAGTTGAAAATAAACAAAAAGCAAGACATTATTTTTTAGTCTCACATGGGGGAAATAAAACATATGAATGGAATATCTACAAACTATCCCAGCTTCTACAGTACACTGTGCTTCTTCACTATGACCAACTCTAGCCACATGTAACCAATTTTCCCCCTCTGTGATCCATGTCTGGATATAGTTACTCTCACAAAGATCAAAGCTGCCTTTGATAATGGCTGTAATTGGGGCATAGGGATCGCTAAAACATGGCAAGTTTCAATCACTTAGAAATACCAGCAATCTGCTTCATGTCAAGACGTTTTCCACTGTGAGATTAGATGTATGCTCTCAGGTCTGTCTGACAGGAGGACCTTTAACATTCATTGTGCAGAAACCATCAACAGTGGTTATTGAAATTTCCCATAACTTTGCAGTAATTCCCATAATATTACATAAATAATTCTTACACTGACACACTCAGTCTGCTTTGACACACACACACACACACACACACACACACACACACACACACACACACACACACACACACACTACTACCCCTTCCAATATAAAAAAAAAACACACACACAAATTTGACAAGACTAGTAAATAGAGTGGGCTTGTCATGGAATAATAATGTAATACTAATGTAAAATCTGATATACTGATAGTAACACTTTCCCCCTAATGACTCATTGTAAATCTTTATATTGTACTTTAAATTCCCAAGTGCTACTGTAGTGAATACAGAAGCTGGTATAACATTGAACAGGGTGACATCATTCTTAAACTGTTGAGAATATACAGAGTGCACCACAGACATGTCCTGATGTATGTTCCTAAAAGATTATTAATTAAATATCAAGAGAAAAGAAGAGGGTTGAATAAAGGTGAGGGTACAGTACAGTACCTGCAGCAGTATCCTATCAGCATTATTACTCAAAACCAAAGAGCCAATTAAAGTAATTCTCTCTCTCTCTCACACACACACACACATACACACAGATACACACACTTTCTGGAGAGATGAAACAGAGACACACTCACCGATTTCACATTGTAGCAATACATCAATGAGTTGTTGCCTGTCCCAGAGACAGGATAAGCACAATACATGATTCCCGGCTGGTTCAGTGCAAGACTCCAGTAATACAGTACCGTTCACAGCTCAGTCCCTCTCCTCTGATGCAGACAGACCTGGTACACTCCTTCCCCTATCCTACTCTGCTCATGCAGCTACTCACAGACAACTTATGCAAATGAGGGCCGGACCATTCCGGGCAGTGGAGAAGGGGTGGCTTAGAGGAGAATGGGGGATGTCCCACTAATGCATTGTACTATACCCACTGTAGGGCAGGGTATTGTTCACTGTTTTGCTGGTTTTGCTGTAATCCAATGTAGTGTTTTTCGAAGATACTGGTGTACAATATAAAATGGTCTTATATTATCTCAAAATAAGAGTGTCACAATGGGCTGACTGTGTGATTGAGAATCAAAAGTAAATGAAGGATAACAGAGGGGATTCCATCCACACATACCCAGCACAGCACACTAAACTATAGGCAATTACGGTAAAGAAACGTCAATACACAAAGATGTATGAAGTTGCCTATAACCACGGTACAACAATTTCATCCCACCCACTATTACTGTCATAAACAACTGACCATATTCAAATCCCTGACAACAACAACAACAACAACAGCACACCCCAATAGCCCAGCCCAGGCAGTTGAAGACATCAAGGTAATCTTCCATTGGAAAGGTAAATCTTTCCAGAAAACAGTGGCTACCTCATCGCTTCTCTGTCTGACCCACATTTACAAATAGGACCTGTTCTTATTGACTAGGCATGTGCGGCACGGAAAGTTCCTCCTGTGGTTGGAGTAGGGTTATTTATACAGTCGCCGGTTAGAGCGCTACCCTGAGTAGACGCACACATCCAAGTGGTGCTCCTTTGAGCCGTAATCCCCTTGGTTCTTACTCCCTGCTGGCCTGGCCTGGGCTGGCCTGGCAGTCTTACAGACGAGGTTAGTCGTCACACAGCTAGCTCACACTGCACAGCTATCTCAGTGACCTACTGTAGAAGGATTCTCTCTGTCCATGGCCTGCTTCCCCTTCAGCTCCTGACACGCACGCAAGATTTACCCATTATCCATGACTCATATGCTTGGTAGACAGCAAAATGCATTGACTCAATAACAAAGACTTACATCTTGACCTTGAGCAATCCTGCAGCAAGGTGCTTCCCTAATTTGTATTTGAGCCTCTGAGGTGTACAGTAAATCAGATTTTAACAAAGCTGATACGACAGCTACGCATTTAAGTTGGCGACCATTGATCAGACAGGGAATTACTGTGTTTTGTTGAGGGCTGTTGCTGACGTGGCATTGTGCTCTTGACATCATTTCAGTAGAGTCAATCCAATCAAAGAATCCCCCTCTGAGGTGGCATTGCAGTCTTCAACTTAAACACATTGTCTTATTAAGCCTTGACTGTTTACAGCAGAGCAACAGGGTGTTTGGCTTAGTGTACGTAAGCTAATGCCCCTGTAATGCCAGGACAAGTCCTACGAATCAATTCTTGGAATGTGTTGTTGGTGACCACTGACGGTGAATAGAGTTGATGGAGGCTGCTTAGTGCACAGGTTAGCACAGGTGACACGCATGGGTGGGTCGAAAATGTATATTTCCCCACCTCCCCTAACATAATAACACTGCCTAAAAATTACATTTAAAGAGTTGTCCTACTATGTTGGAAAACTATGGATGGATGATTTTCTCAAGTCTATTTCAAAGAGGACAGTGGTACTCGTTCACTCCCCCGGGTCAAATAACTAACAAGTGAAGGAAGGTAGTGAAATGAGAAGGAAATTTGACTTAATCGTTAAAAACAAAATCACTGAAAAAGGAGAAATGCTTTAAAATAAGATGACTTGAAGGCTTAGCCAAATTACGTGTATGTACGCACTGGGCTTTTCCATTCAAGCTAAGACCAGCGCATACATGTACTAGTTCCCCAATCGTAATGGCTTAATCCCTGCACCTGACTAACCACGCAACCATTGTACCCTGCAGTAAACTGGGTCAGGAGGTCAGTGTAATGACTGGAGTACTCAGGCAAAGGACTCAAACGCACGACTCGGAGACAAAAACTCAAATCCAATAGAATAGTCTTTACTTTCAGAAAGGTTCGGTACACAGGTAGGCAGTCAATGGGTAGGCAGATAATCCAGTAAGTGGGTAGGTAAAGCAGGGTTTGGTACACACGCAGGCAGTTCAAAAAGGCAGGCAGATAATCCGAAAAGGGGTGGGCAAAAAGGCAAAGTCAAAAACACACTCGGGGATCCAAAAAACAGGAACACTTATCAAGGAAAAATCACTGGAATGCTTGACACAAGGTACAAAGAAGAACTGACACAGAGACAGGGGAACACACAGACTAAATACACAGGGAAGGATGATGAGGAACAGGTGAAGCTAATCAGGGCGGGGTAGACGATCACACAGGCGGGAAACACACAAGGGCAGGTGGTGAAGTGTCAGAAACAAGAGACATGGTGAGGAACTATGAAACAAACAGGAAACAAAAAATGAATCACTTGAAACAAAGACAAACATAAACTAAGAAACCGGACGAGACGTTACAGTCAGTGCAAGTCTCTGTCTTCATTTGCATAATCATCTGAGTTTTTTTTATTTTTATAAATGTATTTGGAGGATGACAAACATCTGAATTTGTCAGTGAATTCATTGCCAACCAAGAAGCTGATGCATTAGCAGGACGTGATGAGAACGTAGATAAATAAAGAGACACAGAGTGGTCTAAATAATCTCATATTTAGGACAACATGGTGTTGTTGACATACTATCTGGGCTTAATGAGTGACATTAGCAAGTGACATCACTAATGAGGTAGAACAGTGGTCTCAGCCCCTGGGACATGGACCAGATCTGGTCAGAGGAAACATATTGACTGGTTCATCATGTAGTTAATGGATACCAATTAGTGCAATGTGTTGTGTTAATATACAGTAAGGCTCCCAAAAGAAGGAACATCAGTGGTATGCTGTTGGTACACAAACCAAACAGGCTGAAAGACTGGGGTAGAGCACTGAAAGGTCACTATGGTTACGCTTACTTCTGACAGAGGCATTACAGTTAGCATCCATAGCTTTGGTCCTTGAGTGAGCAGGGGTGGTAGTCACCAGATGCCCCCCTGTACACACACACACACACACACACACACACACACACACACACACACACACACACACACACACACGCTTCTTGGCAGAACGACCCGTGAGAAAATATATACACTCTCTTCACCCTGAACTTTGCATCAATCTTTGTTAATTACAGCCTTGTCAAGAGCGCGATTATTCAAACAGGTAATGCAAATGTTAATGACTTCATATTTGCATATCTATATTTTCCCTTTGTTGAACTGTCATTGATTATGACACCTTACAATGATGAATGCCGTTTCTGATGCACTGTGATATGTAATTAGTTATTATGGAGGAGGGAAAGAGCAAGCAAAGAGAAGGAAAGGACATTTCACAGAAGCCTCTAAAAGGAAAAAATATATAAAGCCAAAACCTTTTTTTTTTTTTTTTTTTCTAATTTAGGGGCCTTTATTCATATTACATTCTATTAGACCACCCATACAAGTGGTATTTACATTTCCACAATTCACATTTGGTGACACTGGTGTGAAAAGGGGGATGGTGTAAATGAGAATGAGCTACAAGAGGACACACATTTCCAGGCCGTGTAATTGTAGGTTTCAAATGTTCATTCAACTGGAAAAAACAAAACATGTATGTGAGGGAAAGGTAGCTGTTCAAACCTGTTCAAAACCAGTGTTCAAACCTTCTGAATCAAACAACACAGTTGTCACCACACCACACTACACTGTATGAAACACACTGTTAATTTTTTTAAAAACATTTTTAAGTAATTTTTCCTTCTTCTGGCCTTGTGACTGCCTATGGCCCCTGGTTTGAGCATTGATTACTTTATCTTATGATGACTGATGGATAGACGATTCACTTACTTAAACAAATGTATTTGTTGTAAGTCGCTTTGGATAAAGGGGTCTGCTAAATGCCATAAATGTAAATGTAAATGTAAGTGATGTTGTGATATACTGTAACATCATGTGCTTGATTTGACAGGGCTTAAGCACTGTAACAACCTCCGTGCCAGTGATTACCATTTACAGAAGAAGGGGAGAGGAGGACCGGGGACCAGATGGTGACATTCCACATGACCAAACTGATCAATCAGCACGCTGGGATGCAGGTGCAGCACAGGCGGGCAGCTCTACACCATCTATTTCACCATCTACAGGGCACACACACATGGGCACCAATCATGGCACCCGGAGGGTCTGCTGCTCCGCGGTCCTGCTGCGCCATGGCTGATGACATCAGAGTTTCCCATCCGCTCTCCCACTGGAAAGCCAAAAAAACCCAAACATATTAAAATCTCCACGAGAGCAGCCGGCCAGGGCCAGGATATGGAAGTGATGTCAAAATCAGGGACTCCCATAAGACAAAAAAGAAAAACGTCCCCACCCAACTCGCAGACCAATATAGACAGGCCAGCTGACGGAGAGACACACATGCGCACACATACACACACACGCACGCACGCACACACACACACACACACACACACACACACACACACACACACACACACACACACACACACACACACACACATCACAGACCCTAGACAAAATGTCCTTTTGATTTCAGGGAGGATTTACCATTCTGGAAGAGATGAATAGCAACAAAAGACAGTTTCACATCAAAGTCATTACACTTCACAAGCTTGGCATCTGATGGGTCACGACCTCCCATGTGGAGCGACAAGGGCAAAGTAGCGGCCCCGTTTTTTATGAGCAACACTGATTTTTATTTCTGTGTTTATTTTCTTACTTTGTATACCCATGCTGGAGTACAGTGATGATATGTAATTCACATGACTGATGCAGAGTCATGTATAATAATGACACTTTTAACTAACATGTGCTGCACATGTGAGTGTGAGAATAAGCCAATTAAACATGGTGTTTGATACCTGGCGTGACTCCACAGTGAGGAACTATCTTTGGGATAAGACCTGGACAAGGCAAGCTGATCTTGAGTCTTGCTTGAGTGCCAGAGGATGTGGGGGTATAAGAGGATTGAAGTAAGGCAGCAGTGAGCATGTGACAGCTAGACTGACTGACCCCTACACCGTGGTGACCTCATCCACCGCCTCAGATTTACCAGAACCACTCAGGAAAAGAGGGGTGAACCCACACTGTCTGACCCACCACTTTGATCTAGGTTCATTCCACTGTACCGCACATGCTCAGAACTCTTCACGATAATGAATAAGACAACCAATAAAAACAATGATGATATCAAAGTCAAAGTCAAAGTTTATTGTCATGTTACATTTACATTTATGGCATTTAGCAGACGGCTTTATCCAAAGCGACTTACAACAAATACATTTGTTTAAGTAAGTGAATCATCTATCCATCAGTCATCATAAGATAAAGTAATCAATGCTCAAACCAGGGGCTATAGGCAGTTTTTTTTATTATTAACAGGAGAGAAACTTGTACAGGGGGGTAGTGGGGGTGAAGAGGTCTTTAGGAGGGAGTGTACTACAAGGGAGCGTATAATGGCACAATGAAACGCGACAAAGCACAACATTGTTTCTTTGTAACAGTACAAAGAAAAAGAGACAAAGCACAAAAGCAGCATCAAAAATGTAATAGCAACAGTAAAACACAATAGAACTCAATGATGTTTAAAATATCAGTGTATAGTAAAAGTGCAATAGTACAATATCACAGTGTCCCAATTAATAATGTGTTTGTCAAATTCATTTCAACCCTCATCTGTCTGGTGTTGATTGTTCGTTTTTACATGTTGTCCTACTGTACCTGCTGCTGTAAACAAATTTCCCCATGGGGATTAATAACGTAATACTCTGCTCTACTCCCTACCTGCCGTAATAACTCTGCACTGAGTGCACTGCTCCATAGAGATCTGTCCGTGGCGTTCATTAACAGTGCCATTTTACCATTTTAGACAGTGATAAATACACTTGTGGGATTGACAGTAAAATGAATTCATACAGAATAACCAATAACATTATTTATGCAGATTTAGGAATTGATTTAATAAATCATCAATGTATTTAAATATCTGTAAAGGTAAATAATACACTGTACAATTACTAAAGTTCTCAGTTCTCAAGATCGAGGATCTTGTATTACGTATGAGTACTATGAGAATATTTTAGACCAGAAGATGGCAGTATTGCATCAGTAAAATCTCTTGACTTTGACCACGAACTTCTGAATTCCTATGCGAAATATACACCAAATCATGAAAATAAAATGACTTCTGTAATTCATCTTTGATTATAGGCGAGACTCGAAAGAGAGACAGCGACTTCAAGTAAACACATGGTTGGTGTGGCTGGAGCTGTCGATAGACTTTGCTCATGTAAAGTTTGATGAAAACGTAGTATTCTTATCCTCTTCCCATTATGATAAAACATTTAGTCTTTAATTTTTACTTTTCTGATTATTATTGCAGTTTCATTCCATCAATACTATTGCGCGTGCGCCTTTCCTGGCTGGCAGCAGCAGCAGCATCGTCCGTAGCTGCTGCAGGCGTGCAGTTTGCGGCAGTGGAGTCCTCTGCGAAATGCCTTTTGTATTACTGGACGTTGTTTGTTTTGTTTTATACATTTCAAGTGTCAAAGCATAGTCTCAATAGCCATGGTTTATCGTGGATTGTGCAGGTTGACCTAGCTAAGGGTTATTCAGACGCTCATCAAACGGTGGGTCCGGCGTAATGCACAGCCGGAGAGGCGCTCTCTCAAGGTACAGGATGAGGCCTACTTGTTAAAGCTCCCCACCTCCCCTCAAGAATATCATCGTGATGGCTGATGATCAACAACAACCTGGTCAGCATCAGAAGCCTAACTCGGGATTAGGCTCGCTTCCAACGCTAGTACCAGGACTTCAGGGGCCTGAGGCAAAAGCGTTGCAGTACAAAATAAAGAATTCAATTTGGTAAGATGAATGGCCAATGCACACACCGTCCACTTGAGCTAGCCAGCTAGCTTATCAATTAGCTAGTGCTGCACAGCAGAAACGATGACAGCTCGCGAACCCTAATTTTATTTTGCTCGTTAACGTTTGCTTATTCGGTAATAAACTATGGAGATTAAATCAATTGATAGCTAAGTATGTGGAAAATGCACCCTTGTAAGTTATGTGGCTATTTCTGTCATAACGTTTCTTGTCAGGGTTCAGCCGAAGCTTCGTTAGTGTTAAACCAAGACAGGAGCTAGGGCTGTGAAAATGAATGTCAACTCATAAACCC
Organism: Argentina silus; assembly: GCF_951799395.1. Lineage (NCBI taxonomy): Eukaryota > Metazoa > Chordata > Actinopteri > Argentiniformes > Argentinidae > Argentina > Argentina silus. Next base: position 4,555,584 of record NC_139657.1, read on the forward strand.
CCCTGTCTGACATTCATTGATAGCATACATAGCTGTTCACTAACCTTGCGGCACTATTTAGCTCTATTACGGTCGCGCCAGCTAGAGTACATGACAGCTGTCAATCAGGTCAATCAACGCAAATACAGCCACTAGGTACTGTATGTGAGTCCCTCCAGGGAAAGCTTGTGTGTTTTGTAGTTGGCTTGTAAAGCCAGGGAGGCCCCGAGAAATACACCCGAGCGAGTAGCATGAGAGCCATACATCAGTGAATATATGTTTTAGGATGATCAGGCAATGTTATGCTTGCAACAGTTCAGGCAAGGTGAGCAAATCTAACCTTTGAACCACAAGTCACAAAGAGGAAAGCCTGGAATTATTTTTAGATAGATGGTGATAGTCATCTTCATAACCACCGTTATTACAGGAGTATATGCTGCAGTATGAACTATGACAGACCGTGTATGATTGTCATTGATGGTTTGTGCTCACCTGATGTTACTCATGTCAGCCTAGATGTGTTACCATATTCAGACACCTCTCTCTTTCTCTCTCTCTCTCTCTCTCATTGTAGCAAATCTGTACAATCAAAAGTGGACAACATATTGGTGAGTAATTACTATTATTACTATTATTATTATTATTATTATTATTATTATTATTAATATAAATGCAGGCTGATATGTTTGTGTGTTGTGAATAGAAAAAGGCAGTAGTTTCTGTACTTGTACACAGTTTTATCAGATTACAGATGGCAAGGGTATTAGGTTTCTCCCTCCCCTCTATCTCTGTGGTGCAGAGGTACCCCTGATTTTCTTGAGTGACATGCATAAGCCTCCTACAGGGGGGAAACAAAGGGGACACACTTGACCAGCAAACCGATGTAGAATTTCTGAACTGGTTCAGATTTGGTTAGGGTTTGGTTATTTTTAGGGTCAGTTTGGTTTTGGCCCAGTTTGGCAGTCAATGGGATGCTGACCACCAAGGTCTCTACAGCGTCACCCCTCCTCCTGTGGAATAAAGGGGACGTAAACAATGTGTGTACTTATGAATACCAAGTGTCTTTCATGAAAAGAGGAATGATCCTAGTCACAACGTTGCAGTTTTTTCATCTGTGTTTTTCTTATATATTTGCATATATGGAAATGACACCAGTGTGAAACCACCAATGTTTTTGTAAGGTTGAATTAATTTGCTTAAGTGAATAACATGCCCATATTCGGAATAATAGAATAGCCTAAATAACCTTTTAAGGTCAACATGTAAGGATGTCATTTTGTTAAGACTGTGTCTCTCACTGCGCTTCCCTGTGTCGCTAAACTCAGTGTCAACATTGTGAGCGTGTCGTCACGTCAGACTGTTCATCCTGTCACATTCCGTCTGGCGTGTGGCTGATAAGGTTGTGCCGTGTCATGTGCGATGTCTTAACCTGTTAACAAGCCCACTATTTGCTTGTTTGCCTCTACGCATACACTGACTCCCATTAATATGTATAGGCTAATTGCTTTTGTGTCAGTCGTCATAGAATGACGGTTGAGCCCTGGCTACTATATTGCCAGAAAAAGACAGTGGCCGCTAAGCACTGCATGCTGGTAGGTAGGAATCTAGTAAATTGCTTTTTTTTATTCACTGCTCATTGGCTGACAACTCTCACCTCATTCATAAGTATCCGTTCCCCTAGCAACAAAGAGACAAATAGAACAGGAAGAGGTGAGATGAATCCATTCTTAGAAGCCAATTGGAAAAGAGGTGGGGTGGAGTCCGTAGTGAAAAGCCATGTTGCCAGTGTGCCTTTAGTATGGCACGATGAAATCCATTCCACGCATTACAATGAGCCGTCCTCCGATTTCTACCTCCACCAGCCTCCTCTACCCATGCATTACAATGCGCCCGTCCTCCGATTTCTACCTCCGCCAGCCTCCTTTATCCACGCATTACAATGCGCCCGTCCTCCGATTTCTACCTCCGCCAGCCTCCTCTATCCATGCATTACAATGAGCCCATCCTCTGATTTCTACCTCCGCCAGCCTCCTCTACCCATGCATTACAATGCGCCCGTCCTCCGATTTCTACCTCCGCCAGCCTCCTCTACCCATGCATTACAATGCGCCCGTCCTCCGATTTCTACCTCCGCCAGCCTTCACTGGTACACATGTGTAGTTGTTTTGATTTACATAGCAACTGGCAACGGTGGAAAAGCTTTCTTCAATTGTTCACGTGCAACTGCATTCCACATTGAATGGCACTACAGATTAAAAAGAAGGGTTCAGACAGCGTTAACTACAACTAGCATCTTTCAATATATTGTTTGTTTGTGGTGATACTCATTCCATTACTCTAGAGGTTTCACAACGCCCTTATGCAATTTAAACATTCAGGCTTATTCCGAAATTAAAGATTAAAGAGTTAATCACTACATGGGCTTGCATTACATTGTCTTGTGCAAAGTGTGCTCTTTAGTCCTGAATAATTTGACATGTAGCAGGTGTGGATTGGTCCTAGCATTTGTAGAAAAGTGTGGTATTGACATACAGAAAAAAATCTCCAACTCTGGTATGCTCTTATGGTGATTTATTCAGATGCACAAAACAGACAATGTCCCTCACTGTTTCCTAAATGTTTTGTAATAACCATTATCAAATTAAATATTGTGTCTGTTGATGTTCATTAAGATTAAAATGTATGTAATTGTTTTGGGAAGAACTGTACAACAGGTGTTTTACTCTTCTTTATATGGTTCAAACTGTCACTCACTTCTCAGGGGTCCAAGCCAATGATTAGCCTGTTTTTAATGGCCAGTTTCCTGGACACAGATTAAGACGAGTCCAGACTAAATAACATTTTCAATTGAAAATCTCCACTGAAGATGCATTTTAATCTGGGACTAGTCTTAATCTGTGTCCAGGAAACCAGTCAAGTGTCAATTATTAGGTAATAGCCGACCTGATTAATTGTATGTTTGTATCACTAATATTCTCTCTTTTCTTCCTCTCTTTTAATGTTTTTTTACAGCAAGATGTTGAGAAGTTTACAGACATTGAAAAACTCTACCTCTACCTTAAGTTGCCTTCTGGTCCCACTAACGGCAATGATAAAAGGTAAGTTCTCACCTCCACCCTCCTTTAATTGTATCTCATTACCTTTGTATTTTCTTTGTCTGAGCATTAACCAGTAAACTAGTAGTTAACCGGGTTAACTAGTAATTAATAACTCTCACCTGTCAACACTGACTGAAGTTGTCCGTGTTGTGATTTTATCTTATGGCCTCTGATAGAAATGATATTGGACATTGTTGGTCATTAATGCCTCCCTTGCTTGTGTTAAGATCGCGGTCACACCTTATATGGTTATCATTATGAAGCGATGTTTGTTATTTGTTATTTATTTATTCGCACACATTTCCAAAACAGTGAAAGAATAAAATTGATTTTAAAAAAAGTGCATGGTGAAGGTGAGGGAAGAAACTTGCGTAGGGCGTATATTAAAACATAAAGATTTAAAACACTAAGGTTAAGCGAGACGACTGTCGTAATGATTGATTTTTGCTATACCCAGCATTCAGTGTTTTTTTTTTTTTTTTTTGTTTCCCCATATCTGTTCATCACCACAACCCCCAATTCTGCCCACTAGGACTGAGAACCAGAGGTGCTCCACCCCTGGATTATGGTACTAAAGTTTCTCTTTTCAAGGACAAAAAAAATCAGACTTGTCGGTTGAAGAAATGTTCACTTCACTAAGTTGGTTTTTTATGCACCGTTTCAGTGACCAGAGTTCCATGTCATCGAGCCGGACACAGCAAATGTATGCATTCAACTGGATACGGAATCACCTAGAAGAGCACCCAGAGACCTCCCTCCCAAAGCAAGAGGTGTACGATGAGTACAAGTGAGTTTCTAGCCCTTAATGGTCGGGACAGCGGGGCTGGTAAAGTGGTCGACAGTTCTTTGATTGGATGGACTGGTTTTATGCATGTTCCAGAACCATCTCAAATTTCAGTCCTGGGGGCGCTTAGTGGCGTAGCACACTAATGCGCTTACCGCGTAATCGCAAGGTTCCTGGTTTGATTCCGACCCTCGACCTATCTTGCATGTCATCCCTCCTCTCTCTCCCATCCTTCCTGTCGATCTCTACTGTCTCTATCCCAATAAAGCAGAAATGCCCTAAAAACATATTTAAAAAAATCCTTAAAAAGTCCTTAAATCGAAAATCTATGTCAATGCAGAACATGTACAGACTGTGCTTCGGTAGTCAACTTCGACTGTGTTTGTATTTTTTTTTCCAGGAGCTATTGTGACAATCTCAACTACCATCCACTGAGTGCAGCAGACTTTGGGAAGATCATGAAAAACGTCTTTCCGAACATGAAGGCTCGTCGACTTGGCATGAGAGGAAAATCCAAATATCCTTTTAGTCACGTCGTCTTTGTTTCAGACTGTATCTGTAACAGTGTTACTACACAGGTGTAGAGGGCAACTTAATATAACAATTAATAGTGTATAACAGATTCTGTTTTAAACCTTAACCACTTCTCACATACTGTTATAGTGGATTGAGGAAGAAGGCGTTTGTACATATGCCGTCTTTGCCCAACCTGGACTTACAAAAATCAGGTGATGGGGTAAGTTTCCTTTTTCTTTTCTTTTATTCACGCTAGAACGTAGATGCCAAAATAATGTCATGGGAAACAGCGAGATCCCCTTCGTAATCCAGGCGGTTTTCTTCCCTTTTTCTGGCACTGTGACTGCCGACGGCACTTGTTCTTATCGAAGGTTTTACTTACTTACGACTGATGTATAGTTGATTCACTTACTTCGACAGATGTGCTTATTGTATGTCGTGGATAAAACTGTCTGCTAAGTATATATATATACGCCATTTAGCTGACGCTTTTATCCAAAGCGACTTACATTGCAGTGAGTGCATACATTTCAGCATATGTGGTCCCAGCGGGAATCAAACCCACAACCTAAGCGTTGTTAGCGCCACGCTCTACCGACTGAGCCACAGAGGACCGCTAAGTGACTTGCCCCACACCCCTGAGCCACCTCACCGTGCTTCGTCCTCTCCACCCCTCTCTAGTGTGAGCTGATGGAGCCGTCCGGCCAGTCCCCCAGTGCCGAGGACGAGATGCGGTCGGCGGCCTGCGGCCTGGTGTGTGAGTGGGCCCAGAAGGTCCTGAGCCGCCAGTTTGACCACGTCGAGGACCTGGCGCGCTTCCTGCTCAACAGCCACTACATCGGCACCAAGTCTATGGCAGCCCTCACTGTCATGACGGGAACGCCCACAGGTGGGGACAGATCAGATCAAATCACAACACATTTTTTTCGTCACGTACGTATCGCATACAGCTGTAATTGACATGGTGAAATGCTTTGGGATCTTGCTCCTCACCCAACGACAGAAGTCAGCAACAATCAACAAGTCAACAATAAAGTAATAAAAAAAGTGACAATCGTACTAGTGCAAATAATGTACGATAATGTATGTTGTGCAGAGTAATATATATATATATATATATATATATATATATGCCATTTAGCTGACGCTTTTATTCAAAGCGACTTACATTGCAGTCAGTGCATCCATTTCAGTATATATGGTCCATGACAAGCGTAATCTATCTGATCTATAGGCACTGTCACTGTGTTTTATGGTGAACTGGGCTCGGTATTTCAAAACTTTTAATCTAGATCAGAATGACCCAGATTATTTTTGCTATTCTGGATCAATTCTATATAAGATTTTTTTGTATGATAGTGGAAATCAGCCAGCTCGATCAGATCCAGCATAGCAAAAAGGAATCCGGTTCAACCTGATCCAGATTCAAAGTTTTGAAAAACTGGGCCCAGGTGACACAGTTTAATCTGTGTACCTAATCCTACAAACCACTCTTCCCTCTTCAGGAATGAAGACGCCAACCCCAACGTCTGCGTTTGTCCCCACAGCTGAAGCCAACTCCTTCCAGCCGGTGAAGACCCTCCCCTCGCCCTCTATTGACGCAAAGCAGCAACTGCAGCGCAAGATCCAGAAGAAGCAGCAGGAGCAGAAGCTCCACTCGCCCCTGCCCAGTGAGGCCCAGACCAGGAGGGCGGAGGTCAGCACGCCTGGCCCGACCATCCCCTGTGGCAGCCCCGCCATGCTCTCCCCCCAGCCCACCATCGGCATCATGGTAGCAGCCGTTTCCAGCCCTATCACGGTAACCAGGGGCTTACTGCTACTACTAGCTTTGTAAACTTTACAATGTTTACAATATGTAACTTTGTAAACTTTACAATGTTTACAAGATTACAATGATGATGATTTAGACTAAAACTGTCTCTGTGTAAGATGTGTTGTTTTATTTTGATAGTTTTGGAGCACTTTATCAGATGCGTTGCAGAGAAAAGTTATTCAAAATGGACGAGAAGAGACCAACATCAAAATCAAATATAAATCAGATGTTTCTTTAGAAGTGTCTATAATAATAATAACAATAATAATAATAATGACAGCAACAACAAAAACAATCTGATTTGGTCACTTTGTTCTTCTCCCCACAGGTACAGAGAAGCAGACAGTTGATGACCTCTCCTAGCCCCTGTGGAGAAGGGAAAGTGCTGCCTGTCAACTTCCAGGTGGTCACTCAATCTATCAAACAGTCCCCTAAAACTCCCCAGAATATCTCTGCCAGCCCCGTGGGTGACCGCCTGGCACGGCACAGGTACCCCCAGATCCTGCCCAAGCCGTCTGCCACCAGCGCCATCACCCTGCGCTCACCCCCCACCCTGCTCATCACCAACAGCCCCATCAAGACGATCAACCAGCACGTCAGCTCCGTCAACGTGGTGAAGATGACGGCCATATCCCTGGCCCCCAGCAGTACCAGTAACAGCACAGTCCTGAGGCCTGCCTCAGCAGGAGTGAGTGCAGCTGCTCCTCCAGAGGAGAACCACCAGGCCCCCATCGGGGCCTCAGCCACCCCCCAATCTCCTGCAGTGAGGCCTGGTGCCCCACGCTCCATCCCGACCCCTGCCAACGACGTGAAAGTGGTGTCTGAGGCCATGACTGACAATAACCCCGTCCCTGGCACAGAGAAACAGAGCACCATGCAGGAGTCCACCGGTGGGGCCAAGGCAGAGAGGGCCACCAAGTACAGGGCCGCCAGCGAGCCCAGCCTCCTTGTCAAGTGCTCCCCAGGACCTGACAGAGTGGCCAGGACCAAAAGTGACTCCACGTCCCCTCCCATGGCCACCACTGCAGCCGGGACTCAGGACAGCAATAACAACAGAAACTTTCATGACGGTACTTTGTATCTGACTGTTGCTAATCAGAATGCTAACATTAGCATGTCGTCCAATGGCTCCCAAGCTGTTACCCTGTTCTCCAAGGACCCTTGCCCAGGTGGCAAAAGCCCCCGGAAGCGCACAGGCCCGGGCCTGGAGCCCCATGTGATCCCAGTGAAGAGAGTGTTCATATCTCAACAGCCTGTGGTCATTGACAATGCCAAACCTGGAGTCAGCGCTGCAGTGAAGAGGATCCCCAGACCTGGCACACCTGCCAGACCTGAGAGTGCTCCCTGCAAAGTGACTGTGAAACACGCCTCCATAGTGCCCACCCAGATCCTGTCCCTCTCGGACACGCCCATCTTAAACAATGAGAGCTCCCAGACTGTTGTGAAACCACAGGCCTTGCAGGTGAAACACGAGGCCCCCTCTCTTAGCACTGACACCAGCAGCAGCAGCAGCACCAACAGTGCGACCCCTGGTAGCACCACATCTGACCAGACCTTACTGCAGCAGATCACAGGAGACCCTTGTGCCATACCAGCCAACTCAGGGGCACACGAGGTCTCTGTGATGGGTGACCTGAAGAGCACAATATGGGAGGAGGGGCAGCTCGATGAGCTCCAGAAGCAGGCCTTTGCTCAGCAGATATCCGAGGACCACAAGCAGGCCTCCACAGACCAACTCCCCATGATGTCTCAGACTCCCGAGCCCTCCAGCCAGCTCTCCCTCCACCAGGACATAGTGGACTTTGCAGGCTCCCAGCCCAACATGGACTACTTCCCATTCAATGACGACGACATGACCCAGGACAGCATAGTGGAGGAGCTGGTCCAGATGGAGGAGCAGATGAAGCTGAAGGGCCTGCAGCCCTTGTTCAGTAGCTGTGTTGATATGTCTATGGCGGGCCAGTCTTCTGGCCCTCAGGGCCCCATCCTCAATACTCACCAGGGAGGGAATTCCTTCTACCACTCTTCCCATAGCAGCACCACCCCTGTCCAGACTCCCACCCCTACCCCGACACCAACCCCCACGCCCACCCCCACCTCTGAGATGATGCTGGGGGGCCACAGTATGACGCGAGAGAGCCCCTGCTCCCGCATGGCCCCGGTCACCCCCGTGGATGGTCTCATGGGCCGCCACACCCCCATCAGCACGCCCCTGTCCAACTGCAGCAGCAGTGTTCCCCCTAGCCCCGTGGAGTGCAGGAACCCCTTTTCCTTCACCCCCATCAACTCCAGCATGACGGGCTACCACGACGGCAGCATCGTCTCCAGCAGCCCCGTCAAGCCCATGCAGAGGCCCATGGCCACACACCCTGACAAGGCCAAGCTGGAGTGGATCAACAACCGCTACAACAGCACCACTAGCAGCCCCTTATCCATCTCCAGCCAGGGCATAGGCATTCTGCCCAGCTACCAAGACCTGGTGGACGACCACTTCCGTAAGCCACATGCCTTCGCGATCCCAGGCCAGTCTTTTCAGTCCCAGTCCAGACAGGACGCTCACTTCGGTCGCCTGACCCCCATCTCCCCAGTGCAACAGCAGCAACCGATGACTACCACCCCCACTAAGCAGGAGAGCTTCGCTGTCCCGGCCCCACTGGACAACAAGACCCCAGGCTCCTCAGCAGCCAGCACTTTCCGCTGCCGCAGTGTCAGCCCCGCCGTGCGTCAGAGAAACTCCAGCGGTAACACAGGCCCCCCCACCCCCACTGCCAGCGCCACCACGACCACCACCACCACCACCACCACCAGAACTGTGGTGTCCCCCTTTAACTCCCCCATGAATGCGGAGGTGCTCAGCATCCTGTCCAACAGTCAGACGGCCACTGTCCACAGCATGGTCCAGCGCAGCCAGTCTGTGCCGCTCAACGTCATGATGCAGAGCGAGATGGCGCCCGTGCAAGGCCAGAGCAACACCGCCAAGATCACCAACGTCCTGCTGAGCAAGATGGACTCGGACGGGGACGACGCGGTACGGGGCCTGGGCGTCAACAACCTCCCCTCCAATTACACGGCCCGCATGAACCTCACCCAGATCCTGGAGACCACGCCAGGCTTCAGCGGAGGAGGAGCCACCCACCAGACTCAGCTGCCCGTCAGCTCTAGCTCTGCTGCCTATGAGCTCCAGCAGCATGGCTATCTCACCAGCCCCAGCGGGGAGCCTGTGAGCTTCTCCTCTGGGGACAGCCAAGCACAATCAGGCTCCGGTGAGCAGCAGCTGCAGCAGCAGCTCCAGGAGGACACGGGCCAGGCCCATCTGCAGCTCCAACCCCAGGCCCATCTGCAGCTCCAACCCCAGGCCCAGCTGCAGCTCCAACCCCAGGCCCAGCTGCAGCTCCAGCTCCAGCTCCAACCTCAACCCCAGCTCCAGCTTCAGCTCCAGCTTCAACCCCAACTCCAGCTCCAACCCCAAGCCCAGCTCCAGCTCCAGCTCCAGCTCCAACCCCAGCTCCAGCTCCAACCCCAGCTCCAGCTCCAACCCCAGCTCCAGCTCCAACCCCAGGCCCCGCTCCAACCCCAGGCCCAGCTCCAGCTCCAGCTCCAGCCCCAGGATCAGTCCCAGCTGCTTCACCAGAGCACACAGCAGCAGCAGCAGGATGAGGAGGAGCAGCAGCAGCTGGACTTCAACAACACTGTTAAGGACCTATTGGGGGACGACGGCCTGAACCCCAGCTCTCAGCTGGTCGGTCAGGTGGCCTCAGAGCTCAACGCTGTGGCATCTGACTTCACCAATGACATCAGACTGACCTCGGAACTGTCCAGTAGCATCACTGACCTTAACACATTGGACACAAACCTGCTGTTTGACCCCAACCAGCAGCAGGAACAATATGAGGACTCAACACTGGAAGAACTGAAGAACGACCCACTTTTTCAGCAGATATGCAGTGATACTGTGAACTCTGGTTTCGACTGGCTGGAAAGCAAAGACCAGCCTACTACGGTGGAGATGTTGGGTTAATGTTATCTTTTTTTTTTTTTTTTTTTTTTTTAAGTATTTATATTTCTGTTTCTTGTCTTTTGTTTGGTATGTGTGTGTGTATATCTATGTTTTTTATTATTGTTTGTCGGGAAATGTCTGGACTTGGCCATTTGTCCAGTGAAAAGTGCCAGCCTAACCAGAAAATCTCTCTCCTACTGATGTTTTAAATTGTTTGTCTCTTTTGTCATTAAGCAACCTTAATCACAAAACATTACCACTGTAGCTCTCCTTCCTCTGAAATCAAAATGTGTCACATTTCAAGTGAGTAATTGAAGGCAGCTTAAAAGCATGCTGTTGCAAATGGTAGATTTCCCCAAGATATGAACACAAAGTTAAACCATATCTTCTTTATGTCAACTCAATAATGCAATATGTTTATTCAGAAATCACTTTATGAACTTGACGTTGATGTTAGAAAATTTGGCACAGAAAAATGCTGTTGAATCCTGTTTAAGTGTGCAACTCAAGTTCATCCAAATGGAAACACAATATTGGGATTATAGTATGTGCACATGACCTCTGTGTAGTACATTTGCCTGCCATATCAGAAAACTAAAAAGGGTAGCAACCGGTGCTACCAGGTGCTGAATTTAAGACATTATCTTCATTCATTCATTATCATATACCAAATCAATGGAATACTGGTTCATGTTTGATCGATGTTCAAGAGAGACGTCTTCTCAAAGCCTATACTACTTGTACTGTTCAATATTTTGTAAAGGGAGGAGGAGGATTTGCTATAATTAGGTCATTTTGTGGAAAAACATGACACGGAAGGGAAGCGACAACTTGGCTGCCTTATTTCCAAAGTCCAAGGCCTTACGCCATCTTTAGAGAGACTGTATATAGCGTATTGAATCTGCAGAGATCTTCAGAACCATCCAGAGCTTCATCATATCAAGGCAGCTGTTACTCTGATAATGTTTTCAATACTTAGGCCTATTTCTTATTCTTTTTTTATTTGCAGTGTTATGCATGCATACTGTATATAAATCACACTGTGTGTGCCCCTTGTCATCCGTTATAGAGTGAGAATAATTTGATATGCCATCGTTTTATGAAAAAACCATGTCAGGCACACTTTTTAGTGAGCAGTGAGGTGTTAGCATGTTGTACTCCCAGGGTGAATAAGAATATCGTTGGTATGGAGATGGCTCAATATTTCGTGGACGGCCAGTGGATGCACTGCAAGCCGATTTTGTTCTGGATTTTGATGATGTCATCAAGAGATGAATTGTGATTATTGTCTTTCTGGAGATCCAGCCTTATTTCCATACCAAAGAAGAGCTGTTGAATTAATGTTAGGGATTGTTATACATGGGATTGATCATCCATACACTCTTAGTGACTATTATCAATGAAGGGAAACAGGCAGCCTTGCAGATACAATAACTGTTAAAGAGTTTTATTGCATTTGAAGAAAAAAAATGATGAAGCTGCAAAAAATCTATTGTACAGTATGTAAATTTGTGAAATGGTCGAAGTCCTGCGGTTGCATAGGCAACCATGGACGGGAAAGCATGTTGAAATCATCACTGCTAGCCAGGTATGTGATACGGTAGGACGCTTGCTTGAATTTTGGCTATTGTTATTGTTGTAAAAGTCATGTTTAAGCTCCATTTGTAAATAGGATAGATACATAGAAATTTGATGTATCAAGACACTATATTATGGCCATAATTCTAGCTAAGTCTGTGTGCCATTAAAAAAAAAAAAGAAGCTAAACAGATCTATAGTCGGCAGGATACTGTATGTTGTGTGTTACATTTCTGGCTCGATGTGTTGTAAAAGTAACGCTGTCTGTTTGGTCTCTCGCTTGCTGATGTAAGATAATAGGTCTCTGCGTTTGCAGAAGTGATGTGTGCTTTGAGCGAGAACAATAGCATGGATTATTGAGAAAAAAAAGTTGTGATATATTAGCTGGTTGCAAACATTTCTGTGACACAAACATTGTGCTCAGAACCTTTCAGCAGACACTGGAAATTCTATGGTTCATGTTTCAACAAACTTTGGAGGTTCATGTTATTGCACTAAATTTCTATGACGTGTGGTTTTGTCACATCTTTGTGGACAAATGTTAATGATGGAAGCCCGCAAAAAAAAAAAAAGTATTTTTTATGATGAGATAAAGAAAGGAAAATTAAAAAGAATTGTCAGAAAATGACCGTTATAATTGTCTTGTAGCAAAATGTGCATTAATCTCAGTGAGATACGCATTCTTACTCATTCTCATATACGAGAATATAAAGCGTCGAGGAAAAAAAAACGTTAAGATGACCTTTTAAAACCTACATGCTTCATTATGTTGATAAATGATTGTACGCGTGCATGTGTGATGACTTCTATTGTACTTTGTATCCTTGGTAACCACTGTCTGCTGTGATCAGGCCGGGTTCTGTTAACCAGACTGGCAGTGCTCGTTACTGGAGTTACTTTCATTGTGTGCTGTTTACTTAATCTTTAAGTTAATATTGTTCTGTTTCCTTTTGTTAATGACTGTTCTGATGATTTTACTTTTTTTTTTTTTTTTTTTTTGCAAAAAATGCATTTTGTGAAGAAAGTTGTTGACATTCTTTTCTTAATTTTTGGCATTAAATAAGGCACTGATATTTGAATTCGAATGAAGGAAAATGCACCTCTCTTTAGATGTACAGGAGCTGCATCAAGCAGTGACTCTGAATCTGTACTTCTGATTGACCCAGTACCAACTCTGTTTGACTATCTTGTCCATTTATACCAGTAGAAGAACCTTCCTCTGTGTTGTTGTCTGGAGTACTGCTCACTGTACAGTAGCTTGTTGATATTGCAAACGCGTTAATGTTTCTTTTTTCAATGGAAAGTACTCACTGGTGAGATTTTTAAAATGGTTTTAAAAGCCAATAAACTTTTTTAAAGAATCTGCCTCTCATTATTGCCTTGTTGCCTCTTAAGTATTGTGGTAAACTCATTGATGTAGGCTACTTTCAAACATGTGGTCCTCTGTGGCTCAGTTGGTAGAGCATGGCGCTAACAACGCTTAGGTTGTGGCTTTGATTCCTGCTGGGACCATATATACTGAAATATATGCACTCACTGCAATCTAAGTCGCTTCGGATAAAAGCATTAGCTAAATGGCATATACACTCACCAGCCACTTTATTAGGTACACCTGTTCAACTGCTCGTTAACGCAAATATCTAATGGTGTGGGGGATATTTTCTTGGCACACTTTGGGCCCCTTAGTACCAATTGAGCATTGTTTAAACGCCACAGCCTAACTGAGTATTGTTGCTGACCATCCCTTTATCACCACAGTGTACCCATCTTCTGATGGCTACTTCCAGCAGGATAACGCGCCATGTCACAAAGCTCACATCCTCTCAAACTGGTTTCTTGAACATGACAATGAGTTCACTGTACTCAAATGGCCCCCACAGTCACCAGATCTCAATCCAATAGAGCACCTTTGGGATGTGGAGGAACGGGAGATTCGCATCATAGATGTGCAGCCGACAAATCTGCAGCGATGATCCTATCATGTCAATATGGACCAAAATCTCTGAGGAATGTTTCCAGGACCTTGTTGAATTATGCCACAAAGAATTAAGGCAGTTCTGAAGGCAAAATGGGGTCCAACCCGGTACTAGCAAGGTGTACCTAATAAAGTGGCCGGTGAGTGTATATTATAGTACAAAAAGGATATCTGCATAATGATATTGCATGGTTGTGCCATGAGAAAGAATGTTACTGTTATCTGACCCAGGACTTAACCTCGTTTCAGTTTGACAGTGTAAACCTTGTGTTGTTTAGAACATGCATCCACACATTCAACACACAAGAAGAATTATGCTTTTGCTTTATCCTGACATCTGGTTATCTGCAATTGATTGAATTAGGGCCAAAGTATGCTTTCTGTTTATGCCCATGGCTAGATACAGATGATCAAAAATGTGCACTACCGCCGTTCTTTCACTTCCTTATTTCAACAATTACTTGTATTCAGAGCGTAAAACATTTCTTCCTCTTTTGATATTTTTTCGATTGTCCCCTGCATTGACAATATGGCAGAACTGGGGTCATCCCCCCGCACCAAGGTTAGAGGTCAAGTCAGCCCTTCAGATGGTGTTTGAGGTCAGCGGGGAGGGGCCTCCTCCAGACCGAGTTTCTGACCAATGAGAGGAGAGTCTGTTGGTCCTGGCTGTCCTTTCCCAGGACCTCGGTGATATTCATAATATGGTAATGACCTTCACTCTATTGATCATGGTCTTGCAGCTTGACCTCTGGCCATGTGGAGCCCTGTGGTACCCTCCACCTCCACACATTGCCACTTTGCCTACGTGAGTCATCATATTTGACCAGAGAATACAGGAGAATGGAGGACCCTTTTTGAATGTGTGAACGATAAAGGTTGCTGTTAGTTTGGTGATAATATTGATGACCTGTCCTTTTGACAGCATTCACTGTGGTCTGTTAGCTACAATATAGATAGACAAGTAAATATGTATGCTGAATAGATGATGGTTGAAATGTTTAAGCATATGCTGCATTGGTCATACATTTTGCGCACACAGATTTGACTGCACAACCACTAAGTAATTGAAGGCAGCTTAAAAGCATGTTGTTGCAAGGTAGGGTAGACTTTCCGAAATATTAACACAAACTTAACCCATATCTTCTTAACGTATCTCCTTATGGCAACTCAATAATGCAATAGGTTTATTCAGAAATCACTTTATGAAATTTGTAGGACATTTTTTAACACATTGGCAGATTTCACCTGAATTGACCACTGAGAAATAGAGAGGATTACTAAATTAATGAATACTAAGAAGATTATGGGATACCATTATCCTGACCATTGGTCCTGGGCCCTGACTTGAGTGGGGTCTGGAATGGTTAAATCAATGGCCAGCTCTAATCAATATACAATCAATATATAATTATGTTGCACACTATCTCATTTGACTGGCTATTTAAGTCAAAAGGTTCCTGACAGTTGTAGTTCAAAACCATAACAAAGGGTGTAGGTTATCATAATGTCATATAAGTCAGTAATATACATATTGTTTTTGGAAATGTATTGTGACCACAACGCAGGATGAATTTTTTTATTTATTTTGTATTCCAGTGTATATAAGACAATTCCTTTGCTTTTCTGTAAAAATGTCTAATGACATTTGCCTATGCGTAGAGAGGGGATTTTGCTGATACAGCACAGCTGATTTCACAGCTGGACCCTATTGTATTGCTATTGAATGAGAGCTGAGGGACGGGAGGGTCATTGTCAAAAGCCACGGCTGGTGGATCAATATCAGAATTCATTAGGCAGCTGACTTGCTACCATCAATATCTCTTCATAATTACTAAGTTCTAGAGCAACTGTCTCTAGAACTGTGGCCTGATCATTGATACAGGCCTGATCAGCTTATCCAGCGGCTCTTACTGTTAGTCTTTGCATCCGATTAAACCAATATTGTCTTGCCATTATTTGTTGGACAAGATATGATGCTCATTTTAAAAAGTATAAGATGTTCAGCTTTCAGTTCTCTTGGGAGAATTGAGGGACAGTGGAATTGAAAAAAAAGCACATATCAGAAATAATAGAAATCATAGGATGTCTATGAACTGCATAATTTGTTGGCAATTGCTACTCAAAGAAGGCTTCTTATGCTATTTAATCACACACAATGCCCTTTTGTGCTCTTTCCGTTTTTCCCATGTAAACTGACTGATGTAGCTTACTGATATAAGATTCAATTAATTACACTCCCAAATAAATTGATGCTAAGAGTTGCGCAATATATTGGGCCAATTGTGCGCGTATCTGCGAAGCTCAGGTTAGGAGCGCATGCGTCAAGGGGGAGGGGGTCCCCAGTCGTGCCCCTCAGGAGTTGTTGCACCACCCGTGTCATTTGTAATTGTGGAAGCACACTGCACGATCGGGAACGGCGATCCTCAAGACTTAGAATGACAGAACAATCTGGATAAATGGCGATTTTAAAAAGGAAACTGTACCAGCCTTGGCTGTTTTTCGTTTTACTTCTTCCACTCTCGGGTAAGTCATTTGTTTCTTCACATTTTTAACCTCAGAGAGAGTAATTCTTTGCAAGACCTTAGGACCTAACGTCCGTGTGGCCGGATGACCACAGACCGTGGCCATAACCTTACAGCGGATATATACCTGAAAGACACATGAGAGAAGGAGAACATGAATTATTGGCAAAGTAAAATGATTATGCACTATTAGGTTATAATGTGAGATAATCAAACGAGTTTTAAATGATTGATTGGCTTCCTACAGGAATCATGTTTTGGCCAGTGTCCAGTTGTTAATTGTTGCGCGCGGACGACAAGTCATGTATTCATCATTAAGTGACACGAGAGAGGAACGACTCTGAGATGCACCGGAGGACTATTTGTTTGAGCTTTTATGTCTAGTTCAAACATTAATCCATTAAATCACTTTTAACACAAGACATAGGCTACCCATAGCAGTCAGGTTTTAAACAGTTATCAAACCACTGAAGGAAATACACTATAGTCGTTGTGTAATCGTGTGTTTTTAAGTCAGGTGATATGTACTCTACTAATTTCAGTGTAGAAAGTCATCAGGCAGATGAACATATTTGTATGTCTCCTGAGGCTACTAAGGGCCTTAGCCTCACAGGAGTCATTTATTAATTGAGTTTTATGGCACAGCCATAGAGACATAGAACAAATAAGCAAACAATAATGGCTGATTCATTATCTACATTGCACCTAAATTGTACTAAATAAAAAAGAAGAGAAAGATAGAATAGAAATAACAATATTGAAAATAACATCATGAAAAAACCTATGATACATATTTATAATCTGGTTATAAATGTAGAGTATGATAGTAGAATTGGAAATACAATGTGCAATTGCTGAGTAGAATCACTTAATTGCCCAATCTCTACAGGCTCCATCTCACAGGCCTGCCATATCAATATAGCCTCCTTTATCACCCCCATCCTTCCCCTCCTCCCTGGCCTGTCCCTCAGCTCCTATATAACTCTAATGGTCTCTCTCTTGTCAGGTGTGTTTTGTTTTAGTGAATTGTCCTTCATCACGGAACCCTGTGATGTTACCGTAATACCAAAGGATCCGGTTGTCCTGGAGTGTCAGGCTCACGGTCAGCCTCCAATCAGAATCAGGTGGCTGAAGAATGGAGTGAGAGTGTCAGAGAGCGGCCATGTTCAGCTCCTGACCAATGGCTCCCTGTACATACCTGAGGTGAGGAGAGACAGGGAGGAGTCAGACGAAGGCTTATACCAATGCATCTCCCAGAACAAATATGGAGCCATCCTAAGCCAAAGATCCAGACTGACTATCGCAAGTAAGTACGGAGTTCAAGGTAACAGATTGTAGTTGTCAGGCTGCATGGATGGAGTCCATTTCTTGTCAGCGCCCCAAATGTAATTATGTTTGCCATGGTTAGAGTTCTAGAACCTATGGCATTCAGAATGTTGTGTACATATCAATATCAGAGCTGCAGCTCTGAGGCTGTTACCCTGGAGATGGGGAGCAGATGGACCCCCCCCCTTCCCCTCCCCCCCCCTCCTCTTCTTTTATTGAGGAAAATCATCTAAACCCAGAATTTCCATGTAATTGGATGTTGTGTACTATTTGAGGGAGTGGGAAGTCCTGGTGGTAAAAGCTGCTTGAGGAGTTAAAGACGTGTTTTAAGGGACAATTAAGCACTGATGGGGAGTCTATCTGAAAGCTAACAAATGACTCTGGTTAATAGGTAACACACACACACACACACACACACACACACACACACACACACACACACACACACACACACACACAGGTTTCCTCTTATCCAGCCATGCATCTGACTGGAAAATAGTTTGAGATCTGTCCTCTGGCTTTAAACAGCCATGCAGGTCCTCTGTGTTCTTATGTTGGTGCACTTGCATCGCCAGCGAAGGCCACTGCTCTGTGTAATTGTTCTGTGGTCTGCTACACAGAGGAATCTCTAAAAGGCCATTCACTTTTGCCCCTTTGTTTGGAATGCCCCTGACTGCCCCTAAAGAAAAGGCTAGTTTTTCAGGGCATTGGTTTGTCCACATATCAGTGGACAGGGCAGCTGTGTCTATTCACCAGGCCAGTCCTTCCATGGACAGGGTTTTGCTTTAGCGAGGCAAGTTTGTAATCTGAATAGAATCCTCAAGGTGAAATCATGACTTTCTGTAATAATCTCTGAAAACAGGAGAGAAAAAAAGATACAGTGTATCTTACTGTTGAGGTTGAGTTTCCATCAATGCTGTTGCAGAGCCCTTTTGACTCAAAAGCAGCACAATTATCTTTTTATGATAGCTGAACATCAACCTTGGTGTAAAGGAAAAGACATTGACCACACTTTCAGGCTATACTTTAGACCTTACAGGTCTAACCCTAAACCCTAACCCTAACCCTAACCCTAACCCTAAACCTAACCCTAACCCTAACCCTAACCCTAACCCTAACCCTAACTCTAACCCTAACCCTAACCCTAACCCTAACCCTAAACCCAAACCCTAACCCTAACCCTAACCCTAACCCTAAACCCAAACCCTAACCCTAACCCTAACCCTAACTCTAACCCTAACCCTAACCCTAACCCTAACCCTAAACCCTAACCCCAACCCTAACCCTAACCCTAACCCTAAACCCAAACCAGCAGTGAGTTGATAATAAGGCCTGAGAATGAGAACCTAAAGGGTTAAAGGTTTTGGTCAGCTGTAGAGGCTTAGGGTGGAGGATGGGCCTCCTCCCTGCTCCCCGTCTGTCGGTCCGGGGGCCCCGGAGGTCAGGGGGCACATGGGAAAGGCTTTGTGATGTCACCGGGCGGCTCTGGCTGGGTTGCCCTGTTGTCCTTTCACTCGACCATGGTCTTTTCAGGGGCTTTCTCCCTCGCTAGCATTGTCAAGTCCCAGTCCTTTATTATACAAATTGACCCAATTCGTCATGTGGATGACCAGGTTCATGGCCATGTTCTCCACTCTGAAATGTTAGTTTGGTTTCTCAAAAAAACATTTGAGGACAAGGTAGTGTTATGAAATGTTTATTGCCTCCAACTTGATTTCTGTTTCCAAACAGTCCATAGATTTCTCCGCCTGTTACATCACTCATCACAGAGTCTGGAACATGCTCTGTGACATCATTTCCACAACTTGGGGGCATAATATAACTACTACACCATGTGATGTTGCAAGTAAAGAACAATAAACAATAATGATAAAACAATAATAAAAATAAATGGATATATGCAAGGCCCAGTTTTGAAGACAATAGCCTAACAGATTTCGATCCTGTCTCCCCAATTTTGGGTAAAATTGGATGGACAGGGGGGCTGAGTTGAACTCTGACCTCTTTAAGGGAACCTTTGTGCTGTTTGACCTGGCCATTGATCTGCTGTTTACAACACCACTGACCATATTAGTAGACGAGTCTGCTGTGGCCACACCCACCAGTGGCAACATTAGGCCTACCGGTCTCACCAAGAGAGAGTAGGGCCTCTGTTATCTTTGGTCAAGTCATTTTCAATGGGTGGTTGAGCCTACGTGATACCATTGTTGTTTTCTTTATTTTTCTCCAACGAAGGCGTTTTCTTACCACCACACTTGCATGCTAGGCTTAGCTTCAGACCTATGATAGTGTGTACCTTCAGGGGAAGGAGTTTTATATTTCCCATACTGTATTATCTGGAGAAAGCAGCTCACTTTGCCCGATCCCTTTTGTCCCTTACCTTTCAACTGTTTCTTGAACTAGGCCTCAGCATTTAGAACAAATAAACACAATTATACATGCGTCATAGAACCACCCCAAAACCCCAAATGACAAAATGATAATAGACCATAAAGGAGTCTCACTTTTAGGCCTTTGTTTTTAGGCCAAGATTAGACCTATCCTCCACTGAGTGTTAGCAATTTATCTGTGTGTAATATTGATGTATTGATGTATTCAGTTAAAAGAAAGGTCTCTAATTCAAAGTGTCCCTTAGAACTAGCCCAGATGTAAATGTTGTGTTTTAGTAGGGGATGCATAGTCATTGATTTATTTTAACACATTATTGACTTGATCCTTCCTTTGGCTTGGGGGGTGGGAGAGACCCTGTCACCATAATGGAGGAGTGTAAACAACACAGTCTATACCTGACACAAGATGGGTTATACAGTGAAAGTAGTAGGCCTAGATTGGGGTGGGTTTTGGGGATCCTTTATGTAAAGAAGACACAACGTATTTTTTGAGTCTGTAGTTTGGATGATATTTTGTTTTGTATATGTTCTCTAAAGTCAAACAGACAGAATAAGCTTTCATTATTGAAGATCATCTGTCATGAAACAAGATAATACTATCTTCCATGACTCCACATATTTTTTTGAGTCTGTAGTTCGGGTTGATATTTTCTATTGTATATATGCACTCTATAGTCAGACCGACAGAATTAGTGTTCATTATTGAAGATGTATATTTGTATGT
Source organism: Argentina silus (assembly GCF_951799395.1). Taxonomy (NCBI): domain Eukaryota; kingdom Metazoa; phylum Chordata; class Actinopteri; order Argentiniformes; family Argentinidae; genus Argentina; species Argentina silus. The sequence goes on from NC_139657.1 coordinate 4,576,286, forward strand.
TTCTTCACCCACCCAATCAATTTGCAGTCTAAAAGCCTAGTTCCCTGAATAATGGTTGAAGGTAATTCTCCCTGAGAAAAGGGAGTGCATATTGATAAGTGTTGATCTATGACAATGCATCATTCAATGCCATTCTCCCATTGATCCATTGATCCGACCAGCTGGGTAGTATTGGACATGATAGCTGCTCAAAGGCAGGATCATGGTGGCTTGAAATGGTCAGTCCCCCTCAAGAACTAAAATCACATTCATCATTATCAGGCATTATTGACTGCATTAATAATCTCAAACTAAATTTAAAGGCAGACTGATTGAGTTTCAAGCAGTGTACTGTAGTTTGAAATTAATAGTCATGTACAAAATGAATATTTATTGATATCAAGTTCTTTTTTTTTTTTTTTTTTTACAAGAGCTGTTGTTTTGTTGCACCTTTTTTGCATCCAGAACTTATACAAACTCCTATGATGAATGTCAGTGACTCACAGTATAGAAGACCTACTGAACTGAGAAACCACTGCTTACTTAGGCCTTAATCAGTGTCTGGCTCTCATAGATGAATGGTGTTGAATGGTGTTGATGACCCGGCCTTTTGTTGTTGTTTTTTCCAGGTATCTCAGCCTTTGAGGTGCAGCCCGTGCCCATGGTGACCACTGAAGGCTCAGTGGCCAGGTTCACCTGTAAGGTCAAATCATCCCCAACTGCGTCCATCACCTGGGAGTTCAACCAAAGCTCATTGCCCCTGGAGACAGACAGGTACAGTACCTGCTAACCCTAACCCTAACCCTAACCCCTAACCCTAACCCCTAACCCCTAACCCTAACCCTAACCCTAACACTAACCCTAACCCCTAACCCCTAACCCTAACCCCTAACCCTAACCCTAACCCCTAACCCTAACCCCTAACCCTAACCCTAACCCTAACCCCTAACCCTAACCCTAACCCTAACCCTAACCCTAACCCTAACCCCTAACCCTAACCCTAACCCTAACCCCTAACCCTAACCCCTAACCCTAACCCTAACCCCTAACCCCTAACCCTAACCCTAACCCTAACCCTAACCCCTAACCCTAACCCTAACCCTAACCCCTAACCCTAACCCCTAACCCTAACCCTAACCCTAACCCTAACCCCTAACCCACAATCATCTCTCACTCCTTTCACTCCTCCTGTCTCTTACTTTGAAACTCTGCAGTTTTTGTATAATGTTATTACAAGGCTATTTCAGGCCTCTAAAACTGAACGCAATTCTCTTTACGTGTCCGTAGAATCACAGTTTTGCCTAATGGAGTTCTTCAGATCCACAACGTCCAACTGGAAGATGCTGGGAAATACCGGTGTGTGGCGACCAACATCGGAAACCATGTCAAGAGCAGAGAGGCAACACTGTCTGTCAACCCAGGTGAGTGGACTGTGGACAGCATAGAAATAGAATACACTGAATTGGCTGTTCAACTAGTATGTTGTTGTCTGACAGATACAGCGTAGAAATAGAATACACTGAATGGGTTTTGAAGCTGGTGTCTGTGTGTTGAACCACTGCATGATATCATTATTCATATGTAGGGATTATCCTCCGTTTGTTTGAAGGTTCTGGCCCTCAGCCTCGCCAGAGGCCCAGGATCATTGCTGGCCCTCAGAATGTCACGGCACCCCTCCACCACACGGTGGTCATGGAGTGTGTGGCCACGGGCAACCCCAGACCCATAATCTCCTGGAGCCGTGCCGACAGCAAGCCCATAGATGTGTACAACGCCAGAGTGCTGGGCAGTGGCAACCTTCTCATCACTGATATCAAGTCCCAGCACAGCGGGGTCTACCTCTGTAGGGCCACCACTCCAGGCACACGCAACTACACCGTCGCTGCCGCCAACCTCACCGTGCTGGGTAAGCCCTTTGTTTGTTTGTCTTATTCGCCATCTTTATTTTATTTTATTTTTTATATATATGTTTTAGGGCATTTCTTGCTTTATTGGGATAGAGATAGTAGAGATTGACAGGAAGGATGGGTGAGAGAGAGGAGGGATGACATGCAGGATATGTCGATGGCCGGAATCGAACCAGGGACCTGGCGATGACATGGTTTGCGACTTAGTGTGCCACGCCCTGCCGTCTTTATTTCAAGAACGAAATGAACAAATGTGTTCACGTTCTCAGAGTGAGTGAGTGTGTTTTTTTTTTGTGTGTTTTTTTTTTTTTTTAACGATTCTTTTATCCAACTTTGTGTGCACCAGTGCCCCCCTCCATAGTGGAGAGGCCCGAGAGCCAGACCCGTCCTCGCGCCGGCACTGCCCGCTTCGTGTGCCAAGCCGAGGGGGTGCCCCCGCCCCGCATCTCCTGGCTGAAGAATGGAGAGGAAGTTCACCTGAATGGCAGGATCAAGATGTACAACAGGTATTGCTGCCTAATAGATTAACATGTGACCAGCGTAATACGGTGTGATGCAAAAACATTTGTGCAACGATTTAGAACGATAGTGAATCTTTTGTCATACAGTAATAATGTTGGAACTATTGGTTTTATCCTCATGGCAGTGCGGATAGAAAAAAGAGTCGTCTGTCTCTGCCTGTACTAACAATGCAGTTTGTGTTTGCCCCTCAGTAAACTGGTCATCACCCAGATCATCCCAGAGGACGACGCCATCTACCAGTGTCTGGCGGAGAACGAGCAGGGTTACGTGCTGTCCTTGGCACGTCTCATCGTTGTCATGTCCGAGGACAGGCCCAGTGCACCAAGGAACGTCCGCGCTGAGACCATCTCCAGCTCCGCCATCTTACTGGCCTGGGAGAGGCCGCTCTACAACGCAGACAAAGTCATTGCCTACTCTGTGCACTACATGAAGGCCGAAGGTAAGACAGGAAGGAAGAGATCAGTAATATGCTACAGCCTGATCGTCTATCTGTTATGAATGCTAAAAGGTGTGCGAGTTAAATATTGTGAGTTGAGACTTGAGGTATAAAATCCTCCATCTGTTATTTGACTTTTAAATTAATTATAAACAGCCATTGATTCTTGTAGAATATATGTTATAAATGCTTCGTGACATGAGCTTCGTTCAACTGTCTTACAACATCAGAACCCAGAATACAAATGAAAAGTCTGTCCACCTCAATAGGCTATGCCGCTCTTGAACGTATCAACTACTTTTCTTGGTGAAGGCCATCTGCTGTTGCCAGGGAGAGGTCAATAAGGAAGAATGGCAGCCTCTCTAAACAGGCCTGACCTGCCATTGTCCACTCTCAACCTCACTGCTTTCTGTTAAAGGGACGCACTTTTAAAGCCTGATAATCTTGCTCGGCCTTAAAATAGGACTCAGTCTACCCGAAAAAGACCTCCAAAACACTTGTAATGTGAGAAGATAATCTAGAACCATATGTAAACCCTCAGTGCTGACAGGGCTGTGTACTCTTCAGAAGATGTAGAGACAAAAGTAAACAAATACCTTTTTTTTCATTCATTCTCGACATTTGATGAGGTCGACCCTCAGGGAAGAACGAAGAAGATGTGAAACGAAGGGAAATGTGGCATTTTTTGTATTCGATTGATGTTTACAGAAAAGTTGAGAAGCAACACATATGGGAGACATCAGTGGACCGAACTGTTGACATGCCACATGCTTTAAAGATGTTTACTGCACCGCTGCTCCTTGAGCTCTACATCTGAGCAGCTTACCAACACTTCAGCAGCTTACCTCAGCTTAGTTAAACCCTCATTTTCATTGTATCCCTATCTATAACAGGTCTAAACAATGAGGAGTATCAAGCTGTCATCGGCAATGACACAACTAGCTACATCATTGACGACTTGGAGCCGGCGCGGAATTACACCTTTTACGTCGTGGCTTACATGCCAATGGGAGCGAGCCGCATGTCTGACCAAGTCAGTCAACACACCCTCGAGGACGGTGAGTACCGAGGACTGCGACTCCCAGAATTCTTAGCAGTAACTTTCTTCAGTCATCTTGGGGGACCTTTCGGCTGTTTATGTTCAGGTTAATGATGTGTGCTGTGTGTGTGTGGTGTGTGTGTGTTTGTGTGTGTGTGTGTGTGTGTGTGGTGCATGTGTGTGTGTGTGTGTGTCTCTCCTTGTGTCCCCATAGTGCCCCTGCGTACCCCAGAGCTCAGTCTAACCAGCCAGAGCCCCACAGACATCCAGGTGAGCTGGCAGCCTCTGCCAGCCAAGCTGAGCCGCGGACGTCTCTCCGCCTACCGGCTGTCCTACCGCACGGCCGCAGACAACAGTGTGAGCTCCGTGGAGCTGGCCCAGAACAGCACCGAGCACCTCCTGGAAGGCCTGCAGCCAGACACCATTTACCTGCTCCGCATGGCTGCAGCCACCCGCGTGGGCTGGTGTGAGCCCTCTGCCTGGACCTCCCACCGTACACCCAAGACATCTAGCACCAAAGGTAAGGTCACAGCGGGAGACAACATGGAGAACACTGTGTACATTGTAAGGCCAACAAGACAAGGAGTCAAAGGGATGTAACCATGTCCAAGGTCACATCTGCATGCTGAGAGCTGTTTTTTTCCAAAATGGTGAAGAACTCATGGCCAGTCCCTCTCGGGTCAAAGATAAAGTTGTGGTTAGAATCAAGGTTTTATCTGTTTGGTGGGTCACTCCAATATTTCAAAAGCTTCAAGTTGGCCACAACACAAAGTCTAAGAACCAGTGACTCTCGGGTACTATTATCTTCGAATGTGTAGTTTCAAAATTGCGTTCACTGTGAATTAATCTTTGAGAATAGCCGCCTCACAATGACCTGAGGGCTCTGTGGTATTCTTGTCACACGGGTGTTGTGCTACTCCTAGTGTGCTCTGTGAAGCCCAAGCCCCATGCAGTTTGGCCAACTCATGACCAGAGTTTGCTGTGGTAGCATTGTCCCACAGTCTTTGTGTTGGTTACCCAGGGACCTTTGACCTGCGCTGTCAGTGGTGTTAGAGTGGCCCCAGTCACGGGTCATAAAGCAAGGGCCCCAGGCGTCTGTGTGGGGGAAGAATAGTCTCTTTTCATGGCCTGGTGTGTGTGTGTGTGTGTGTGTGTGTGTGTGTGTGTGTGTGTGTGTGTGTGTGTGTGTGCGTGCGCGTGTGTGTGTGTGTGTGTGTGTGTGTGTGTGTGTGTGTGTGTGTGTGTGTGTGTGTGTGTGTGTGTGTGTGCGTGTGTGTGTGTGTGTGTGTGTGTGGAGGGGGTTAGCTGTTTGTCTACCTATTCTGAATTTGAACTTTAGTTGAGGGAGTGACATTTGCAGGTAGGCAATGGAGTACCCTCCTCAGCAGTAACAAACAGAAAAGCCTACTTGTGTTTTGTAGCCAAACAGTGCAGGGCATGGCAGTGAGAATGGATGGAGCTCCTGGAGTTGTGAGGGTGGGTGGAGCTCCTGGAGTTGTGAGGGTGGATGGGGGTTATTGTGAAGCCGGTTGTTTCTATTCAAGTCACTCCACAACTGAGTGGAAAATACAATCGTTTTCAACCCAGAGGAGAAATAAAGGAGAGACATTAACACACATATAGGTTTGGATTGCCATTTGAGCAAATCAGGATTCTAATATTCCAAAGAACCGTTTCATAGTGAAATCTATCATAATCTGTAGTATTTCTTTACACATTGTGTGTTTGTCTGCGTAATACAAACATGTTGGCGTTTTGTGCCAACAGAACCTGTCTTTCTCAGGTGATTTAATCAATCAGGTGATTTAATTTAATCTGTCAATTAATCAATTGAGTTTATTTGTATAGCGCTTTTTATATAGACAAATGTCACAAAGTGCTTCACAACAAAATAATACTAAACAATATAAACAATAAGTACAATACAAACAATATAAAGTCAGTGTTCTATTACTGTAAATGTTCATCAGTGAATAATTTCAGCTTAACAACTCAACTGAACAACTTCATGCTAATGTCAGAGTACTAAAAAGGTTTTGTATGTTGCCCAGGGTGATTCACATACTGTACCATAGTGAATCACCCTGTCCTTCAAAAGTGCAGAGTCCTCTCAACAATAGGAATCTGTACACATGAATAACCTCTTTTCTCCTGTGCCTCTTAAGTGCCATCAGCTCCAGTGATGCAACTGGAATCTCTCAACTGTACCTCCATCATGGTGCGCTGGCAACCATCTCCAGGAGCTGTGGTTGTCCAGGGATACCGCCTTTGTCACCATGAGGAGGGCCAGCCAGAGCAGCCCACCATCCAGCTCCAGTCTCAGAACTCCAGCTACACCATCAGTGGCCTTGGTGAGTGATGTGTTCGGTGTATGGTTGATGTGAACACGAGGAACAGATCTAGGGCTCCAGTTTGCATGAGCAAAAAGGTGTTAAAAGGCGAGCAAAGTCGGCCATCTTAACCGTAATGTATTTCTAAAAGACGCGATGAGACATAATTAAATGGGAGTTTTGAATACCTCAACTAGCGTTTGCTCGATATGCAATGCATTTCCAGACTGTTTACTAAAATTCTGGTTTAATAATTGCAGTTTTCTCCAAAACATTGTTAAAGATAAGGTACAACAAAAATGTAGTATTCGGTTGTTAGGTTTTTTTTTTGCTCAGTTCAACACTATTTGCTGAAGCAAATTGGAGCCCCTAGAACGCTTTTAACTGGATTTTGAGCATATAAGTATGTTGTATACATAATCTACTGCTGTGGTTCTAGAATCTGTGGTTCTAGAATGTGAGTGACTGTTAGGGCATCAAAGGGTTACAGGGAGGAACAAGGAGAGAGAGCCATGTGTCTTTGTGTGACCATGAGATCTATTTTGCATCTGCTGATTATTTTCAATTCGCAGTGACCACCTTTAAGTGTCCCCCGTCCTTTCTCCCCAATCAATAAGGCCTGACCCTGCTTTCCTAAACAGCAGCCCCTCTCCTCTCCAGCCGCTCTGCAGTATTGTGTGAGCACAGACTCCCAGGGTTAGAGGTCAAGGCCCAGATGTCCCTCCCACCACCGTTTCCCATCCCCTGTCCCTGCATAATTACCCCTGGCCATTGTGCTATACGTTCAGGGCTTGAAACCCTGACCGCTCCCCCTCCAGCTGGACACTAAGGCCCCTTGGGATTGGTCAAAACTGGACGGACCAATGACCTCTGGCCGTGAGACTGGACTTGAATTAGTCCCGTCCTCTCGCTGCTGCTCTGTGGTATCCATGTAAATAAGACAAACAGATGCAGATATGATTCAGTCTAGCTTTATGGTATATAGACCTCGAGAATAATTGTAATTTCAACAAAATTTCTCCTGGCACATTCAAATTGCTAACATATTGTTTATCTGGAAATTAGCTAACAGATATAACTCAAATTAACTGAATGTGTTAGATCAATATGCTGGAAAAGTAAAGCGTATTTAATGTCTACGTATGATGACATCAGATTACTACTGGTAAATGCCTTGTTGGAATCATTCCTACTTTACCCCTCCATATCTCTATCTCTACGCCTCCAAGTTGAAGGGTAAGATGGAGGCAGCAGTAGAAGGGACTAAGGGGGGACTAGGAGGGGAACAAAGGGGCCCAAGTAGTATCCCACAGTCCTGATCCCAGATTCCTTCTGTTCTATCTTGGCCTGACCCATGACCCCAGTCAAACCCCCCAGTCCCAAGGGCTTAGGATCCCAGCAGCTGAATGCTGCCCCCGGCCTCATCCCCCCACCACGCAGCTCTGGACACACACCGCCCCCCGCCTCCGCTGGTCAATACCCACAGCCTAACCTTTCACACAGGAGACATAAAACAAATCTTTACGCTCCCTTAACATGGCCTGATTTAGGAGGTGTGGTGGTCGGTGGGTTTTTAAGTCAAACATACACTGAATTTCATTGCATACTTTAAGGGGAAGGATATTTTAACTACTGTATGCAAACCTTCCTTGATCTTTTGCCCAAAGATGGGTCTCTTTTTTTAATTTCTCTGACCTGATTTTTCTATGTCCAATGAGGATGTTGTGTAGTTCTGTATAGCCTATCTGAGGCTTGTTTCACCCCACCTCATCATGCCTCTTCATCGCCGCCGTTCCTACTATTAAGATATTAGCACAGCACAACACAACCACAGCCTAGCCATTTCATGTCTTCTTCGTGTGGTTTCATGTAGTTTACTTTTTTTGCATAAAGGCTTTAGGATCAGGGGGGTGTCAGTGTGTGATAATCCTGTCTGTCATGGTGTTCAGTGGTGTTGTAACCCCAGGTTGTAGGCCCTCCGGCTGCTCCTTGTTTCTCAGGCTCTCCTCCCTGTGACAACACATGATAGATGGGCTGGGATGACACACGAGACCCTGAGTGGTCCGTGAACGGGGGACAGCAAGCTGTGACCAGGGGGTGTGCCCTCGAGCACTAAACCACTGTCCGTGTTTTACCTTATTCTGTTAACTGAAATGGGAAACTTTGTGTGTTAACAGTTATTGATTTATTACTTGTTTTACACACTTACTTGTTTTTTTTTTAACCGATAATGGCCAGGACAGAGACGATGCTTTGTTTTTACACGTTGAGTGTTTTGGGAATACGGAGGTCAGTTGAGCACAGACAGATTGTTAGTGTTGTATTGGCAGAGTATTGACAGAGCATTAGCACTGATCACAGACAGAGTAGTCTGATTCATTTATATTGACTGATTCATTGATATTGCGTTTCAGACCCACGGAGGAAGTACCGTGTCAAGCTCTTAGCGTTCAGCCTACTTGGGGATGGCTATCAGGTGGACCAGACAGTCAGCACCCCAGGATGTGTGTGTAAGTGGACATTCTAGCACTGATTTAAAAAACCAACCATTCAGCCTTTCCATCAAATTTTCTATCTTAATTGAACTTAATTGTAATTAAAATGTGTGTGTGTGTGTGTGTGTGTGTGTGTGTGTGTGTGTGTGTGTGTGTGTGTGTGTGTGTGTGTGTCTCCCAGCGGTCCGAGACCACCCGGTGGCCACCCCTCCAGCTCCTGACCATCTGAGGGCCCTGGCTAACAGCTCGTCAGCGGTCCTTCTCAGCTGGAGTTGTCCTGCCTTCACCTCAGGGAGGTCTGTCAGCTACACGGCCCGCTGCACCCCTGTGGGCACCCAGAACGCCTCCGCCATACGCTATCTGCAAACGTGAGTTTGTTGTGTTTTATACTCAGAAACAACTTAATGGAGACAACTGAAATACCCCATACCAGTTTACTGCGATCTGTTGATGTTCCAAGCGGTGATTGTGCACCCTTTTAAACCCTTTGCCTTTGACAGGAGAATGAAGATCTTTTTTCGGGTTTTTACTTTGAGTTGTTGATTGAACGTTTGCTTTGATTGCCCCTCTGCAGCACCAGTCAGAGTGTGATGGTGCAGGACTTGGAGCCCAACACCCGCTTTGAGTTTGTGGTCCGTCTCCATGTGGACCAGCTGTCCAGCCCCTGGAGCCTCGTGGTTTACCACAGGACCCCCCCTGCAGGTAATACACTGAGGATCACCACTGCACCCAAGGGTGACAAGGGCAAAAGTGCCATGGAAAAAACAGGGGGGTCCACCTCTATGGTATTTGGGGGGATCAATGTGAAGGGATCAAGTTGCCATCCAGAACCCCTTTACAGTTTTGAGCGCCATCACTTTTCAGCAATTTGTTGCATAGACCTATACCAGAGTCATACTATACATATAGTCTGTATATACGGCTATGACTAGGGATGGGTTAGATTATTGGATTAATCGATTAGTCAATCGCTGGCATCCAAACCGATTTTAAAATAGGTAATCGACGGATCGGAAAATGCCACTTTTCCTTCACTTTCAGTGACACAACTGAAGCAAGCCATTTGTCTGTGAGGTTGTGGGTTGGATTTGTCTCATTTTATCCAACAGAAGCAGAGCCTGCTCTTTCATTCACTCACTGTCACTATCAAATCACTCCTGGCAGGTGTGGTCATAATAAAAAAAACGATCAAAATTCTCGTGGAAATTATGCATTGCAGTGTGTGAACAATTAATCGATCAATTGACCCTGGGAGCCAATACATCGATTACCAAAGACTTGAATTTAAACCCATCCCATTGAAACCCATCCCTAGCTCTGATCCATACCTAGTTTTCCTCCCTGATTCTATATTCACTGTGCCGCTCCGTATCAAAGTGTTTGGTTTATGTCATCGTGAAAGGAGTCTTTTGTTGATGTTTATGACCTTTGTTTATTTACAGCGCCCAGCCACCCGCCTGAGGGGCTGAGGGTGACCCTGATCGAGGATGACACGGCGCTGGTGTCCTGGAGGGAGCCACAGGAGCCCAACGTGGTGGTGACTCACTACACCATCCTCTACGCCTCCCAGAGGGCCTGGCTGGCTGGACACTGGCAGACACTGCAGAGGGAGGGTGAGTGGGGGGGCGGGGGTCACATATCATCAGGTCATCTCTCAGACAGACCCAAGCCCAGACATTTTGCTATCAAGAATGTTTCCGTTGGCTGTTGTGGGAATATAATGTGGATACATGTGAAATGTACTTAAAAACAAGCGTAAGCAAGCATATCACAGAATTGTGCTTGGGAAGTCATTGGGTTGGATTACACTACAGGTTAACCTCTAGATATGTGTGTGCTGGCCTGAATAGTCTGGGTGAGCCTCTTAGTCAGGGGAAGCTGGTGGAAGTAGAAATCGGCGGACGGGCTCATTGTAATGCATGGAATAGAATAGAGAATGGTATCAAACACGTGTATCAAACATTCCGTGCATTACAGCACAATGAGCCTGGCTTCCGAATTTCTACCTCCACCAGCCTCCACTGCTCTCAGTCTTGAATCACTGGGTCAGTGTGTGTGTGTTCCTCTCTCTCCTCTCTGACCCCTGCTGTGCTGTGGTTGACAGGGAGCAACACCATGGCCCTGTTGGAGAAGCTGGAGCCGGGGAACGTGTACCTGGTGAAGATCTCTGCCTCCAACCTGGTGGGAGACGGACCCTTCTCCACCACCGTGGAGCTGACCCTGCAGCCCGGGAGCGTCCACCGCGGAAAGAGCCCAAGACACTCCGACAGCTTCTCAGAGACTAAAGGTTAGCGGACGACAGAGCAGAGAGACCGTAGGAACTCAGAGCGGAGACGAGGAACTTGCCTTTATCTTGTCTTTCTCTTGTCTTTATAGTTAAATACCGCTGCTTTCGGAAACGTTTTTCTGAACGCCTGACCTTGATTCGCATTTATGAATGACGTCTGACGATTCTATTCGTATCAGTGCCACCTCAGCTTATAGGATATGCAGCTTACTTCCCTGCATTGAAGTGAGTATCCAGTGTGAGATGATTTTGTCCTTTGTCTTTCAGTGTTCTCCGATGGCCTCTACCACATAGACCAGAAGTCCATGACCGGGATCATTGTGGGCGTGTGCATCGCCTTGGCCTGCATAGTCATGTGTGCCTTGATCCTCATCAGTAAAGGCAGATCCAGGTAGAGTACTACACCTACCGTATCCCTCACACCTGTATCCCTCGGACCTGTGACAGAGCATACTCTAGCTCTGTTGTTAGGGATATTATATCCTTTTTTTTCATTTTGGAAGACCTCCCTCTTAGATTGTGTCGTGTGTTTACATTTTGTTTTTACTCTTTATCTTTATAGGAAATCCCAAATCTCGAAGGCTATTGGTGGAGGGAATGGTGATAACCCACATGGAGGTTTGCCCTATGCCAATGAGCACCATGTGGAGAATGCAGAGATCCTTATGCCCATGATAAGAAGTCACTTCATAGATGCCAAGGTGAGACATGGTATATTTAACTCTGTGGGTCCACAAACAGACCACGGGTGAATATGGCAATGTTTTATTTATGTCATAGGCCTAGCCTGGTTGGTGGTGTGGAAAATTATTTTCTGAAGCTTTTCTAAAACAATTCTAAACTTGCTAAATGTCCATGTTTTTCATGAAGGGTGGGGATAATCTGAGGATAGACCATGCTAGCCCTGTCAATGGTAGCAACGGCAAGAAATGGCTGCTCTCCAAGCGGGAGAGACGGAATCCAAATAAGGACCATGTGAGTATTCGGAAGCCAATCACAAAAGTCGATTACTTTGCAGCTATTAAACAGGCATCCTCCATAACATGTGAACACTGAAAGACAAAGGACAAAATCATCTCACACTGGATACTCACTTCAGTGCAGGTAGTGATAAGCAATATCCTAAACTATTCTCTTTCTCTTTTTTTTTGTGACCGTCTTCTTTAGGCCGAGAATAGAGCCAGTTTGTACGAGGCGGGAAAGACGGTTCTGATGTATGAACCGAGTTTAGGCTCTGCGCCTCTTGAGCCTTTGTCACTGCAGATCCTCTTCGGGCCCCAGAGGGACTCGGAGAACTCTCAGACCAGCGAGGGCAGCCACGAGACGGGAGACTCCGGGCATTACTCCAACGAAGACGGTGAGATGAGTAACCCATCCACCAGCCGCAGCTCCAGGCCTGCGTCCTTTGGCCTGGATGACAGCCCTACTCCAGAGGAAGGAGAGACCTGCTTTACAGTGGAAATCGAGAAGACAACAAGCCCTCACCACCACCACCACCACCACCACCACTCCTACCCCCTCCATCATTCTGACCCTGAGCCTGCGCCTAACCCTAACCCTGACCCTGCCCAGCCCTCTCATCCCTGCCACCTCTCAGCTATGGAGGCTACCCATCCAGCACAGTGCCCACCCCAACCAACAGGCCTGATGTCCTGACCAACACCACCCAGCCCGTACATGCTCTCCGGCAGCTGAAGCACACCCCTTCCCTCGCTTCCTGAACTGGACCCCTGGGTCCGTTTCTAACGAGCAGGGATCAGGAAGCTAACGATTATGGAGGAAGAGGGCATTTGCCTCAGGTCTACCTCAGGATTTTGTAATGAATGTCGTTTAACTTTTTCTTTTTTTCCCCCCTCATTTTAGTCTGTCTGCTTTTTGTCTCTGTGTGTCTGATGTCGTCTGTCCTAAACCAAAGCTCACCCACGATGAATGTTGAAAAGAATGTCAAAAATGTATTGTGATACATATTCTCTATATTTAAGTTTTCTTTCACTGGAACAAAGGGTGCAGTTGACCCGTCGTTGTCTACCTCATTTTCTCTTATTGTATACAGTACTACCTCCTTTTAACAGTATTGTACAGTATTATTTCCTTTAACTCAGGGGACAAGGTTTAGAACATTTAAAAGCCATGTCTTCATACCTGCATGGTTTCCTGCGCAGGACTTATTTAGAGGTCATTTGTTTGAGATTTTCTCTTGAATAGTTTTTTTTTTTTTTTTTGTGAAGGTTGGCAATGCTTTTAAGTTTTGATAGTATATAGTTTCAATATTGAAGTGCATTAAATATTGTCGGCCTTTAAACCAAACCAAAAACAATTTTGGACTGGCATTTCCAGTGCACTGGACCTTAATAGCTTTAAAATGGCCTTAATGTGGGAAGGGCTTCGCAGATGACAGATATTAAGTTCGAAAGATAGAAAATTGAGTCCAAAGAATGAGTTTTGACCGAGTAAAAAAGAAACTCAAAAGCAACCAAAAAACAACAAATGTGATGTCAAATGTGTACATTGGAGTGACGGTATGCCAAAATAGCTTTACTGCCAATGATGTAAATGTCTCTTTGAATGATTGAGTGAATCTCATTGTAACGTTTGTGATACTTTATTCTGGTCAAAGCTTTAGCTCTTGTCTGTCAGACAAGTGGTCCATTTGCCTTTTTAGAGCATTGCCAAATGCAGCGGTGACCCCGATGCTATTATCCAAAGAGTTGCCTTCTTCCTCAGACGGGTAGGAATTTTCCCTCAGATGATCCTTGGAATGACTTGACAGAGGTAGCTCACTACAGACCAAAGATCCAGTGTGCATTGCCAGTGGTACTTGATGATGGATGCTCATTGAATCTCTGTCACAATTCACATTCACCATTTTTATGAATGTTGTGTGGAGAAATATATATTTGTATCCACTATAGGCCTATGTCATGTCCCTGTGCGGCAATGTGACAAGGATTCTGACTATCACAACCATTACCCTATGAGTGAAGAGCAACATAATCAATTGTTATATCTTTAAAGAGAAAATAATCTTAGCCAAAGAAAGTTTAAAGTCACCATTGTTTTTTCATTAGTCTTTGGTTTACATTTATTTACATACAGTATTTACATAATGTGATATAATTTTCTAGGATTTTGACTCACTAGAAAGGCATTTTTTATTACATGAAAGTTAGTTCATTATGATGTCAAATACATTTTGTTTTGAACTTGAGATGTTAAAGAGTGTTCAGTTGACAATTGGATTGTGTTCATGAGATTTCACCTGAAAGTTGTTAAAAGTTTCCTTTGGGACTTTTTATTCTGTTGTTATTTCGTTTATTTTAGAGTGATGCTTGTGTTAAAGTATTGTCTAAATTTTGACTCCTTATTTGAATGATTATTTCCTTAGGTCAATATAAGGATGGGCTGTTTCTCTCTACTGTCTGTTGAATGTAGTGGCAGGGTAGTCATAGGAACCCTCAGATCCTCTGCCATTTATGGGCCCAGGCTAAACACCAATTGTACATTTTGAATGTATTATTTAACTTATGTTTTTTGTTATTTCCTGTTTTTGAAATTCATATTATTTACGAACACCATCCACCATCTTTTTTTCTCCCAAGGGTTTTCTGTGTTACAATGCACACAAAACCAATCTATTTGATACTCTCCATTTAAATAAAATGTTCCTGAAAAATGTTCCCCCTGTTGTGTGGTGCCTGCAATGTGATTGTGTTTTTGTCATTTTCTTTGTATTTAGCTTAGGCTAACCTCATTGGGACCAGGGTTTAGGCGTTTTGGAAGTATGGCTGTGCGAGACTAAGCTTAGGCCTACTCTCCAGTGGATGAAAGAGACAAGAAGATGATAGTGTGTTTTTCCCTCAATGCCACAAACAGGAAGACCATACACTGATGTATTAAAAGATGTATGTGTAAGTCTGCCCTCTACATTTATCAAGCATGCCCAGGGACATGACTTGCATTTCTGTAATGGTAATCTCTATGTCAGATTGCATTGAATAATTGCCTCGCAATGCATTTGTATCTTCGCACTGGCTGTTTGTATTTTGTGGCAAGAATGTATTTTGGAGACTGTCGAAAAAAAGATAGGCCCAATTCCTGTTCAATGGCAGATCTGTTGACTTTCTGATACATCTTTGGTGACTGGTGGGCCACATTCGGTAGAGGGCAGCAAAGGCACGTCAGAAGTGCTCAATCTACTATCAGGACGAAGAAGAAGGTGGGATTGTCAACAAATACATGACATGGGACCATAACGTAAATAGCTAACAGTTATCTTTCACAATTGTGAAAGATGCGCATTGAAAACTGCTATTTTTGCTCTGGGCCTGTGTACCCGGGGCATGGTATGATGTTTGTGCGTAACGACTGTAAGGTATGCTGAATATTTCGTTTTTATTTGTTCTGCACTGTCGGGTAAAATCATAGTGTGATAGCTAGCTAGCTAGCTCAGCTGACCGACTGACTGGGTTTCTACAGGTTCGCTTATCCTCCCATTGAGCGTAGTCCCAATTTGTGACTAAACGTACTGCTTTTTACATGCGATGTTGTTGACGTCTAATAATGTCAACAACATCCAAATGTTAAAACTAGTACGTCTAGTCACAAATTGGGTTACATTGGGTGTAGCTAAATAAATTGTAGCTATTTTAAATTGAAGATGTTGTTGTTTTGTTAGCTAGTATCATTCAGTATGGTATGCACTCTCTTATTTCAGGTGTTCAGATTCTGCAAGTCTAAGTGCCACAAAAACTTCAAGAAGAAGCGCAATCCAAGAAAAACAAGGTGGACCAAGGCATTCAGAAAATCCTCTGGAAAGGAGTTGACGGTGGTGAGTTATCTTATGAAGTCTATTATGGCTCGCTTTCTGTTTTTGTTATTTTATGATTTAAATAAAAAATAAATATAAGTTCCGGTTTCCTTTCATGAAGTCTATGATGTGTGCAGTGTAGTAAATTAATATCCTTATGTATCGACCACTGTCCTTGTGTTTTCCTGTTTCAGGACAACTCACTGGAGTTTGAGAAACGCAGGAATGTTCCAGTCAAATACCAGAGGGAGCTATGGGACAAGACAGGTATGTCATAATCCTGCCCCGCGTTTACCTTTCTGCATCAATTTATTCATTTTATTCACAAAAACGAGTGATTTTAATGCTGACCTGCAGACCTGCAAGTAACCCAGCACTCTTTTTAATGCAGTGGAGACGATGAAGAAGGTAGAAGGGATAAAACGGAAACGACAGTCGAGGTTTATCATGAATCGGTGCGTACGATACATAATTACATTTCATTTTTCGGATGGTGAACAAGCCATGTCTTGTGTGTTTGGAAGTGTGTACAGTATGTTGCATGTCCGTTATACTCTGCTTTTTTGTTTGCTTGATGATTTTTAAGCTCAATGTTCATTTAAAGTAGTCAATGTGCATTTAAAAGGAGTAACAACAGTGTTATGTTACATCTTGATGATAACGTCTGGTTTTATTTATGATCACCCAAAAGACTGAAGAAGGGCAAACAGTTGGAGAAGGAAGAGGCCATCACCGAAGTGAAGAAAAGCATTCATCTTATCAAAGCACCCCATGCAGGTGAGACCCCAGTCCTCGATATACACAACTGTTCATGCTCTTCTCTTGTCCCCTCTACAACTCAGGGGAGGCTGGTGGAGGTAGAAATCAGAGGACAAGCTCATTGTAATGCATGGAGTGGAATAAGGAATGTTTGGTACCATTCCTTATTCCGTTCCATGCATTAAAATGAGCCTGTCCTCCGATTTCTACCTCCACCAGCCTCCACTGCTAAACTAGACTTGAACTAGAACTGTAGCCTGTTTTTTATTAGGAAATCAAGGGATACTGGGCCGGAGCACGCTCTTTCAAAGTGATTTGACGAGCAAAAGAACAAACTCTATAGACCCCCTCAATGTCTTTTAGCTACTGGAAACTGGAGCATTCATGGTTTTGCCTGCTGATGATTCTAGAGATTGACTGCTCTATGTACCCTACTAATACAATAACAAATATGTTATTTACTCACAGGAAAAGCCAAAGAGATGGAAGAAAAGATGGTGCAGAAATTGGAGGAAGACGTGGAAATGGGTGATGACGATTGATCTTTGCTTAAGATTTTGCTCAAGTCACCACCTACAACAAGGATATGTCAAGAGCAAGTGTCCAGTGTGCTGTGTTTGTCTTGGAGATTGTAAACTACTCCAAAATCAAGTTGCATACTCTAAAAACATGTATTTATTTTATTTTATTTATTAAGACTGTATATACAATGCTTTAATGTAGGGTATGCCATCATATTTTGTCCATCATTTCTGAAATGATCCGTATGCAGGCTGTAGATGAAATGAATTTGTGGCTTTATGATTTGAACATGATGGCTTTTTAATGTATGTAAATAATGTATTCTATTTCACCAGTGATATTCGAACATCTAATAATGTTTGTGTTGTGATGAACACAGTTAATAATAATAATAATAATAATAATAAATAATAATAATTCGTGACACTTCCGTATTGCCTGACATTAATTTGTCACCTCTGTGTGTTCCCCCTCTGGACTTGGGAGTGGAAGAGATACTTAGGTTTGTCATAACTTACTGATTACATGGGATAAATCAGAGGCATATAGACTGGGCTTTTATTTTCCCATAAACTATGATATTGTACTGACACTACCATCAGAGTGAAAGGGTTGAAAATGAAATATACCACAATCATTGATAATACACACAGATCACAATACCCATCGGAAAAGGGCTGTGCTTCTCAACTAATAAAGGCTTCAGCTATTCGCCGTCTCATCTCCACTGAGTAAAGTGTGGGTAGAGTAATGTGTCAAGTTGCAACTGAGCTGATTGCTTTTTTTGCATGCCCACCTCTCGGGTCTCACCCAGGCTCAGCTAGGAGTCAGTTGATCCCGTCCCTGGTACAGGCCAAGCACAGGCAGCACGCTCAATGACGTGATCACACATTGGACGTCATATAGTAGACGGCCATTTTTTGCCAGTGCAGGAGTCAGCTAGGAGCTCAGTGTTAGTTGGAAAGTTGAACATCCTTTGGTGTTGGGGAAGGTGTATTTTTTTTATATAGCAGTCTAGAAAACTTGACATTTTCATATCATTATGTCCGAGGAGATTGAAGTAACAAGGACCGCCGAGGAACAGCAGGTGAATACAATAGAGCTCGCGCCATCTACCGTTTGTGTATTATTTGGATGCTCCTCTCGCGAGCTAGGCTATGCTAGCTGGCTAGCTGTTTGGCTCGCTAGTTCCTTGCAATGCCTGAAGTCTGGCTGTCAGTGCAGACTAGCTAGCTAGCTAACGAGCGAACAGTTAACGTCAATTACATTACCAGGTAGCTATATCCATTGCGCATGCATGGCCGTTGTTAGATAACCAATGATGAATACGTGATCTATAATTTAGTCTGTAGCAGAAATAGCATATATGCCAGCTTGCAATCTTCATTGCCTGGCTAATAGCTAACGTTGGCCTCTCCACATTCTTTTGTCTGCGTTCATGTTTGTCAGTTGTCAGAGCCTTGAAGATGGCCACAACACATCATTTCGTTAGAAGTAGGCTGAATGTATCATTTCCGGACAGAATCACAAAAGCCTGCGTTCTTAGTCTGATTATCCACGAGACGAGAGATTGACAAGAATCACTGCAGCCGACAAGAATCACTGAGTGCCTATGACTACCTAAATGCTGGATTCCTTGATGAAGAATCATACAAGTGACAGTCACTTTCACTTTTCTAGTTAAGCCATTCTTAGCAAATCGGTTGTAACCATAGATATGTGTCTATATACATCATTAGCTGTAACACACAGGCTGATGGAATCTTATTTAATTTCACTTCGACATCATACGTCCTTGCCTGAACACATCCAACATCTCCAAACAGTTTTTAGGTTTGGGATAATTGTGTTGTATTAACTAACATGAATGGGTCGGTTTTTCTATCTTCACCAACCGTTTGTGTTCATTTTGCCGATTGTGTGTGCTGTCAATGCAGGAAATTGAGGATAAAGTCATCAGTCCAGAAAAAAACGAGGAGGCCAAGCTGAAGGCTAGGTATCCTCATCTTGGGGCCAAGCCAGGGGGTTCTGACCTCCTTAGGAAAAGACTTACGAAAGGGGTAGGTGGTTGGCTCAGTCGCCTTACAGCACCTCAGGAGGTGCTTTGAGTTAAGCCTTCGGTATAAAGCCAACAATCACGTCTACTGTCTAACTCCAACAGATGTTTTTTTGTGTGTGTATGCAGCAAAAGTATTTTGACTCTGGGGACTACAACATGGCCAAGGCCAAGGTGAAGAACAAGCAGTTTCCAACCGCCGGAGCAGCAACAGAGAAAGCTGAGATCACAGGGGACCACATCCCAACACCTCAGGACCTGCCCCAGAGAAAACCCTCAATTGTGGCCAGCAAGCTTGCTGGTTGATTGAAAAAAAGCTTTGTGATCTTTCGTTTTTTTTGTTACCATTCCAGCTCTCTCACCTCTCTATCTACTGGGCCCCTGTCGTTTGTCCCCTTTCGTTCACCTCCCTCTCTATAGGAATTTTGAAAAAGCTGATTCCAAGGATCAAGCTGCAGCAGAATCCTTAGATACTGCTGCAAGCTTTTTACTTTCTCACAGTAACGGAAATTATTGGCCTGAAAGAAATGTTTCCAAAGTTTAGTCAACGACCTAAATCTTCAATAGTGGCTGGTTGAACCTGTATACATCTCCATGTGTTTGGAGAGGACCAGAGTTCATGTTTTAGTGTTTTACATTTTGCATCATCCCATGACATTTAAATTATGAGGTAGTGTTCTCGAATGATCTGATAATCCTTGACCATACCCATGTAATTCTCCTCCACTGTCAAAGCTATGTTTTTTGTTTTGATGCATCGAAAATAGTCGTGATCACACAGCTCTTGCCAGCTGGTCATGTTACGATGAATATCTGTGACATTGGTCATCAAAGGCTGCTGATTATATGCATCTCATCTTGACCTCTAAAATGGCCTTAACAGTGATGAGCCGCTGTTTCTCTTGGGCAATATTTGCCCACTCCAGTCAGAATCTCTGTGAACCTAGCCAGGAATGTCTGCCACTATCTGAGACTTGAGTCATTTAGGTTTTGTAGTCAAGCAACCCACTTAAATGAAATGTCTGGAGTGTGCATGTGCATTTACTGTGCAGTCACTTTTGTGCCATTTGTTTTGTAAATAAAATAGTTTTGCACAGTATGTTTGTGGTCTTGGAGTGTTTACTTGTATCTCTAGTGTTATAGTACATCTCATTGTTCATGCTATGTTGTACAAAACTGCCAGAGAACATGATGCAATGAGAGCACCACATGATGGACCATATGATAGATAGAAATACACACGTGATGGATCCTGCTCTGAGTTCATCAATGGATTTTTTGTTTGGTAACATTTAAGCATTACTCTCTTCACCCGGTATCTCCCTACATTATCAATGGACTAAGGAATCTGTAGTAAATCCTGGGTTTTATGGCATATTGATAATCCACATTCCTCAAATGTAGGCGAGTCCTCTGTGGCTCAGTTGGTAGAGCTTGGTGCTAACAACGCTCAGGTTGTGGGTTTGATTCCTGCTGGGACCATATACACTGAAATGTACACACTCACTGCAATGTAAGTCGCTTTGGATAAAAGCGTCAGCTAAATGACATATATTATATTATGATCATTTTACTTTTGAAATGAAAATGAACTGGAGACCAGATTTACCAATGGGTTTATTTGACCATTTTACTTCATATATAAATCACAACACTTTGAATACCTCACTTGATAATTCGCAAATATGTTAGGGAATGACGGATGCTTGCATTACAAAGTGCAACATGCTGAGAAGAATTATCATTTTGCAGTACAGTATAATTCGAGAAGTACCATACCCGAAGCGGCCACTGGGAGGCAGGCGGCGCTCACCTGAATAAAGCGTGAACAGCACCATGGCACCGCACGCCGACAGAGGAGAAATGTAGTTTTAATACCCATAATGCACAGAGTCTAGAAAAAGTACGAAGATGTGACCACCACGTAGCCGCTACTTTCCTGTCTGCACTTTCTATTGAAATTATTTATTGTCCCACTGCGTCGCTAATGAAAAGAAGGGCTAAACGTCATGGCAGCTTCTGAAGTGTACTCAAAGGTAGGCTAATACTGGATTAGTAGTAGTAGTGTCAGGCTCATTCAGTTGAGACCATAAATGTAAGTCTATGGTCAAGACAACTTCAGTTCAGATAGACAGTCGCTGAGTCGGCGTACAGTGTTCTATGTGTTCTTAACGCTCCTACTCTGGGCGTACCTAGTCAGTTTTCACTTTGCCTGTTTATTGACCCAATGCTGTTTAAAACATGTCAATTCTGCTGTAGGAAGTTACTTTCTAAGGTGTTGCATCAGGATTCGTTATTGATAGTGCTGCTTAAAGCCCTTATTTACTGGTTTGTAATTATAACTAGAAAGAGTTCCAGTTCCAGAAGAAACTTCGAGGGCTTGCAAAGTCGTATTTGTGTAGTGGAAACGGTTTAAAGATGTTTCGATAGATAGATAGATTTGCTGGGTAGTTGAAAGAAATTGAGAGAGTCTTATTATGGTAGCGGATAAAGTTAGAGATGGTTTGGTTGGATGGATGGATGGATGGATAGAATGTTTGATGGATACACTGATAGATAGGATGAGCCAGGGGTACTTCAGTGGAGTGGGTAGAGAGTTGGATGGCTAACTGGATGAGAGTTTTTGGAGTTACAAAAAGCTTAATAGTTGTAATGGTTTAATAGGTATCAGAAAGCTTTTATCAGGGTTCATGATGATTTTCTGGGCAGTTGAAAGAAAGTGAGAGGTTGATTGGATGGATGAATGGATAGATGAAGGCAAGGACGGATGGATGGATGAGAGAGAAGGTATAGAAAGATCAAAACAATTAAGAGGTTAATCACTATAGGTTATATCAAGTGAAGCAGTAGTGACTGGTGAACGGATGATGGCCAGGTAGTTGAAAAGTTAGATAGATATAAAGTTGGAAATATAGAATGTTAAATAGATAGTATATTAGAAGGTCATAGATGGACAGACAGATAGATTGCTGAAGCAAGCCCACTAATAAATAAATAAATAAATAATAAAATATAGAGTGGTTTAGTGGAACACCTACAGTAGGATGGTGTAAATGATAATACAGAATGAAATATGGGTTGGACGGCATGATAGAGCATGGATTTCTTGGTCATTAATGTCAATACATTGAAATGATTATGTGTTAACCTGTGGCCTTCGGTCCTGTAGTATGGCCGGGTATGGCTCCCAGATGTTGTGGAGGTGTGGAAGTCAGCAGAGCTCACCAGAGATTACACTCCTGGGGACAAAGCTCTGTACCTCCAGCTCGAGGACGGCACGGTGAGAGGAGCTGGGTGTGAGGGGTGGAGAGTGACGGGTGTATTTGCTTGGTGTACCAGTGGAGGTGGAAATCGGAGGAATCAGGAATGGTATCAAACACGTGTTTGATACCATTCCTCATACCATTCCATGCATTACAATGAGCCTGTCCTCTGATTTCTGCCTCCACCAGCCTCCCCTGGTACATATTATGGGATGTGGAGAGAAAGGGGGGTGGGGGTGTTGGGTGTTGCTGGTCCATTGTGTTCTGTCGTAGTGCCCACCCAGTATGGATTTTTCCTACCATCGCTGCAGTAAAAGAACATTGGCATCGACAGTACCTCATCTGCATAATGCTTTGTTTAATTTGTCTTTGAACATAACATAATATATATTGGAACTCAGAAGCTCCCCTATTAAATAGACGGTGTGTTTGCCAGATGCACTGGGGCTTACTACTTTATAAACATTAACTTACCTTCTTCAGTAACTTAGTGTGCAATTTGGGTAGATGACAGATATACATGTACATACCTGAGGAAAGTATTTATACTGATTGCAGCTGGAGTGTCATGTTTGGGCATGTAAGCCCCATTCCAGGTATGCCTATACAGCCAAGATATTATCTAAGCTGCTGGCGAACATGAATAGTCACTTATAATGGAGTCATGGATGGATGACAAATTGCTAATATTTCAGGTTTTGACAAATCATTAAAAGGAAACATTTTGTGGCATCTATGCCTTTACAGTATCTCAGTTATTGATGTCTTTTTCCAGGATGTGGAACACAAAATAGACCCCAAGACCAACAGCTTACCGCCCCTCAGAAACCCTGACATCTTGGTGGGAGAGAATGACCTCACCGCCCTCAGCTACCTCCACGAGCCAGCAGTCCTACACAACCTCAAAGTGCGTTTTATCGACTCCAAGCAAATTTACACGTACTGCGGTAAGAGCTCTGTTGACTCTTTAGCATGGTCACTGTAGACTTTGGAGTGTCGTTCACTGTACTGTCCGACATAATCTTGATTGTGCAGATAATTTAGTCACAGCTTGGTCTCAACACCTGAGAGAGACAGGTGTCCTCCGCCCAAGTGATAGAGCTTTAGATTTACACACCATGCGTTGTGGAAATGAAACACTGTCATACAGTATGTTTTGAGGAATTTGTGTCCGTTATTTGTATCAAAACATTGACCTTAACTGCTAGAAGCACATATCTTGAGATGTTGAATTCAATCACTATTATCATGCATTGATTTGTCTGTCTTCAGGTATTGTCCTGGTTGCTATCAACCCCTATGAAAGTTTGCCTATCTATCAATCTGACATCATCAATGCATACAGTGGGCAGAATATGGGGGACATGGACCCCCATATATTCGCTGTTGCAGAGGAGGCTTACAAACAGATGGCCAGGTTTGTCACTCATCTGAATACCTTGATTTTGAAAGGTTACTGTTTAGGCTAAATGTTTTTTGAGTCAGTTATCAATTACCCATATCCTATATACCGTATATATACCGTAAGTTATTGCTTTTTCCTCCTCCTTCAGAGATGAGAGGAACCAGTCCATCATTGTGAGTGGAGAGTCAGGCGCTGGTAAAACTGTCTCTGCCAAGTATGCCATGCGTTTCTTTGCCACAGTCAGCGGTTCTTCTAGTGAGGCCGACATTGAGGAGAGGGTACTGGCCTCCAGCCCCATCATGGAGGTAAGAGACCACTGAGACCACTGAGACCACTATTGTATTGTTGCACTACTCTGTGGCACTTTCACTTTTGCATTTCACTGTATACTTGTATGCACGTGACAAATAAAGAATCTTGAATCTTGAATCTGGTCTACTCTTACAGTACAAGTGTCCGGATGACAGCTGGAGCTCACTCTGCTTTTCACCCTACTGTAGGCCATCGGGAACGCCAAGACAACAAGGAATGACAACAGCAGTCGTTTTGGGAAGTACATCGAGATCGGTTTCGACAAGAAGTATCGCATTATTGGGGCCAACATGAGAACTTACCTGTTGGAGAAATCCAGAGTAGTGTTTCAGGTGAGTTGCACTTTTATTTATTATTCATGCATTGAGAAACGAAGCTTACGGTTTAGATTTTTCTCTCCGTGAAGAAGGTCTGTGTTGTATGTTAACTGTGCCTGACTTGTTTGGTGCGGTGGTGTAATCTACTCTGTTCTGGTAGGCGGGGGGGGGGGAGATCCCCTTCTAGTCACCTCTTTGTGTCTGTTTAATGAACTGTGGGCCTTTACATATTTAGTGACGTCAGACAGGCACAAAATATGACCCTTACATTCCTGAATACAAAGAGGTAGTGTGTCATAGTAATGTTGATAATGCAATTTAAAGACTATTTATTTTTAAACCTCGATCTGATTATCTCATCATAGTCTAGGAGGCGATATTCCTTCTGATGTAGTCTAGTCAAGTCATTATTCCCTCTAAGGTAATATTGTGGCATACATACATTAAAAAAAATGGATGTGTAGTTTTGCGGTTTTATGCGTGTTTCTTTATGTGTAGGTGTGTGTGCTCTGTGGATAGGGAACCTTTTGTGTAGTTGCAATGATCATTGTGTGGTGTTTTTGAAGTATCAACACCCAGTTTGTTCAATGTCATTAGTGGGACAAGTCAATCAATGCTGTAGTAATGTCAAATAAAGTTCAAATATAAATGAACCTCTATGTTGTTGTCCATGGATTGATGGTCTT
Source organism: Argentina silus (assembly GCF_951799395.1). Classification (NCBI taxonomy): domain Eukaryota; kingdom Metazoa; phylum Chordata; class Actinopteri; order Argentiniformes; family Argentinidae; genus Argentina; species Argentina silus. The sequence continues at coordinate 4,601,408 of NC_139657.1, forward strand.
ACTGCACTTTGCCGTAGGCTCATGAAGAGAGGAACTACCATATCTTCTACCAGCTGTGTGCCTCTTCACATCTGCCAGAGTTCAAGGCTTTAAAGTTAGGTATGACTCTTTTTTTTTTAACAGGAATGAGGAGTATGAATGTCTATAGTGTTTTATTGAGTGTTTTTCTCTGTGACTGATCTCTGTTTTAAACCCCGATCGTATATATCACTTTAATCACATTTAATCACTTTTTTTTTTGTTGAGTTTATTCTACAATTTTAAAACCAAGCACACACAATACAAAAACGGATCATCCATGTACACAAATAAAATCATTGAGGATAATAATAAGCAATAAAGTCTAGACTTATTTCTATTGTCATCACTCGTACCATCAGTCTGGGAAGCTTCCCATCTTCAGTTACACTAATTGAATCAACATAAATTGCCATTTCCAAACACACTCGTGATGTGGGCATTTGAACTTTTAAAAGGCACTTTCAATTGTCATGACATTATGACCGGGTTACGTCACGATTTTCACCCTGTTCAAATACCCTTGGCTAGAAATACGACTGGAATATCACTAAGGAAATACAGTAAATACATGTAAAACCATATTGGCGTGAAAATGTTGAATATGAATATGAACTATGATTAGATTTGATTGGTCAAATGTTTTGTATGATCAATGTCTGATTGTCTGTAGGTAGCGCAGAAGACTTCCATTGCACTAACCAGGGCCGGAGCCCAGTCATAGCTGGGGTGGATGATGCTGAAGAGATGTGCAACACCAGGAAGGCTTTCTCATTGTTGGGTGAGCCTGCTCACTGCAATGTCCTCTTTTTGGTAGGGAAGTTAATACATCTGTCTAGCCAATGAATGCTCTATTCCAGCCCAGTTCAGTTCAAGTTTGCCTGAGCTTGCTTGTAAGAAAGGGCCAAACCAACCTAAGAACGTGTTGAGGCGGGGAGGCTGGTGGAGGTAGAAATGGGAGGAAGGGCTCATTGTGATGCATGGAATGGAATGAGCAATGGTATCAAATGCCTGTTTGATACCGTTGGTCATTCCATTCCATGCATCACGATGAGCCCTTCCTCCCATTTCTACCTCCACCAGCCTCCCCTGCTATATAGAGCCTGTACTGATTTGTTAGTTTTTTTCTGATTCATTTCAGGAATCAATGAAACGTACCAAATGGAGGTTTTCCAAATCCTAGCTGCTGTTCTTCATCTGGGCAATGTGGAAGTGATGAGTCGAACCTCAGACAGCAGTAGCATCTCGGTAAAACCAGACATATACTCTTAACGTTTTACTGTAAAACCATCCAATGAGTAATTCTTCTAGATATTCCTATGAATGCTAATCTAGTTTGGGTGGTTCTTGGACCCGTAGGCTGCTGTTAATTAGTGTTGGTATTGTGATTCCAGCCTGACAACCGCCACCTGGCTGTGTTCTGTGAGCTCATGGGTGTGCCCTGTCAGGACATGGCTCATTGGCTGTGTCACCGGAAGCTTAAGACGGCTGCTGAGACATACGTGAAGCCCGTCTCCAAAGTGAACGCCATCAACGCTCGGGATGCTCTCACCAAATACATCTACGCACGCCTCTTCAACTGGATCGTTGACCATATCAATGACACACTGCACTCTGCCATCAAACAGCACTCTTTCATTGGTGTTCTTGACATTTATGGGTGTGTTTGTGTCTCTTGTTTGGTGTTTATTTTTTTTTTATTGTTTTTTTACAGTTTGAATACATAGACATGTCTCTTGGTCGTATTAACTTTTTCATGACCTGTTTCCTCAGGTTTGAAACGTTTGATGTCAACAGCTTTGAGCAGTTTTGCATCAATTATGCCAATGAGAAACTCCAACAGCAGTTCAACATGGTCGGTCTCTTTCTCTGCAGTTGTATTCAAATTACTGTTATCTCCTTCAGATCTTAGGCTGAATGTCATCTTGCTATTTCCAGCATGTCTTCAAGCTGGAGCAGGAGGAGTACATGAAGGAGGAGATCCCCTGGACACTGATCGACTTCTACGACAACCAACCGTGCATTAATCTGATAGAAGCCAAGATGGGAGTCCTGGATCTTCTAGACGAGGAGTGCAGAGTAACATAAAATACACACATACACGCGCGCACGCGCACACACACACACACACAGGCAGCTCAACATCCTCATATTGTTATGCATTGAATTGCACCAGGATGTGAGTGCAGGCTGGTGATTAAGCCTTGGGTTCACCCTCTCGTTCCCTAGATGCCCAAAGGCTCTGACGACACATGGGCTCAGAAGCTTTACAACACCCTCTTGAAGAAAAGTGATCTTTTTGACAAACCCCGAATGTCCAACAAAGCCTTCATCATCCACCATTTTGCAGACAAGGTACACGACTGGTATATCCATCTATGTGTTAGTTCCCTAACTGTCACCTTGGGGTTATTAAATGTTTCCGGGCGGTGTAATCTACAAGGGAAATATTGAATGTAGTAATCTCAAATGAGCAGCACTTGCCTGTCCTGTTCCAGAGGTTGACTGTCTCAGTTTTGTGTGTTCTTATCTTGAGAGGGAATTTCCCTAAGCACTCTCTAACCTGTATTTCTGTCCCCAGGTTGAGTATCAATGTGAGGGATTCCTGGAGAAAAACAAGGACACTGTAAATGAAGAACAGATCAATGTTCTGAAGTCAAGCAAGGTTTGTTTTTTTTCGTTTGTCCACTGGGTTATGATCTGGAGCCAACCTTTTTCATCCGGTGCCCCTCCCCCCCACCATTCCACACCTTATTTCCATTTTATAGTTTATTGGAAAGAGAAATGTCACGTCTCAAGATTTTTGGTGTCAGGGAATCATTTTGTTCAGTTTCATGGTCCCCCGAAATCTTTGGTGTCCCCCCTGTGGGGTCCTGCCCCCCAGGTTAGGAGCCACTAAGCTGGAGGACTCCTCCCTCTGAGAGCTGTAGAAACAAGCCTGCTGTGTGAACACCCATATTTCCATGACAGCAGCACATTCAATGTAATGGGAAACACTGCCCCCTGCTGTTCACTGAAGGTTACTAGCTGTATGATTCAACATGACCTCATACCGTATCATTCTCCTTGTTTGAATTCTGTCCTGATGTTGTGTCCAGTTGGATCTGCTGGTGGAGCTGTTCCAGGTTGAGGAGAAGGCCACCAGCTCCATGACACGGTCCGGCCAGACGACACGGTCCAGCCAGTCTCAGAGGGAGCATAAGAAAACTGTTGGACTGCAGGTGAGAGCAGAAGATCAGGGCCAACATTTACAGTACGCTGGTGTAGTATAGCTCTTCTTTATGGTACCAGAAGCACTGAACTTTTACCCCCCCCCCCCCCCCCCCCCCAGTTTCGCAACTCCCTACATTTACTGATGGAGACCCTGAATGTCACCACCCCCCACTATGTACGATGCATCAAGCCAAACGACGTCAAAACTGCGTTCACGTGAGCAGGACTTCACCCTTTTGCATGACACACGGTCATATTGCTGCACGCTTGGACAGAAATTAAAAGCATGTCTTACAGTTTCGGTATGGAGCTTATGTGTGTCTCATGCCAGCTGAAAGAGCACGTTGATAGCGGATGCTGTATGGTGTCTTTGTTGTAGCCTGGACCCCATGAGGGCAGTACAGCAGCTACGAGCCTGTGGCGTCCTGGAAACTATCCGGATCTCAGCAGCAGGCTTCCCTTCCAGGTATGACAACAACAACAACAACAACAACAACCACCTCTAGCCCAAAGGCACTTTTCCACGCACTCTCACACACAGCCATGCAATTTACTGAGTATGTTACACACACATTAATATAGACTGAAATGCCCACCAATTGTTACCGTATCATTGGCTGAAAATGTTTTATTCTGAATTAAATAGGCATGTTTCAATCCAGAACATTTTATTTGATGACAGGTGGACCTATCAAGAGTTTTTCAGTCGTTATCGGGTTTTGATGAAGCAGAAGGATGTGCTTGCAGACAGGAAGCTGACCTGCAGAAACGTCCTGGAGAAGCTAGTTCAGGTATATTAACTACACCAGGGGAGGCCAGTGGAGGTAGAAATCAGAGGCCGGGCTCATTGTAATGCACACGTGTGTTTGATATCATTCCTCATTCCATGCATTACAATGAGCCCGATCCTCTGATTTCTGCATCCCCTGCTGTACACAAATGAAGTTTATGGCATTAACAAGTATGCATACATACAGACAACAAGGGAACAAAGATGTGACGGTTGAGTGCTGAACCACGGGACGGTTTTACCCTTTAGGACCAGGACAAGTACCAGTTTGGCAAAAGCAAGATCTTCTTCCGGGCGGGCCAGGTGGCCTACCTGGAGAAGCTGCGTTCTGATAAACTACGCAAGGCGTGTGTCCGCATCCAGAAGACCATCCGCTGCTGGCTGGCCCGCAAGAAGTACCTACGCATGAGGAAGGCTGCCGTCACCATCCAGAGACACGTGCGTGGCTACCAGGCCCGTTGGTGAGTGGAGAGACTGGACCGCCCATATCCACGTAGACGCAACGACCACCAAACAGTTAAGATCATTGTCTGCTTGTCCTTTGACACGCCTCTTCCTCTTTATCAGCCGCGTGACGTTTCTGCGGAGGACCAGAGCCGCCGTCGTCATCCAGAGGAACATGCGTATGTGTGTGGCGCGGAGACGCTACCAGCAGCAGCAGTCTGCGGCCCTCACCATCCAGTGCTTCCTGCGGGCCTATGTGGCCAGGCAGCACCTCCGCAAGGTAAGACACACAACCTCAACTCCTAACAAACTAACATGCATAGTTATCTACACAACCTCAACTCCTAACAAACTAACATGCATAGTTATCTATACAACCTCAACTCCAAACAAACTAACATGCATAGTTATACAACCTCAACTCCTAACAAACTAACATGCATAGTTATCTACACAACCTCAACTCCTAACAAACTAACATGCATAGTTATACAACCTCAACTCCTAACAAACTAACATGCATAGTTTTCTACACCGCCACCCAGGGGAGTGACATATGGCATGAAAACATTTTTATTTAGAAGATGACATTTGTGTTATAATATACAGTCTAAAGTAAGGAAAAGACGTGCTCGAGGTTAAAGATTAAATTGTCTTTGGGTGCTGTATAGCGCAAGGTTGATCCAATGAGGTAAGCACACGGCCAGCCCTCTCAAGAGACTCTATATACAGTCTCCCTGAACTTAATTAAAGTTGACAGAAATGGCTGAAGATGTATCATTTTTGTCCTGTTAATACCTTTGATCCTTCATTTACAGTCCCCAGCTTCTGTACTGTATTGCACAAAAAAAAGATGACACTTGTATGTTTTACAATGTACAGTCTCCCTGAAAGTCTACAGACAAAGCCGATTCTCCTTTCCGTCCCAGTCACGCACCGTATCTAATACTCATAATAACAACATCATCATCGGATCTTTCACGTCCCCAGCTGCTGTACGAGCACAAGGCCGTCGTCATCCAGAGGTGGGTGAGAGGCTGGCTGGTCAGGAAGCGTTGCAAGCGCTCGCTGGCGTCCCTGATCCTCCTGCAGAGCTGTGTGCGCCGCATGCTGGCTAAGCGGGAGCTGAAGCAGCTGCGGACGGAGGCGCGCTCCGTGGAACACTTCAAGAAGCTCAACTTCGGCATGGAGAACAAGATCATGCAGCTGCAGCGGAAGGTCGATGAGCAGGTGATCCCGCAGTAACTCAGCTGTGTTTTTAGGGGGTTGTTGTGTAAAGGGAGGGGAAAAACCCCCCGATATATACCTGTAGCTATTTTTCTCAGTATTGACCCAAGCTGAAAAATAGGGGTTAACATTGTATTGAGAGGTGCTGAGAGGTACTGAGTTGAACCATGTCACATGTTAAGCTCGTGTGTGTGTGTGTGTGTGTGTGTCCCTGCAGCACAAGGAGAACAGAGAGCTCAGTGATAGACACGGTGCTATGGAGAGGTCCCAGGCAGCCGAGAGCGAGAAGCTGGGGAGGGAGATGGATCGCCTACGTGGGGCAGAGGAGGAGTCCAGGGCCAAGGCTGAGAGGGTCCCCTCCCTACTGGAGCAGCTGTCCTTCCTTCGCCAGGAGCTGGAGACCACCAGGGAGGAGAAGGAGACCATAGAGGACCAGGCTAGGACCTACAGGGAGGAGACTGAAAAGGTACTGTAGGGTCAATATCCACTGGGTTCAATCTGACTAGCATCTAACTACATAGACGCTAGTTATAGTAGATCGACACTGAGCTGATAGCGTCGGTCTTAATCAGCTTCCAATGGACGACACGATACATAGTCATTATGCATCAGAATAGTACACAAGTTTGTCTCTGATTTCGTCACGATTATCAGGAGTAGTTGTAGTGATGGTTATAATATAGCAGCGTCATACGTTTTGTCTGTTATGCTCCCAGATGGTGGCAGAGCTGAATGAGAAGAACGGCCTGTTGAGCAGTGAGAAGGATGGCCTGAGTGGGTTGATCCAGGAGCAGAGCCAGCTGATTGCAGGTACAGTGTCTCCCACCCATATACCCCGGTGGAGGCTGATGGACGGAGGGCTTGATACTGTACCATTCCTCATTCCATTCCATGCATTACAATGAGTCTGTCCTCCGGTTTCTCCCTCCACCGGCGTCCACTGACATACCCGTACCACACTAGTGGCTTCGTAGAAGGTGTTTAACCAACTCCATGTTGTACCCCTTCCTCAGAGAACAAGGCTGATATGGAGAACAGTAAGCAGCTGGAGAGCAACCTGACAGAGGAGCGCTCCCGTCACCAGTCCCTGCTGAGTGAACACCTGCAGCTGGAGGAACGCTTCAGGGACCTGAAGGAGGAGGTGAACCTGGACATGGTAAGAGATAGATATAGATATATAGATAGATATAGATAGACATAATGCTGATCGGTTCAGTTATCTAATGTCTTTATTTAACCTCTGTGTCTGACCTCCGTTTAACCAGAACGTGAGGAAACCAAGCCACAGGAGATCGGACTCCAACTACAGCAGCAACGAGTCAGAGGGGACCTACAGCTCTGGGTTCGCAGAGGGAGAGGACAGCTCTGCGCAAAGAGAGGTAACAACTCCAACTTGACCTGAAAGTAGAATTTGCCCGTCTAAGACAACATTTACATTTACACTTTTGACATTTGGCAGACGCTTTTATCCAAAGCGACTTACAACAAGTACATTTCTCTAAAGTAAGTGAATCATCTATACATCGGGTCATCGTAAGAAAAAAAAAATCTATGCTAGGACCAGGGGCCATAGGCAGTCACAATGCTAGAAGACACAAGTAAAACTCGAGCTGTAACCGGATGGTTACTCTACCACCCCCCTAGTCATCCCTCACGTAATTAATGGTCTTTGTTTTGATTGATCCAAGATGTGCTGTAGCAGTTGTTTTGCTGTGTTTTTTCCTCAGGATGACACCGCGGTGGACATGCCCGTCCTGCTGAAGCTGCAGAGGAGGGTGAATGAGGTGGAGCAGGAGAAACAGTCCCTGCAGCGCCAGCTGGACAAGAAGGAGGACACCCAACAAGACCTGGCTCAAGTACGTTACGTTGACATTTAATCATTTGGCATGATTTAATCCTGTACAATATCTAACATTGTGCCCGTTGCTCACATTAAAGTGGGGAAAAAATGGGAAATATGAACATAGGCTGACTTAAACTCTCTCACTTTGTGATTGGTTGTGTGTTAATAATAATTGGTAGTATTTTCTGTGTTCTGCCTCTTTAAAAAGCAAGCAGAGGAGCAAAGGACTGCTGCCCGAGCGGAGCTGGACCTGGAGGCTCTCAAGGTAATGACAGCTGGCTGTTACATCTCAGCAGGGGAGGCTGGTGGAGGTAGAAATCTGAGGACGGGTCTCATTGTGATGCATGGAATGGAATCAAACAGGTGTGTTTGATACCATTCCTCATTCCATTCCATGCATCACAATGAGCCGTTCTCTGTTCTACCTCCATCCGCCTCCCCTCTATCTCCTCCAGAATGTGCTCTCAAGTCCAATGTGTATGTATGTATGTATGTATATATATATGTGCCATTTAACTGACGCTTTTATCCCCAAAATATTATATATGGTTCCAGTGGGAATTAAACCCCTAATCTAAGTGTTTCCAGCGCCATACTCTACCAACTAAGCCACACAGGCTTAGTAGGATTGAGGAGATATAGATTATGTAAAGCTTCAGAATAGATTGAATATGTAAAACTGCCCAGCTGATCCAGGACGGTTGTCCTTCTCCTCGTCCCTCAGCGTCAGGAGCTGGAGTCTGAGAACAAGAAGCTGAAGCAGGAGCTGAGTGAGCTCCGTCAGTCCTTGACTAAGGAGACCAGCTCCACGGCAGCTCCCAGCCCGGGCTCGGCGCCCTACAACGTGCTCCTGGAGCAGCTTGAATCCGCCAACGAGGAGCTGGAGGTCCGCATGGAGGAGGTGCTGCTCCTGCGCTCCCACCTGGTCCGCACCGAGGCCCTCAAACACAAGGTAGGAGATCTACTGTTCCGAGACCATGGGTCAAACAGACTACTAGCATTTTCTAGGTCACCGATTGGATCTCTACTACTAGCGGTGTTTTTTCGCCACTGTTACTACACCCTTTTACTGTTTTGTAGGGTTCACCGTTGGGAGAAGGGCTGAAATTTAGGGATATCGGTGAAATCCCTCTGCCACCTTTGGGATCCAGAGATGTCGACAGGTAACCCGGCAGGCTCTTCACTCTAAACTCACGCCGCCCACGTCTGCTTAGGCCCCTCTTAACGTTGTTGTTTTTTCTTTTTGGGCTCGTCAGATCTCGTGACGTCCACACGCTGAATGAGGACGGAGAGCTCTGGCTGGCTTATGAAGGGTTAAAGGAGACAAACAGGTGAAACGGGGGATACCGTAGTACCGGCCGGAGGGTGTTGGTTGTTTACAAGATAATTACATGTTGTCAGTTGAGAAGCTGTTTATCGCTCTCACTCACTCACTCACTCACTCACTCACTCACACGCTCACTCCTTTCTTTCTTTTTCTCTCTCTCGCTCTCTCTCTCTCTCTCTCTCCCCCTCTACCTCCGTCCCTGCTCTCTCCGTCTTCTCCAGAGTGCTGGAGTCCCAGCTGCAAGTCCAGGACAAGAGTCACGGGGAGGAGTGTGAGTCGTTGCGTGAGGAGGTCCGCCGGGTGAGGGAGGAGAACAGGCAGCAGCAGCAGATCGTGTCCCAGAGCCTCCTACTGCCCCAGGACGCCCGCATAGAGGCCAGCCTTCAGCACGAGATCACACGCCTCACCAACGAGAACCTGGTGGGTACCGTACCTCCCGGTGCCTTCGTCCACCCAGGTCCCTCTTTGAAAATAATCAGCTAGCTGTTGTTGTTGTTGTACATGTGAATGGAAAACCTGATGTGCTTGCATCTTGGTAGGATATCCTGGAACAGCAAGGGAAGCAGGACAAGACCATACGCAAACTGAAGAAACAGCTTGTACTTTACGTCAAGAGGGTTGAGGAATATGAAGGTACATGTGCACATCAATTAGTATATGATCCAGGGGAGGCTGGAGGAGGTCGAAATCGGAGGACGGGCTCATTGTAATGCGTGGAATGAAATGAGGGATGGTATCAAACATACCTGTTTGAGCCCGTCCTCCGATTCCTACCTCCACCAGCCTCCACTGATGTGATCATGGTACACACCGTATGCCCAAAACGTTAATGAACATAACCAGTAATCCTCATTTTTATTGGTCTAATTAAGATGGAGTTCACCTGGAGGGTGTGGCGCCGAAGTCTGCCCACCGTGCCAGTATCACCCGCAAGGAGAGGGACTTCCAGGGCATGCTGGAGTACAGGAGGGGTGATGAGAGCAGGCTGCTTAAGAGTCTAGTCGTGGGTACGTCTGTCCTCTTTGCTTGTCAGTTTCCATCAAATAATCTGTTGACATACTACCTCCCCTCAGAGTTTCAATGACATTCAATACACTACCGCTTTAACAATACAGCCGTTTGTTCGTGGTTTAACCTTTTTTTATCTAACATGATTATAATATCAGTAAGTTGATTAGAGGAACCTTGGTTTGGGCTGAGGGTTCCTTTGTGATGGGGCTGTGTTGTGGTCCCTTCAGATCTGAAGCCTCGCGGCGTGGCTGTGAACTTCAGTCCCGGGCTGCCTGCCTACATCCTCTTCATGTGTCTGCGCCACGCCGACTACGCCAACGATGACCAGAGAGTGAGCATGCTGCTCAACTCAACTATCAACAGCATCAAGGGGGTCATAAAGGTACGCTACCGTCCCCGGCGGTGATTACACACAGCGATGACCCAGTGTCAGGTGTTAAAATGTGTGCTATTTTTTTTTTTTCTTCTTCGACTACTTTCTTTCTTTATTTTTTTTTATTTTTTTTACAGAGGAGAGGAGATGACTTTGAAATGGTATCTTTCTGGCTGGCCAACACCTGCCGGCTCCTGCACTGTCTGAAGCAATACAGTGGGGACGAGGTAAGCTAAGAGAGTATGTCGATGTAAACATTGTGTTGACTGTTTTGGATCTTTCCTGCTGATGACCTCTGACCTGTGCTTGACCTCTGCAGACGTTCACAAAGCACAACACACCCAGGCAGAATGAGCACTGCCTCACCAACTTTGACCTGTCGGAGTACCAGCAGCTTATGAGCGACCTAGCCATCCAGATCTACCAGCAGCTCATCAAGAGCATGGAAGAGATCCTTCAGCCAATGATAGGTGAGGGAAGCTATGCTACATTACATTACATTACATTTTACATTTATGGCATTTAGCAGATGCCTTTATCCAAAGCGGCTTACAACAAATACATTTGTTTAAGTAAGTGGATCATCTATCCAACAGTCATCATAAGATAAAGTAATCAATGCTCGGACCAGGGGCCATAGGCAGTCACAATGCTAGAAGAAGGAATTTTTTTTATTTTTATTTTTATTTTTTAAATTAAAAAAAAGAAGCTAACCCCATGCTACTAATAAATAATAATAAATTATTATTCATCAATAGAAATAATCCTGCTAGACCCCAAGGCATTACCATCATGCCCTTCCAAAACAGGAACAAGTGTACAGTGAACATCCCCCACGATGTATCGCCGTTCCTTGTGATGACAATGGTTGCAGTTATGCAAACGTATGCTTTGTGGATTAATAAATAAATAAAAATCCCTTTGCTGGAAATTAAACTGCGATCGCCGTCTATGGACAGGTTGTACTCTCCTGTTTGCACACTATTATAATGTTTTTTAATGATGATAACCCATCACTTTATCCGCACCGTCACAAGATGAATCCTAATCCTCCGAACACCGGATTTCACTGTGGGGGACGACAATAGAAATGGAGCTGAATTTGATGATGGATAGATTTACATTTTACATTTATGGCATTTAGCAGACGCCATTATCCAAAGCGACTTACAACAAATACATTTGTTTAAGTAAGTGGATCATCTATCCAACAGCCATCATAAGACAAAGTAACCAATGCTCACACCACACCATAGGTTAGAGTAACATTTAATATGTATGCCTTTATGAAATGCACAGTTCCAGGCATGCTGGAGCACGAGGCCATCCAGGGGGTTCTTGGGGCCAAACCCACGGGCCTGAGGAAGAGGACCTCCAGCGTGTCCGTCGAGGGCACCCACTCGGCGGACTCCATCCTGCAGCAACTCAGCGTCTTCCACACAGTCATGACCCAGCACGGCATTGAAGCGGAGCTCATCAAACAGGTGGTCAAGCAGCAGTTCTACATCGTCTGTGCCACCACCCTCAACAACCTGCTTCTGCGCAAGGACATGTGCTCCTGGAGCAAAGGCCTGCAGATCAGGTACAGTCCTGTCAGTCAGGGGAGGCTGGTGGAGGCAGAAATTGGAGGATGCGGCTCGTTGTAGTGCACGCCATAGAATGAAGAATGGTATCAAACAAGCGTGCTTGATATCATTCCTAATTCCAATCCATGCATCACAAGAGCCAGAGCCTGTCCTCTGATTTCTACCTCCACCAGTATAGTGAGTTGTTGTTGTTGTATAGTAAGATTTTGGCCTATATATAAAGCTTGTGGAGTGGTGTAGCTTGATGTGGCTGTAGTAAGGTGAATTGTGGCTGACATTGTCTGAGAGGGTCTCTTGGTGTGAGTGTGTCCTGTGTTTGGGCCCTGGTTCTTCCCAGGTACAACGTATGGCAGCTGGAGGAGTGGTTGGTGGATAAGGACCTGGCTGACTGCGGTGCCAAGGAGACTCTGGAGCCTCTGATCCAGGCAGCACAGCTTCTGCAGGTCAAGAAGAAGACGGAGGAGGACGCCCAGGCTATCTGCACCATGTGTAGTGGCCTTACCACAGCACAGGTAGGCAGGCTAACAACATCACCAAGCTATCTGCTACTGGCCTTACCACAGCACAGGTAAGCAGGCTAACAACATCACAAAACTATCTGCTAATGGCCTTACCACAGCACAGGTAAGCAGTCAAAATGTAGCCTGAAGAGTCTACGGTGGAAGATAGGTAGTGGATCTGCAGCCCTGACAGCAGTGGGAAGCTCGTTCCACCACCTGGGCGCCAAGACAGTGAAAAGCCGTGATTGAACAGCGCAACCGCTGCATCCTCGTAGAGGACGGAGTGATCGGGCAGGGGTTTGGGGGGCTCACCATTGCTTGAAGTAGGGAAGCGCTTGGTGGTATTCACCATTCTCTCCAATTGTGTTTTGTCTCAACAGATTGTTAAAGTGCTGAACTTGTACACCCCAGTGATTGAATTCGAGGAGAGGGTTTCAATAACATTCATCAGAACCATACAGGTGAGGAGTGTGTGTGTGTGTGTGTGTGTCTGTGTGTGTGTGTGTGTGTGTGTGTGTAAAATCATCCAACCTTCTTGTTAATAAGTGTGTTATTGAATCTCTCATGGGACGCTCTTTCTCTCGGTTGTTCTCAGGCTCATCTGAAAGACCGGGTTGAGTCTCCACTGTTGCTCCTGGACGGCAAAAAGATGTTCTCCGTCACCTTCCCCTTTATCCCCTCCTCCCTCGCCCTGGAGACCATCCAGATCCCCAGCAGTCTGAACCTGAGCTTCCTCAAACGTATCTAGAGCCCTGAACCCTGAACCCTGAACCGTGATCCCTGACCCTTGCACCTGGGATTCTGCCCCTGGACCTCTGGGCAGAGGAAATGAGGAAACCAAAGAGGAGCGTTTTCACATGCCTGACCGTTTACGATAAACTGCCAAAGTGTTTTCCGGCTTTGACTGGTATGTTATAATGTGGTCCTACATAAAAAAAAAAAAAAAGGAGAGAGAGACCGAAACTTTGGAGAGGCTTTAATATTATATATTTGTAAGAGATTGGATGTATACAATAATAAAAGAGGAATTTATTTTATCTGCAATATTTAATGTAGATCATGCTCATGTACGCACTGGGATTTTATTTTAAAAAAACAACAACAACACTCTCTTCCATTGGAGGGATTGCTTTGAATTTATGTAACATAGTAACTGATACAGTTACTATGTATGACACGGTGGGGGTGGGGGTGGAGGGTGGGAGTGGAGGGTGAGGGTGGGTGTGGGGGGGACTTCAGGAGTCCTAAATGTTTTGCTGGCCATCTTGTTGAAAGCTGGGCTTTCAGTGCTTTGGGGCCATTGCTACTGCTTTTGTAGACTGTAGCATGCATGAAGGTTTATGCTGTATATTGGGGAGTTATGAAATGATACTGTACTGATGTACTGATGTAATGAAGCTCTTATTGTGTTCCAGTGTCACAGTAATGATTGATATACTGTACTGTAAGGGTCATCCAAAGAGCCTACGGTTATCATGTTTACCTTCATCATGTGTGTGCCTCCTCCAACTTGCAAGTGACCATCATAATCCAATACCAAAAAAAAACACAGAAATGGTTTTAATGTCTTATGACTGTTTGTCTTGTCTTGTGTAACTGTTAGTGAATCGTTTTTGTATGACTTGTCACCTTCAACAGTATTTTCTAATGCACCTTTATATTGTTGGTCAGCCGTTTAATAAAATATGGTCAAAGTGTATTTGTTGTTGAGTTATTTCTTGAATACTGTTTATGCGCTGACGCATCACTTCCTACAGTAGTTCACATTCACAAACAGATTAAGTTTCTATGGAAGTCACACAAGTATGGGTGGGACAAACGTGAGCTAGCCACGCGTTCTGTATCCCTGAGCAACCCCACAAGCTCACGGGGCCACAGTCGCAACGTAAGCTTGCGAAGCAATGCATCCTGTTTCTTTTGTTTTCTGAATCCTTGTTCAAATGCACACACCCATTATGTCAAGCAGCTGTCACAAGACTGTTGGGCGGGGCGAGGAAGTCAAAGTCCAATGCACAGGTGAGCGACGAGCTGGACAGGTTGTGCATATTCTCACCGCTGTAATGCGACTGTCAGGAAACTCAAATTCATAACAAAGAGGAAGCGTACGTTTATACATTTGCTACGTGGTTACTAAACGGACAATTATGCTTGACCATGGCGCTATCGGAACTATACACGAAGGTAAGCATGAAAAAGAAAGTGTGAAAGTCCTAATTTATGTCACTGCAATGTCTCCATCAATTTGTCATCACACACTTGCTGAAAACGTTACAGAATATCATGTCTGTTGAACTTCTTTAAGGAATAACCGGTGTATTGCTGTACTGTACATACATGATGTGACGACAATGTCTCGTAAGACGCACATATGCTTTGCTGTGCCATATGGTGCAAAACTGTCCACACCTCTCCGGTCTCAACTTCAACCTCTGGAAGTTTAGAAGACTTAATATGTTGGACATCACCTATAAGCCTATGTCATCTATCAGCTATACAATACAACTATTACTATTATTTGTTGCATCATACAGTATGTAGGAATTAGTTATTCTCCATTCATCATTAGAAATAAGTAGGAATAACAGCAATTCATTGTCACCTGCTCCCTTAGTACAACAGAGTATGGATTCCAGATTCACAGGAAGTATGGAAATCAGCAGAGATTCTCAGGGACTTTAAATCTGGAGATAATGCACTTGAATTACAGCTTGAAGATGGCACTGTAAGTATTCTACACATGGATTAAATACCCTCTAATCCTTTCCTGTTCAGTGTCAGCCTGAGAGCATACATTTCCACTATAATCTATGTTAAGTGAGAATTTTGCATTTCACCAACTCATTGCTGTCTGTCAAAAATGACAACAACATGGTTAATGGCAAAAGTAGGCCACATAGTGTGCTATACCTCTGGAGTTTTACATTACCCAACACAAACATCCCACTGCATCCCAACAACTTTTTGCTTTGCAGGAGCTGCTCTACCCCTTGGACTCAGCGACACCACAGCTACCTCACCTTCGCAATCCTGACATCTTGGTGGGAGAGAATGACCTCACCGCCCTCAGCTACCTCCATGAGGCAGCAGTCCTACACAACCTCAAAGTGCGCTTTGTGGAGTCCAAAATCATCTACACCTACTGTGGTACAGTAGGAAACCTTATTTGATGCCCAAACTTGAACTTTGCATGCGTGCGTGCGTGCGTGCGTGCGTGCGTGCGTGCGTGCGAGATACTTCTGTCTGTATTGTATGTCATGCTCAGATTTTTCCCTCCTCTCTCTTTCAGGCATTATTCTGGTGTCTGTTAATCCGTACAAACAGATGCACATCTACGGAGATGCAGTCATCCATGCTTACTCAGGCCAGAATATGGGGGACATGGACCCTCACATATTTGCCGTGGCAGAGGAGGCTTACAAACAAATGGCCAGGTAAGAATGTTCAACAAAAGAATGTTCAACAGTGCACTATGCCGTATAAGGTTTCTGCCATAAGTACGGTAGCCTGCTGTATAGTTGAAACGAGATACCTTTTCTTTCCTAGAAACAACAAGAACCAGTCTATAATTGTCAGTGGAGAGTCTGGGGCAGGGAAGACTGTGTCTGCCAGGTATGCCATGAGGTACTTTGCTATGGTTAGCAAATCTGGCAGCAAAACACGCGTGGAGGACAAAGTTCTGGCATCCAACCCAATAACAGAGGTATGTTTGGAATCAACAAGGCCCACAGTACCAACGATTATAAATGTATGTGAGTGAGAAATCTGCCGCATCTCAGGGTTTGATAATTGTGTTTGACCGTTTGTTAGGCCATAGGAAATGCAAAGACCACCAGGAATGACAACAGCAGCCGATTTGGAAAATACACAGAGATCAGCTTTGACAGGAGATACCAGATCATTGGGGCGAATATGAGGACATATCTTCTAGAGAAATCCAGAGTGGTTTTCCAGGTCTTACATCATATCACTGCTCTTTTTATACTGTGTGGTGTTTACGTACACCTTTAAAGTATAGGATATTACATTTTTATGATCTGTTGTATTTATTGTCCCGTGTCAATGTGCAGGGGTGGCTATCTCAGTTTCCCCTGGGGGATGAATAAAGTTATCATCATATTATCATCATCTAAAATAACATTATCCATAGTAATTCAACCCTTTTCTCCTCAGTCAGAGAGGGAGAGAAACTATCACATCTTCTACCAGATGTGTGCCTGTGCTGACCAACCAGAGTTCAAGAGCCTGAGACTGTGTGAGTATTTGTACAGTAGGAGTGTATTTGATAGCTTTGCTAGTGTATTTAGCTACTGTGTATGACATAACTACCCTTGATACAGCCTCTATACAGTAAGTCAATAAATCAAGTATGTTCTCAAATTGTAGATTAGATAAAATAATACATGCTAATTACAACAATTTGGGTTTTCTTTGATAGCAAAATAATGTTGTGGTTTGAGTAGAGGAAATGTGAAACAATGAGCTTGCAACGAAGATCAAGGAACTCCTCGTGTGAACAAATTAAAAGCCGGCCTTTCTCAAGGCTTTTTCATTTGTTGACAAATGAAGTGCCTTGATCTTCTTCTAACAGCTTTTACAATTTTTCACAAAAGGAGTGCCTTGATCTCCGTAGCAACGATCTTCGTAGTGTTCAAACAACGTTCCACTCAAGCCACGACATCATTTTGCTCCCAGTCTATTTAAATAAGCACTCTTTTGTTGTTATTTTTATAGAAGCAAAGTAGCGCTTTTTATCCTCTTTTCTACAACTGTTTATTCTCTGTTCCGTTGTTCTGTTGCTGCTTCTGCAGTGAGCGCAGATGAGTTCAGGTACACTTGCATGGGAGGGGAGACAGGTATCGAGGGGGTCGACGACAGGGAGGACATGGCAGAGACGCGCAGGACCTTCTCTCTGTTGGGTGAGTCTCACGTCACTCTTCAGATCGACAGTCAGTTTAATGACCACGGTCCCTATTCACAAAGCGTCTCAGGAGTAAGAGTGCTGATCTAGGATCAGGTCCCCACCTGTCCATATAATCGTATTTATTATGATCTAAAAGGCAAAACTGATCCTAGATCAGTAGCACTCATGCTTTGTGAATACAGGCCCATGTCCTTCTTTCGCCACCTATTGGCATAGTGCGGTCTTATTCCCCTTGTCCTGTGTTCTCATGTAGGGCTGAACAAGGACTTCCAGTCAGACGTGTTCAAGGTGTTGGCGGGGATTCTGCATTTGGGAAATGTAGAGATCAAAAGTAACGGTGACAAATCATCCGTTAGTGTGAGTTTTGCCCAAGAACTACCGTATATGGAACGGCATCTCTTTGCTATATGCGTATGGAGAATGTAACCAGGCAACTGAACGCCAACCCGCTTGCTCTCCCCTCCAGTCCAGAGACCCACACCTGGCTGCGTTCTGTGAGCTGCTGGGTGTGAGTGCAGACGGCGTGTGCCGTTGGCTGTGCAATCGCAGGATTGTCATGGTGGCAGAGACTGTGGTGAAACCGGTACCCAAGGAGAGGGCGGTGAATGCCCGAGACGCCCTGGCCAAGCAGATCTACGCCCACCTGTTTGACTGTGTCATCCACAGGATCAACGCTGCTCTGAAGGTCCCAGGCATGCAGCATACCTTCATAGGAGTGCTGGATATCTATGGGTAACTTGGATACGGTGGTGACAGTTTTATTTACCAGAGATGGTGGTACTGTGTATGTTATTGCTGTTTGTCTTTTTTTAACCCAATTTTGACCATTTTTTACCGTTTCATTTTCTCCAGCTTTGAAACATTTGAGATCAACAGTTTTGAACAGTTCTGCATCAACTATGCTAATGAGAAACTTCAGCAGCAGTTCAACTTGGTATGCGACATCTGTTATTACCACTATGGCAAAGCACTACTTGTCTTCCATTGAAATGTGGAATCAATAAAGTGCTTTTGTCATTTTTCCTATCAGCATGTGTTCAAGCTGGAGCAGGAGGAGTACATGAAAGAGGACATTCCATGGACATTAATTGATTTCTATGACAACCAGCCTGTCATTGATCTCATTGAAGCTAAGATGGGGATCCTGGACCTGCTGGATGAAGAATGCCTGGTAAGAACTTGGAACTTTGGAACTTACTCAAAGAATAGTTGGGAAGAACATTAGGAATGTTTTTTTTTTTTATTACTGTCCTGTGACCTTTGTGTGACTCTTTGTTATCAGGCTGTTTTTTCTCTGAAATATTTTAAAAAGTTTAGATGTGGGACTTAAAACGCTTCTTGCATTTGTCTATGTCCTCGACAGTTTCCACAAGGCACAGATCAGAACTGGCTGCAGAAACTGTACAACTACCTGGATGTAAACCCGCTGTTTGAAAAGCCCAGGTTGTCAAATGAGGCTTTTGTGATACAACACTTTGCCGACAAGGTGCATTCAGAGACTCTTTGGAGACCAATCATTACCTGAACTATGTTATATGGTGTCATATGATTATAGTTGTTTTCAATCATTTACACACACACACACACGCACACGCACACACACACACACACACACACACACACACACACACACACACACACACAAACACCACTATTACTGCCAGAGCTTACTTTTGACTTTGCTCTTTCAGGTAGAATATCAATGCAGAGGCTTTCTTGAGAAGAACAGGGACACACTATATGAGGAGCTGGTCGACACTATGAGAACCAGTAAGGTATTATCACCCCACCTCTTCTTAAGCATTTAACTCAAACATGTTTCACTAATGTACCTACAGTACATGATGATAATAATAATAATAACAACAACAACAACAACAACAACAATAATAATAATAATAATAACAATAATAATAATGCATAGAAATCCATGCATTTCTCTTTTAACACATTTTACCCGTTTGGGGCTCTTCTCAGTTTCCGCTCCTGGCCAACTTTTTCCAAGAGGAGGAGCCAAGCGTTTCATCCACCAAAGGCATCAAAGTGAGGCCAGCAAGGCCGGGCGTGAAACCAGCCAATAAGCAGCTCAGGACCACTGTAGGAAATAAGGTGCCGATGTTTACGCTACTAGACCAAACACTATTTATTGACTTACCAAATTAACCATATATTATGGGAAATAATTTGGCACACATTGTGTTTTTTTGGGGGGGGTTTTATCATGTGATATATAATATACGCCATTTTGCTGACGCTTTTATCCAAAGCGACTTACATTGCAGTGAGTGCATACATTTCAGTATATATGGTCCCAGCAGGAATCAAACCCACAACCTAAGCGTTGTTAGCGCCATGCTCTACCAACTGAGCCACAGAGGACCGCATGTGTGTGACGTGTGTTCTGCTGTAGTTTCGCAGTTCTCTGTACCTGTTGATGGAGACCCTCAATGCCACCACCCCCCACTACGTTCGCTGCATCAAGCCCAACGAGGAGAAGCTCCCATTCGAGTGGGTACACGTCAACCAATCAGTGCTTGGCATTCAAATCAGTGTCAGACATTGTACTTTCAAAAGGGTTTTGAATCTAACATGCCTTCTTGGATGTCGGCGTACAGGACTGTATGTTGAAAGTGTCATGTGCCTTTTCAGATACGACTCTAAGCGGGTGGTGCAGCAGCTCAGGGCCTGTGGAGTCCTTGAAACCATTCATATCAGTGCACAGAGCTACCCGTCCCGGTGAGCCTTCAACCAACCAGACCTCTGTACTTCATCAACAAAATCAACAAGATCAAGCCTCACTTATTTGTATTTCCCTAACTTTTTTTTCCCATTGCTTTTTCATTGCAGGTGGACATACATTGAGTTTTACAGGCGATACAGTATTCTGATGGCCCAACAAGAAGTGAGCCTCGATGACAAGAAACAGACCTGCAAGACGGTACTGCAGAGGTTGATTCAGGTGAGTGCAGCTGAAGAAATGAAGGAGATCTGTGTCACTGTTTACGCATGGGTTGGTATTTTCATCTTGATTCATCTAACCTCCAGGACTCCAACCAGTACAAGTTTGGTCGGACCAAGATCTTCTTCCGCGCTGGCCAGGTGGCCTACCTGGAGAAGCTGCGTCTGGACCGGCTCCGAGGGTCCTGCGTGACCATCCAGAAGCACGTCCGCGGCTGGAGCCAGAGGAGGAAGTACCTTCGCATGAGAGAGGCCGCCATCATCCTCCAACAGTACATCCGGGGCAAGAAGCAAATCCGGTGAGTGGGATCAACGTCCACTACAACAATTTAGTTATCATTTGCTGTTGGCAGCATCCACCTACAGAGGGCCTCAAGACACCTCAGGCATCATATCATTCCTATGGATGGATTTGGGTGGACCTATTCTATGAATTATCAATAAGAATGGTTGTTTGAATTGTCTTTTTTCTCCACTTCCATCCAGAAAAACGGTGACTGCAGCTGCGCTGAAGCAGGGCTGGGCCTCCCTGGTCATCCAGAGACACTGGAGAGGCTACCAGATGCGCCAGATCTACAAGCTGGTCCACATGGCCACTGTAACCATCCAAGCCTTCACACGAGGCTGGATGGCCCGCAAACGCTACAAAAAGGTGCCACAATTATTATTTTAAATATGTTTTTAGGGCATTTCTGCTTTATTGGGATAGAGTCAGTAGAGACTGACAGTAAGGATGGGAGAGAGAGGAGGGATGACACGCAAGATAGGTCGAGGGTCGGAATCGAACCAGGAACCTTGCGATTACGTGGTAAGCGCATTAGTGCGCTACGCCACTAAGCGCCCCCAAAGGTGCCGCAATTTGACTGATGTTATATGGCAGTAGTATCTACCAAAGGTGTCGATTCACCACCAACCAAGACAGCCTGTGAATGACTACATCTACATGTTGGTGTGGTGGCTGTTTGTTCAGGGCGTAATCTTGTGTTTTTTTCTCAGATGGTGGAAGTGCAGAAAGCCCTGGTCCTGCAGAAGTACGCCCGCGCCTGGCTGGTCCGGCGACGCTTCCAGACCATGCGCCGGCTGGTAATGAACGTTCAGCTCTCCTACAGGGTTCAACAGCTCCGGAAGAAGGTGGAGGAGCAGGTAAGGATATCCTTAACTAACCCCCCCAGTGTTGACACGTCTGTATGCCGTGGGGGTTGCCTGAGGTCATGTGTCCTTCCAGAACAAAGAGAACTGTGGGCTGCTCGAGAGGCTAACAAACCTGGCCGGCTCCCACTCCCAAGGCCTGGAGAAGGTACACAGCCTGGAGGCCCAGCTGGGCAAATCAGCCAACGAGAGGGCTTTGCTTGAGGAGAGAGAGAGGAAGGTCAAGGCGGATGCCAGTCAGGTCAGTCGTTGGGCTTGAGTATCCTATGCACTTTGATGGCACTCATGTTTCTTAGTCTGTGTGATTTGGTCCCCTCGTGTGTTGTTTTTAGGTGTAGAACATCATAGCTCTCTTGGTCAGAATCGTGACATTGTTGTTTTCTTTAAGACAATAGCCCAGCTTCAGGAAGAAAAGGACAAGTTGATCCTGGAAAAGCAGAATTTGGAGAAGGAGCATGGAGATTCGATGAAAGAAAAGAACGGTGAAAAAGAGGGAAATTGGCACTGACACGTCTTTCTGTTGTCTTTGAAATATCAACCGACAATGTATGATACCTGTACACCTTCTGCGTTTCCAGACAGCTTTGATCAAATCAAGAGAAATCTCCAAGGGGATCTAGAAAGAGAAGAACGACTAAAAAAGTAAGAATTGCAATATTCACAAGTACTGTTTGGAATTCACTGTGTTACGCCAACTGTACGCCAAAGCAAATCGGTTAATGCACATACAGTACAGCAGTGTTCCATACATAGACTGTTGACATAATGCTCCCTGTCAGAATTGCAGAGAACAACATAGAACTCCAGAAAGAGGACAATGACAAGGAGGTGGAGGCTCTGAAGGAGGAGAACAGGAGACTTAAAGAGGACAGGGTCCGTCTCCAGAGGCAGCTGGAGGAGGCAGGCCAGGTGAACACTGACCTGCAGGAGCAGACCATCCAGCTCACTAAGCATGTCAAAGTGATCCCTGAGCTACGAAAAGATCTCCATAACGTGCAGACCCAGAGAAATGACCTGGACAGAAAGATGAAGGAGCAATCAGAAGAAGCCAGAGGTGCATGCATTCACGTGCTTTCACCACATTTTATATATTTATGCTCATTTTCATAATTATTAACAGACTGTGTTCACCTCTTTTTGGAGTTATAGGTCGAGCCTACTAGTTGGATCAGTTAAATGCATCATACTTTACAATTGTATTAGTGTTAGTATGTATTAGTAAAAGAGCATTTTGTTGTAGTGGTGGGTGGTGACCTTTAATTTCCCTCTAGCCAAGATGAGTATGATTACAAGACAACTGCTTGGTGGCGTAGTTGAAGAGGATGCAATTTCAAGGTAGCCACACACACACACACACACACACACACACACTCACTCGCACATGCACGCACACACACAAACACACACACACACACACACACACACACACACACACACACACATTTAAAGAATACCATATGTTTATTAGGCTTTATAATAATGACTTTTAACACAGCTTATTCACTTGTTAAAAGGTTGACCTCAGATGGTCCAGACCAGACATATGAAGTTGGGGACCTGCTGAATGCTTTTGATGGGCTGCAGAAAGCCACCAGGTTTGGACACATTTCTCCTCCTCATATAATCCCTTTTTATATGCCTGTCAGCGTTGGCTGGTGATTGATTGTTGCTGTGATGGCAGGGTGCTGGAGACCCACCAGAGGGAGAGGAAGGAGGGCCATGAGAGTCAGGTGGAGGGCCTGACGTTTAAGATGGAGCACCTGCAGAATGAGAACCACCAACTGCAGAAGCTATTCCAGGAGAAAAGCAACGTCAACGACAGTATTCGTCAGGAGGTGGCCCGGCTGAACTCTGAAAACATGGTAGGAAGAAACCTCCTTTTTCAATCCGTCCTGAGACCATTGACCATGTTTGACTTTCTGTACATCTACTGTCCTCTCTGCTCTGATGCACAGGTTATCCCTGAGCTGAAGCAGCAAGTGTCAGAGATGCACAGACAAAAGCAGGAGCTGGAAGTCCATTTGGAGGAGCAGACAAGTGAGATGAGAGGTACTATACAGTGTAGGCTCTCTTGTGCCGGAATTTGATACTTTACCAACTTACTACAGTATTACAAATGATAACAAACGGCTCATTATCACTCTTTGTTAAGAAATGGCAACACACAGTACAGTATGCCTTCAACATGTCTTCACCATGTTTCCCATTCTTTAGTAAAAATGGAGGAGGTTTCAAGTGGGTTTCAAAAGAACATTGAAGAGGAAGGTTCCCAACGCAGGTAAAACACTCAAACCTTTAATTCAATCCATGTTGAATTTAATTTAATTCAATCCTCCTAACCTCTGTTGTTGTTGTGGTTGTTGTTGTGGTTGTTGTTGTTGTTGTTGTTGTTGTGCAGGCTCCTTGAGCAGCAGGCTGAGGGGTCTCAGAGGGAGAAGGAGGATTTGGGGAGGAGAGTGGAGGAACTGGAGGAGGAGAATGAACAGATGAAGAGACAGCACCTTATAGAGTATGAGACCAAGACCAGACTGAATCAAGAGGCATCACGACTAACTGCAGAGAACATGGCAAGTGTGTGTGTGTGTGTGTGTGTGTGTGTGTGTGCGTGTGCGTGTGCGTGTGCGCGTGCGCGTGTGCGTGTGTGTGTACAGTGTGTACAGTGTGTACAGTGTGTGCGTGTGTATGTGTGTGTGTGTGTGTGTGTGTGTGTGTGTGTGTGTGTTTGCAAGTGGACACTTGTGATTCACTCAGAATTACTTCAATCCTATTCCAGGACTTTGAGGAGCAACATGATATGAAGGATAGGTTGATAAGGAAACTACAAAATCAAGTCAAGAGCCTTCAAACATCTGAGAAAGGTACGACTATTAGCTGCACAGTCAACAACATTCTGTCACTTTCATTTTTGATATTACCTTTGATATTACCTCCTTTGTTATTCCACTCCTTCCTGTATTTGGTTTCTCCCACAGCCAAATACACACCAGTACCCAGTATCCCCAAAGAATACCTTGGCATGTTGGAATACAACAAAGAAGATGAATCCAAGCTCATCCAAAACATCATTCTTGGTACTTTGAATATCACGAATAACAAGTTTTGTTGTTGTTGAAGTTGATACTCTGCACCATTTGAACAAGGGAATTTCCTTCATGGTCACTTGAATATATGCCCTACTGTAATATTTTCAAATTAAAGAAGAAAAGGTGTTATATGAATGATGTTACATTACACTTACACTTGCCATATTGTTTTATTGTTCTATTTTGTACATTTGTTATTGCTATTTTGTTAATATTTTGCTATTTTGATTATTTTCTTATCAATATTTGCTATTGTTTTTTTTATGTCCCATGCACCAACCTCACCAAGTCAATTTCCTGTATATGCAAATATACTTGGCCAAATAAAAGAATTCTGAATTCTGAATCCTGAATTCTGAATTCTGAATTCTGATGTTACATGTCACCCCTCAGACAGCAGCACTAGACATCCTGCCCATCTCCTGTTGTGTTTTCAGACCTAAAGCCCAGGGGGGTGGTGGTGAACATGATCCCTGGCCTGGCCGCCAACCTCCTCTTCATGTGTGTGCGTCATGCCGACTACCTCAACGACGGCGCTAAGCTCAAGTCACTCATGAACGCTGTCATAAGTAGTGTCAAAAAGGTCGTCATGGTAAGTTGTGTCTGTTTTCTGGGATTCATACCGCTCATCTTTGTACATAAATGAACACATAAATGACTGCGAATTGCAATTAAACTGAGGACTGCAAGCTATTGGCTCCCGCTGGGACCGTAGATACTGAAAAATGTATGCGTTCACTGGAATGTAAGACGCTTTGGGTAAAAGCGTCAGCTAAATGGCATATATTACAATGAGTTACTCACCTTGTTTGGAACAATGTGCTGATGCTGTCTGGACTGTGTTGTTTTCCTGTCTTAAAGGATCACCAAACAGACTTTGAGATGCTCTCTTTCTGGCTCTCCAACACATCTCACTTGCTCAACTGTCTGAAGCAGTACAGCGGGGACGAGGTATGGCTTTTTTCTTTTCTTTGCCCCAATTCACCATCAGAAGCTGTAGGCACCTCAGTAGTTCAGGGATTCATTTAACAGATAATTGACCACGGAGTTTAGACCAGTGGAGGCTGGTGGAGGTAGAAATCGGAGGACGGGCTCATTGTAATGCATGGAGTGGAATGAGGAAGGCACACGTGTTTGATGCCATTCCTCATTCCATTCCATGCACATTACAATGAGCCCGTCCTCCGATTTCTACCTCCACCAGCCTCCCATGTGAGGAAGGCACCGTGGTGACAGCACTACGTGAGGCAGATGGCCGTACTTTTTCCCCACACTCTTGAACCAATGAGCCCGTCCTCTCCTGGTTTAGACGTTGGACAGCATTATTTACTATATCAGTGAACATTTTGTCGTTTAGCTGTATTTAATATGACAATACTCCGAACCACATGCAGACATACAGTAATGACAGTAACAATAACTATGTGCTGTGTGCACATTTTAAAATCTGTAACTGTTTATTTTTGCTTTCTCTCAAAGGAATTCATGAAACAGAACACCCCTCGGCAGAATAAGAACTGTTTGCAGAATTTTGATTTGGCAGAACACAGGCAGATTGTCAGTGACCTGGTCATCCGCATTTATCACCAGTTCATCACTGTCATAGAGAAGACTCTCACACCCATGATCGGTATGTTTATATGAACTGTATGAGCAGAAAGAGGTGTAACCTCAGTTAAACTAACCTGGATCAGATTTCCATGATAAACCCGTTCCACGATGAACTTGTTTACAAGAAAGGAATTCAAACCATCTTTTGTTTTGTCAGATTATTGGCATGAGTGAGTTTCTTAGAGTGAGGCATTTCCCTTATACGCAGTGCCAGGTATGCTGGAGCATGAGAGCCTGCAGGGTATCTCCAGCATGAAGCCGACAGGCTTCCGCAAGCGGTCCAACAGCGTCTATGAGGATTCAGAGGCCTACACCATCACCTCCATCCTGCAGCAGCTCAGCCTGTTCCACTCTATCATGAGCCAGCATGGCATGGACCAGGGGCTGGTCAGACAGGCTGTCAAGCAGCAGTTCTACCTGGTGGGCGCTGCCACCCTCAACAACATCATGCTCCGCAAAGACATGTGCTCCTGCAGAAAGGGCATGCAGATCAGGTGTGTGTGTGTGTGTGTGTGTGTGTGTGTGTGTGGGTGTGGGTGTGGGTGTGTGTCTGTGTCTGTGTCTGTGTCTGTGTCTGTGTCTGTGTCTGTGTCTGTGTCTGTGTCTGAGAGAGTGAGTGAGTGAGTGAGTGGAGATAAAGAAAGCTAAACCGCGTGGCTGTTTGTGCGTTGCAGGTGTAACATCAGTTACCTGGAGGAATGGCTGAAGGAGAATGACCTCCAGAGCTCCAGCGCCAAGGACACTCTGAAGCCCCTGTCTCAGGTCGCCTGGCTGCTTCAGGTCAGCAAGACCACCGACGAGGACGCCAAGGAGATCAATGAGACATGCTCCGAGCTCAACGCGGTTCAGGTACTGTACCCCCCACAGTGTGTCACTTTAAAAATACATACTTTGATTTAATATACAGTACCGGTCAAAAGTTTGGACACAAACAAAGCTGTGTGCAAAGCTGTCATCGAAGCAAAAGGTGGCTACTTTGAAGAACTTTTTTGTTCACTACATAATTCCATATGTGTTCCTTCATAGTTTTGATGTCTTCAGTATGAATCTACAATGTAGAAAATAATACAAATAAAGACAAACCATTGAATGAGAAGGTGTGTCCAAACTTTTGACTGGTACTGTGTATATATATATATGCCATTTAGCTGATGCTTTTATCCAAAGCGACTTACTGTTGTTAGCCATGCTCTGCCAACTGAGCCAGAGGGGACCACCACGATTGACTTACTACATATCATTATCTACCCCTGCTCTAGATTGTCAAGATTCTGAACTCCTACACACCCATTGACGATTTTGAGAAAAGGGTGACGCCGTCATTTGTCCGCAAAGTTCAGGTAAGGCATTGTGCCTCCAGTGAGAAACGTGCGCTGCAATATATATATATATATTTTTTAAATATGTTTTTAGGGCATTTCTACTTTATTGGGATAGAGACAGTAGACATTGACAGGAAGGATGGGAGAGAGAGGAGGGATGACATGCAGGATAGGTCGAGGGTCGGAATCGAACCAGGAACCTCGCGATTATGTGGTAAGCGCATTAGCGTGCTACGCCACTAAGCGCCCTGTGCGCTGCAATATTGCCCATCTCATTAACCTCACTCATAGAAAGAGCATGTGCACGTGACCTTCTTTTTAAACACATTGAATTGTTGAGATTATTGAATGAAATGAACAGCACTTCTCTCAATTGTATATACAGTATACGTGTACCAGAGGAGGCTGGTGGAGGTAGAAATCGGAGGACGGGCTCATTATAATGCATGGAATGGAATGGAATGGAGCCTCCACCAGTCTCTCCATGCATGTCACACAGTCAGGGCAATAAAATAACGAGAGACATCAAGAAGCAAGTGGGTTAGGCTCAAGTAAGAGCACTCATTACTGTGGTTAGGCACCACAGAGCAGATAGAGACTAGTTCAAAGATCTGCATGAACAGCATTTCTGTCAATCCTCACAGTAAACTATTACAGTATTGTATACACTCACCGGCCACTTTATTAGGTACACCTGTTCAACTGCTCGGTAACGCAAATATCTAATCAGCCAATCACATGGCAGCAATTCAATGCATTTAGGCATGTAGACATGGTCAAGACGACCTGCTGAAGTTCAAACCGAGCATCAGAATGTGGAAGAAAGGTGATTTAAGTGACTTTGAACGTGGCATGGTTGTTGGTGCCACGTGGCTAGCCTGAGTATTTCAGAAACTGCTGATCTACTTGGATTTTCACGGACAAACATCTCTAGGGTTTATAGAGAATGGTCAGAAAAAGAGAAAATATCCAGTGAGCGGCAGTTCTCTGGGCGAAAATGCCTTGCTGATGCCAGAGGTCAGAGGAGAATGGCCAGACTGGTTCGAGATGAGAGAAAGGCAACATTAACTCAAATAACCACTCGTTACAACCAAGGTATGCAGAAGACCATCTCTGAACGCACAACACGTCGAACCTTGAAGCAGAGGGGCTACAAAAGGGGGTCCAACCCAGTACTAGCAAGGTGTACCTAATAAAGTGGCCAGTGAGTGTATATGAGTACTATATTTCCCTGAACCCTTCCCATTTTAATGAATGGTTTCTGTCTTTTGCCAGGCATTACTACAGGACCATGAAGGCTCCTCACAGCTCATGCTGGACACACAGTATCGCTTCCAGGTTACCTTCCCTTTCTGCCCATCCTCCCAGGCCCTGGAGCTGCTCCAGGTGCCCAGCAGCCTCCGACTGGGCTTCCTCACCAGGATCTAACGCCACCAGTGGAGGCTGGTGGATGGAGAAATGTGGAGGGTGGATGGAACGGAATGAGGAATGGAGCCAAACACGTGTTTGATATGTGTTTGATGCCATTCCTCATTCCGTTCCATCCGTTCCAATGAGTCCGTCCTCCACATTTCTCCATCCACCAGCTTCCACTGAACCCCATTCACCTTTCACCTTTCACCTCTCACCTGCCAATCAGAGCACATTCATCATGGCTCAAAATAGCCTTTTAAATTAGTGCTGGAAATGTGTCTTGATTAACACTGTGAGACGGTAATGAAACCAGTTGGAATTATTAAGCTGAATGTTACTGTATACAGTGTAAAGGCAGCTGCTATTGCAGTCTTGGTCAATAGACACTAAGTCCCATTTTTAGTCGTTTTTCTTTTTCTTTCTTTTTTCTTTAGAGGAGAAATGCAACAATGTGGTGCGTTTTAAGTAACTAAATATAACATGTTTTTATTTTACGATTGTGTAATTAAGTGGTGAATGTTGCCAGTCAATGTTAACTGACTACCGTTCAAAACAAGGGCCAAATGCTTTTATGAGTTCAAACATAATTGACGACCACTGAAATGCAAGGTCATCGTTTAGACAAGATTAAAACATTTCTCATATAGATGCTTTTCCTCACAAACTGTATTTAATATTTATGTGATTTTTTTTTCTTGAACTTAGTTATTTTTAATAAATAGTTTATATCAAATAGTATTATACTCCTGTTTTGTTTGTGTGAAGAATTCTTACTCAATGTTAACCAGCTGGGAGGCTAGTGGAGGTAGAAATCGGAGGACAGGCTCATTATAATGCATGTAACGGGATCAGGAATTGTATCAAACAAACGTGTTTGATACCATTCCTAATTCCATTCCACGCATTACAATCAGCCTTCACCGGCCTCCCCTGGATGCAGGCCATGAATATCACACGGCTCGGGCTGCAACATTAAGAGAGACATCAAGGAGGAAGTGGGTTAGGCTAAAGTAAGAGCACTCATTACTGTGGTTAGGGACCACAGAGCAGATAGAGACTAGTTCATGGATTCCGAAGCCTACTGTACAGTTTTAAAGTTTATTTTGTGTGATCATCATTGTTATCAATATTGCGAAATGTGTAATATTTATAGTCGGAGACATTTTTGAGGGCTGTTACAGGTGTTTCGAACTTGTTGCCTCAATGGACTACAGCGCAGAGGCTTACGAAGCCTACCCGAGAGACCATCCCTGGAAACTGGAAGAGCATCTTTTCTCTGACGTCATGACAGCTGCATCAGCTGTGAGCCCTAGTGAAAGCCTTTTTGCTGCCCGTCGCTTTGAGAACCGGAATATATATGAGATTTTCTACAATCCCTGAAATGGCTACACAGGAGGTACAACCAAATGAGACTATCACTCACCTAAAAACGGAATCGGAGACATTGAAGACAAAGCTCGAGGATGAGAGAGCAAAACTGCACGATGTCGAACGTGAGTGCTGAAAATCATAGAAGGCCCTGCGATCATAACATAATCTGCTTTCGAATAGGATAAACAAAAATTAAAACTCGACCTCAATAAAGAAATAAATGATGACCATGTTAGTGTTGTGTGTAATATAAGCCTACAGATTTTTGCCAGTATTTCAGCGCATTTACAGATATTGCATAATTTTCCTAATGTTTGCCAATATATTTACTTGCTTAATCACTCCGGATGTTTTCATCTAATAGATTGCATTTATTGCCATTTCTAGCATATGTGCAATTACTAAAGAATATTAGGATGTGTTTATAATTTCTACCAATAATGGTTATTTCTATGAACACTCATAATAAATAAATGTTGTATGGATTGCGCTTGCGTATTCAGAATTAATTGATGTTTTTGACCTTGCAGAGATCAAACGGATTAATTTAAAATCTAATCGTTTACCTCACTAATCCACAAACCGAATGTGAAATATTAATGTCTGGGCAAATACTAATAGCACGCTAGTCATACGGTTTCACCACAAGGCTAACATTGGATATTGGTCCCTACTACAGTACATCAAGTGGCGGAGAAGGTGGATGGACTGGGCCAGTTTGTCATGAAAACCAGACGAACTTTGAAGGGACATGGCAACAAAGTTCTCTGCATGGACTGGTGTAAAGACAAACGGAGGATCGTGAGCTCGTCACAGGTGAGTGTTCCTCATTTAAGACTCTGAAACCTGATGAGGGGTTCTGAAGTGTCAAAGGAGAAGCGCCTGTGCCTTTAACCCCTCCCTTTACGACATCGACTGTCTCTGTCCCTGGTGCTGAATTTAGTTTTAGTGAACTGAAATAAGTGATCCAACACCATCAGCTGGGGTTGTTAGAGGAGTGATACACATTTTGTTAGAAAATATCAAAGAATATCCTAGATCTACTTGTTGTTTCAATGGTCTGATACGTTTTTTCCCTCTGACCTTTTGTTTTAGGATGGGAAAGTAATTGTATGGGATGCCTTCACCACTAACAAGGTATTGAATGTATTTGTTGACTGTAGGACAAGAACAAAGCTAATAGATAAGATTGTTACAAAAGAGGAAAGCAGATATTTGACCAGTGTTTTATCAATGTTCTTCTTTCTTTATGTAATTAATCCTGCAGTAATTGTATGCATGAGTGTGCAAATACAGTATGCAACGTTGTGTGTGTGTGTGTGTACTTTGTAAAACATGCTTTATGTTATTTCCTAGGAGCATGCAGTGACCATGCCTTGCACATGGGTGATGGCCTGTGCCTATGCCCCCTCTGGCTGTGCAGTAGCTTGTGGGTGAGTCTCTCCGTCCGAGACCCTACACACCCCCAAAGAACTTAGAAAGCAACACACATCCTTGGACATGTCAAATGACCACACTCTCCCTAATATATTGTATGGCACAAAGACACCTTAGTTTTGTTCTGTTTCAGTGGTCTGGACAACAAATGCTCAGTGTACCCCCTGTCCTTGGACAAGAATGAGAACCTGGCCGCAAAGAAGAAGTCTGTCGCCATGCACACAAACTACCTGTCTGCTTGTAGCTTCACCAACTCTGATATGCAGGTGAGAGAGGACATCACTTCTTCGTACTGTGTGACAAATATGCTCATAAATTGTCACCTTTTGTTTTCTGCGGGAATATTCTTTAATGGGCTGTGAATGGCACAAACCAATACTGTACACAGTGGCAACACTGAATGATTAACTACAATCTATGATGAAAGCCATACTGTATTTCATACTGTATTTCATCTCATTTACTGAGCACAGTGATGGGAAATCACCGTTTTTTACTCTGTACTCTGGGGATGAACTTCTATGCTTGTTAAATAACTCATAACAGTCAACTGTTCCCCTTTTGATGTGGCTGGTCACATGCTTTAGCCTCAGCCCATTCAGTCTATTTATAGTCTGCCTAGAGAGAATTCCTCATTCTGAACAGCCTAATTTAATGCTGTCTTCACTCTGGGCTCCCACCTGCAGTAGTGTAGTGAGCTTATATCCAGGATGTACAGTCTAAGTCCCTGTGTTACCTTTGGGATCCTGAGATGGAGTTTGTCTGACTCTTCTGTTGCAGATCCTGACATCGAGCGGAGATGGAACATGTGCATTATGGGATGTGGAAAGCGGGCAGCTGTTGCAGAGCTTCCATGGTCACGCTGCGGACGTGCTCTGTCTGGACCTGGCCCCTTCTGAGACAGGGAACACCTTCGTATCAGGGGTGAGGACCTTCCTTTCCAAGTTCACCCCTCTCCTTCTCAGTGCATAATGTGGAGGTTTCCCGGACACAGATTAATCTTAGTCCACGATTGAATCACATGATCAATAGAAAATCTCCATTTAAGACACTGTCGAGTCTGGGATTAGGCTTAATATGTGTCCGGGAAACCGGACACATGTATTATACCTCTTTCTTTTTTTCTCTTTCTGTATTACTGCAGGGCTGTGATAAGAAGGCCAACGTATGGGATATGCGCTCAGGGCAGTGCATCCAGTCCTTTGAAACACATGAATCAGACATCAACAGTGTCAGGTAAGGTCACTTCATAAGATAAACATGTTAAAAAGTATAGAGATCAATGTAGATATTTAGAACTGTATGCCAGGAGAAGGATGTTTATGATGTCATAAAAAAAATTATATATATCTTCATATTCTAAACTGTTTTGCATTGTTATTTATACTGTCTGGCTTTGTGTGTTTTGGCTAATAGGTACTATCCCAGCGGGGATGCGTTTGCGTCAGGCTCGGATGACGCTACGGTAAGTTATCACCTTTTATTTACCGCTCTGTCGCTGCCATTTAACCTCAAACAAGGTTTAGTTAAAAAAAATTACGAACAATTTTCAATCATTTAGTATGATGATAATGCACAAGAGCATTCTTACACCTGGCTCTCTTAAAAATCAAACATTAACCACTGAGTTTATTCCAGTGTCGTCTGTATGACCTGAGGGCAGACAGAGAAGTGGCGATTTACTCCAAAGAGAGCATCATATTTGGGGCTTCCAGTGTTGACTTCTCTCTCAGTGGTAAGACAAAAATCCTCATTTGACCTCTTCATATAGAAGTTTCAGTGATTCAACCCTAACAACCCATTCACTGAATGGGATTTTTTTTTTTTCATTAACAGTAGTTAATGTTGCAATCATATTGTTGAAAGAGGTCATGTTCTTGTTTTTCTCAGGCCGGCTACTTTTCGCGGGTTACAATGACTACACCATCAATGTGTGGGATGTTCTGAAGGGGACCAGAGTGTCCATCTTGTTTGGTCATGAGAACCGTGTCAGTACTTTGCGTGTGTCCCCCGATGGGACAGCCTTCTGCTCAGGATCCTGGGACCACACTCTGAGGGTATGGGATTCAGTTTGTCACTTAATAATATATTTTTAATCTCTATTTGCCAACTCCATTTTCTATTTTACTATTTTAATTGAACTTTTATTTAGTGGCTACTGGTAAATTGTGGAACAGCATGATATGAATATTGAGTGATTTGTCACCACTGCACGTTGTTGCAGATTCAAAATGGTTGAATGGTTGCAAATCCAAGGTTTTAAATATGTATTTAAAAAAACAAAAAAAACAATTATCTTTCTGAATTGCAGGTCTGGGCTTAAGGATGAAGCTATGGAAGAGGAAAACTGACCCAGTGAATTCAGTGGTAGATAGATCCAGGCAGCCAGTTGAAGACGCCGTTGTTTCAATCTGCTTGAGTACAATCATAGAGATAGGCTCAGATTCAGTTGTACATACTGTAGTGCACTGGAACAGGCACTGTAAATATTCCAGTCGCCTGTCCAAGAAGCACACACCATGGGTGTTAGTCAGCTTTTATTAAAGGCACACCTTCATAACAACCTTACCAATAGATCATATTAAGTAGCCTATTTCAGATGAGACGCGGTCAACTTCATTAGATGTAAATGCATTTATCAAGCAAAAAAAACAAAACAATGGTGAATAGAGAGAGACTCTGATAGAGCGTTGCATGAAGACTAGTGGAATAGTTGTGGAACTACACAGTGGGAGAGACATGTAGAGACAAAATACAGAAAGAAAGAAAGAAAGAGAGAAAGAGAGAAAGAAAGAAAGAAAGAAAGAATGGATGAATGGATGGATGGATGGATGGATGGATGGATGGATGGATGGATGGATGGATGGATGGATGGATGGATGGATGGATGGATGGATGGATGAATGAATGAATGGGTGAATGAATGAATGAATGAATGAATGAAAGAAAGAAAGAAATTTACAGTAGATTGACTTGGGTCATCATTCTAATTTCCCCTACCTGGAAAGCAAGTTGATATACTGTACTGTATGCAGATACAATGTTTAGATAATGGGACAAACAAACAATTCAAAATATGAAAATATGTTGTAATCTACTGTGTTCTTTTCTTTTCCTATCCCTGTTTTCACAACAGTTCGATATACTTTTCGGTTTAAATGACACATGACTGCCAGAACAGAGATTCTGACCTCATAGACACCACATTAGATCATCCGTAAATGTACAGCTGAGAAAACATATTTAAATTCTAGAATGTACTCTTGTTCTGATGTAATTTACTAATTAATGTAATTATTTTAATTGTAGTTTACTGTATATAAGTTAAATTATACCAGGAACTATTTACCAAAATCAAAGAAACGTAATAAACTGAATTTTGAATATCATGTTTTTTTCTTCTTCTTGTTGCTGTTGTTTGTAATGGAAAAAAAAGCATAAGAATTGATGAAAACGAACATTTCCTCTCTTCATGTTGATTTGCCTGTAATTTGATTGAAGATATAAAATTGTCTAAGATTGAAAACAATATAATAGATGGCATGTGCACGTTGTTCGTGGAATTTATTCCAGTGTTTTAAACAAATTGGGTGAAATAGGATTAAAAAATGCTTTTGATGCTTACAAATCTGAGTTGTGTCTGTTGGGTGTTATACTTGCCGTAAACTGAGAGGCGGTGTGCCGAAAAGCGTTGACTCCGCCGGAAAGACACAAGAAGAAGAAGAAGACACCAGAAATGACATCACTTAAAGGAACTTGCTGAATCAAAACAATGGCCGACTGTCAGGCTGCACATTTGAACATTGATGCTATTTTAGAATGTATAGCTTTATCTATTTAGTGATTTTAAGACAGCCTTGGTGAAGTTGGCAAATGATTAGTCGGGCATTTTCGAACAAGAAGCTAGTGTTCTAGCCTGCTTTTAACGCCACAATGAGTGATGTTGTTGAGAGAACTCTGACTGCTCTCCCGAGTCTCCTGTCATTTGACTCGCAACCAGGGGCTGGGAAACTTTCATCCACCTCGAAATTAGGAAACCTCATCAGAGGCATTACTGAACTGACATCGAGACATGTGAGTACGCTATCATCTTGAACCGGTGTTCCTGTCCTATCCTGTACCTCATGCAATGTTGTTGACAACAACAGTGGGGCAGCTATATAGATATAGCAAGCTCACTGCAAATTGGCAAGCCTCAAAAAGCATGTTTTCTTTTCCTTAGGAGGAGGAGAAGCTTATTAAACGTGAGCTGGTTGCTATTAAAGAGCAGGTTTCATCCCCCAACACCACTATGGTAAGTTTCACTTGATGTACCACCTACTGAGCTGAGCCTCAAAGGACAGCCTTGCAATTTATCAAATCATACCTGTCTCCTGTCGTCCTTGTTTGCCTCACCTACAGTATGGCATGTAGTAGTAGTAGTAATACAGACACATACATAGATCAACTCTGTGTGTGTGTATATATATATATATATATATATATATATATATATATATCTGTGGCTCTTAGACATGGAATGATGCCCATTATGATTGATTGATTGATTGATTGATTGATAGCAGTGAAAATAGAGGTAACTTAAGCAGACACTTTATGAGTATCATCACAGGAGGAGGAATTGATGGTCTGGACACTATTGTCATCTTAATATTTGCCTCATGTAATATATGTTGATTTGGAATCTAATTTCAGAGACAGATGAAAGAAATTATGGTGAGAGCAATTTACTGTGAAATGCTGGGTTACGAGGCATCCTTCAGCTACATACACGCTATCAAACTGGCTCAGCAGGGCAGCGTTCTGGAGAAGAGAGTGGGTATGTAATGAAGTCATACTTGCTTACGACAGTATTTCAGCCTCTATCGTCAAGCCTCTCTAAAAGACGTTATCTGATCCTATCCTCTCACATATATCTGCCGGTATTTGGTCATAATCTCCATGATGAATCTTAGTGTTGTATGATATATCCTTATTGGTGATTATCTCTGTTTTCAGGTTATCTTGCAGTATCCCTGTTTCTAAATGAAAGCCATGAGCTACTGCTTCTGCTTGTGAACACTGTATTGAAGGTAGGTTTTCAACCTTAATTCACATTTTGTCTTGAGTTTTAACATAGAGATGTTGGATGTTCAAAGATGTGTTTTGTCTTTTTCAGGATCTTCAGAGTACAAATCTTATCGAGGTGTGCATGGCTTTAACTGTTGTCAGTCAGATGTTTCCCAAAGATATGATACCTGCAATTCTTCCACTAGTGGAGGAAAAACTCACACACCCAAAGTAAGTGTTTTAACACTGACCTTTTGCGTTATTGTTAGGAGAAATGTCATTAAAGGAAATTCAGTTCAGTGGTTGAAACAATATGCCCCCAGATGTTTACCCTTTGCATAGACATACATTATTGGCTTAGTCAGATATGTACTTTTCAATGATATATAAAACACCCTTTCCTCTACCTCATTTACAGGGAAATCATACGTCGGAAAGCAGTCCTTGCACTGTACAAATTCTACCTGATTGCGCCTAACCAGGTCCAACACATCCACAACAAGTTCCGGAAGGCTCTCTGTGACAAGGACCCTGGAGTCATGACAGCCTCTCTACACATCTACCTACAGATGATCAAGGTTCCTCATGTCATCAGTTCATTCATTGCTTTAATGTACAATTGACATACATTTTAGTACACGTCACTTATGTAGCATACAGTGCACTGAGAAAGGGGTGCCGGGCGGTTAAGGGTTAACATATACATGCGCCTACCCGATGGCTTGTCAAAACAGAAAACATGGCCGACATCTCTCTCGCCTCCAATTGCGTTACCCCTGGTTACCACAAAACAACAATGTCAAACCTAAAATGCCAACACTGTAATAGCTAATGCTAACCAATGAATTATCGTCATATTTCTGTTTCTAAATCTTACAGGAAAGCCCAGACAGCTATAAGGACCTGACTGGCAGCTTTGTGACCATACTGAAGCAGGTGGTGGGCGGGAAACTCCCCATGGACTTCAACTACCACAGTGTCCCTGCTCCCTGGCTGCAAATCAAGCTGCTCAACATACTGTCTCTCTTGGGGAAAGACGACCAGAGGTATAGTTTCCTGCCGTCCACCGATTCACAGCCGATCCCCGCATTTCATAGCCAAGTATGTCTATCTAGGGTTTGGGGTGTTGTCTCAAAAGTGTGTCTTCCCACAAGCCAGTAGTCTAAGCTGTTCCTTTGTTCCACAGCACAAGCCAGTAGTCTAAGCTGTTCCTTTGTTCCACAGCACAAGCGAGGTGATGTATGAGGTGCTGGACGAGTCTTTAAGGAGAGCTGAGATGAACCATAACATCACTTATGGTACGGCAATTAACATAACATACACAATTAATATATATATATATATATATATAGGCCATTTAGCTGACGCTTTTATCCAAAGCGACTTACATTTCAGTATATGTGGTCCCAGCGGGAATCAAACCCACAACCAAACGTTGTTAGCGCCATGCTCTACCAACTGAGCCAATTGTTCTGTATACACCACGCTTTGTCAACACAGATCAGTCAGC
Source organism: Argentina silus (assembly GCF_951799395.1). Classification (NCBI taxonomy): domain Eukaryota; kingdom Metazoa; phylum Chordata; class Actinopteri; order Argentiniformes; family Argentinidae; genus Argentina; species Argentina silus. The sequence continues at coordinate 4,639,564 of NC_139657.1, forward strand.
ACTGAACGAGAAAGGCATTTCATCCCCTCATTTGCCTTTTTTTTTGTTTCAAATCTACTTTTTTCTAATTTTCCAGCTATATTATATGAGTGTGTGAAGGCCATCTACACGATTCATCCAAAGTCAGAGCTTCTGGAGAAAGCTGCGAAATGCATTGGGAACTTTGTTCTATCACCGAAGATAAACCTCAAATATCTGGGTAAGTCCTGGGCAGAATAGATTTTTAATACGACGATTCCTACATAATAAAACCCTACTCGATAGGCATCCTTCCTGTTGGTACAGTAGGTACTCCTGTAACTCTGGATGTGGTTTCAGGATTAAAGGCCCTGACCTATGTGGTCCAGCAGGACGCTAACCTGGCCTTGCAGCACCAGATGACCATTATAGAGTGCCTGGATCACTCTGACCTCATCATTAAGCGCGAGGTAAGACACGGTCAATGGGGGTTTGGCATTTGTGGTCCTTTTGATACACAGTTGACTTGTTGATGTGTTGAGAGGTGTTGTCTTTATTCCCCCTGTAGACTCTGGAGTTACTCTTCCGGATCACCAATGCCCAGAATGTCACTGTCATAGTGGAGAAGATGCTGGAGTTTCTTCGGTTTAATAATGATGACTACAGTACCGTCGATCTGGTTGGGAAGGTAGCAGAACTGGCAGAAAAATATCCTTTCATGATTTTGCCCGTTGGTGCTGCGTGCCGTGCAGTGGGACTGTGTGTTTACTCTGCATTTCAACCAAGTGTGTGTGTGTGTGTGTGTGTGTGTGTGTGTGTGTGTGTGTGTGTGTGTGTGAGTTTTTTTTATGGTAATTGCAGTTGCGCTGATTGTGTTGTTATGATAATGGTTGTGTGTTTTGTATTTGTGCATGCTGTTGATGTTCCATTCATGGCACGGGCTGCTCTTCCTATACACCACCATACATATTCCCCAGACAACGGGTGGTTCATCCAGACCATGAATGCAGTGCTCTCTCTTGGCGGAGACTTGATGCAGCCGGACATCCCGAACAACTTCCTCAGACTCCTGTCAGAGGGTAAGAGGAAGCACACACTGAATCTGAACTTTGACCTACGGCAGTGGTTGAAAAGTACATGAATACGACAATCTGATTCCATTTGTGACTGTTTGCACCTGCTGGCCCAGGCTTTGACAGTGTGGAGGAGGACAGGCAGCTACGGCTGTTTGCTGTGGACTCGTATGTGGCCCTGCTACAAGGGGAGCCGGCCAAGCTGCCCCAACGCTTCCTGCAGGTCATCAGCTGGGTGAGAACACTGACTATGTCCTGTGTGTCTCTTAACACGATGTCGTTGTGTTTCCACTGAGGACACTTTTGACTGATATAAAGACAAAATGGAGTGTTAGATTGTATTATTGAATGAAGAAGAAATCTCCTTCTCTCCTCTACATTTGCATTTAAGTCGTGTAGCAGACGCTTTTATCCAAAGAGACTTACAGAAAGTACATTTGTCAAAGTATGTGAGTCAACGATACATCAGTCATCGTAAGTAAAACCTTTGATAAGAACAAGTGCCATCGGCAGCCACAGTGCTAGGGAAAGGAAGAAAGCAAGTTAGGGATTTTTATTTATTTATTTATTTTTCTCCTCTCCTACACACAGGTGCTTGGTGAGTACCTGCACCTGAGAGAAGGCATGGAACCAGCCAAAGTCATGAGGCTCCTGGCCAAGCTGTTGGACCAGAGGCACACCACCAGTGAGACTAAGACCTGGGTCCTGGCAGCCATGACCAAGCTGTGTGTGGGCCCCGAGTGTGTGTCTGTGGCCCAGGAGGTGTGTGAGAGGTACAGTGCCTCTCTGGACACGGTGCTGAGACAGAAGGCCCAGGAGCTGCAGCACCTCAGCCAGGACACAGAGCAGCGAGCCAGGGTGCTGCCACGAGACGGCAGCCTGGAGCATCTGGAGGTACAGCACAGCACAGCACGGCACAGCGCCATCTACTGGCAGACTCTCAACCTGCTAATGCTTATGACAGCATGACATACGTAATGGTTTCCTATACTGTAGTTCTTACATTTCCAATTCCCCCCCTCCCCTCCATCCATCCGTATCGTAACATATGTCTTTAATGGATAGAACTATGATAGGTTTCTTTCCAGTCATTTCTGATATTCTGATGACTAACTGATGTGTTTGTGTTGTGTTGTTGCCTAGGTGGACTCCTCCCTGTCTTTCCTGGATGGCTTTGTGTCTGAGGCGTTGGCTGCTGGGGCAGCTCCATACAAGCCTCCTCATCAGAGACAAGAGGAACTGGCCCAAGAGAAAGGTGAGAGGGTTCTTCCTCCAGATCCTCCAGATACAACCACCTCCTCTGTTCACCTCATCCGTTCCTGTGGTATCATTCACATTGTTCAGGGACACTGATTTTGCTGCGATCATAAACCGACATGCTATTGATTATCCCGATGGTGTTGTCTTCCTCAGCTCTGAGCCTGGAGCCCTACGGCATGTCCCTGCCTGGCAGTCTGTCCTCCTGCAGTATCACAGGCAGGCAGTCTCCCACACTTCTGTCCATCAGCTCCGGCCTGTCAGGGAACAGCACTGAGCTCTCACAAAAAGGAGGGTATGTTCCCTCCATTATCCCACTTTCACAGAGGATGATGTTTCTATACTTTGTGTGTGTGTGTGTGTGTGTGTGTGTGTGTGTGTTGAATTAATGTACACTACCTTAGCATCTCACTTCCATAAGGTTTAGGTTTTATTTTGTTTTGTTTTGTTTCGTTGGCTGTTGATTTGTTGATTGAATTGATATTCAGGGTATCCCAGTATTTCAAAACTTTTAAACTCGATCAGAATGATCCAGATTATGTTTTTGCTATTCAGGATCAGAGCTATGGCCAATTTTGAGTAGTATATGGGAAATCAGCTGGCTCGATCTGATCCTGGATATCAAAAAAGAATCTGGATCATTCTGATCGAGATTAAAAGTTTTGAAATACTGGGCCCAGAAGACACAGATAGATATCCCAGTGTTATTTCAGCTCTGCCACGCTGAAGCTGGACGGAGTGAAGAGGGTATGGGGGAAGGAAGGTTATCTGATCCTGAGGGAACCTGTGGAGGAAACTGCTCAGGTGGAAGTGCCCAGTCCTCTCCTGTCCCCCAGCCAGCAGGGCGGCGCTGAGAGTCCACAGACCCCGACACCCACACCCACGCCTGAGCCTGACCAGGAGAAGCAACAGCTGGCCTCGTCACTCTTCGTTGGCCTGGGGGCCCAAAACTCTGTTTGTCTGGTAAGGTCACATTCTGTAGTTCCTGTTTATGAAGCTTATCTCGAGTACGCTGTGCAGTGTAGACACAAATGGATACGCTTCATCCTTATCTAACAACTGAAACCGCTGCCTCATCTAGATGGGAAAAGCAGAGCCGGTACCCCAGCGGTTCAGAAGGAAACCCAGGGGACAGGGGTCATCGTCGGGCGCCAGCGAGCGCTCGTCTGACTCCTCCCACTCGTCTCGCAGTGCCGTGGACAGCCTGCTGTGTAACAACAACAACAACCTGCTGGACTCACCCACTATGCCCTCAGGGGGGGGAGTTACCACAGCTAAACAGACTCATCAACACACACAGGACCCAACCGCTACCAACGGCGCCTGCGACGCAGAGGGGGAGGTGGCAGGAGAGGCAGGAGGCCGCCTGTCTCTGATCAGGGGGAACGGCATGGTGGTGGCCGTGGAGGCGCCTGCACACACACACCAAGACAGACCCAGAGACCTGTGCCTGGACTCCCACCTGCCTGCAGAGCTGTCGGGGCTGGCCCACTCAGACATCACCCCCCTCTGCGCTAACCAAAGCCTGGCATTCTCAGCCAGTTGTGTCCACAAAGAGGACGCCATGGTGCTGGTCATCTTCATCGTCAACGCCACTGACTCAGCCATTCAACACATGTTGCTGCAGCTGAAATCGAGAGAACTTGAGGTATATTTTCAGGCAGGAAGTGAATGCTGTGTTACCTTGTCCCTTTACTTGAAAGCGAGCTGGTTGTCATGGCTTGTTTCTATTTTTCTCCTCAGGTTTCCTGCATCTCAGATACCAGGGCATTAGAGAAGGTCAGGGGTCACAGTGTGACGGTGTGCCAGTACTCTCTGGTAATGAAGAGACCCTCGGCCAAGGTGGAGGTGGCAGGGATGGTGTCGTACCAGCTGCCTCAAGGGGAGCCCCAGGCGCTGCAGTTCACCCAGAAACTCTCCCTGGCCGACTTCCTCAGGTACAGCACTGATAACTGTCGCCCCCACAATCAATCAATCAGCCAATCAATCAGCCAATCAATCAAACTTAATTTATCAAGCACATTTCGTACACACTTTGCAATACAATGCGCTTATCAATAAAAACAAAGAGGATTATTTAACATTGAGATGTTCAGTACAATCTTTACAGGTTAGCCCAGTCAGATAACCACTAACTCACTACAGTACAGTAATTAACCTATCCTGTAATCCCTGTGTCTGTGCAGGCCATTGGCTTTGTCCACAGCAGAGTACGGGAGCATGTGGTTGTCCCTCTCTAATGACACCAAGCAGAACCTTCAGCTGGTCACTGATGATGACCGAGACCCTCTTACTGCCACCTTGAATACACTGAAAGAGAAGCTGAATCTCCACATCGTCGACATCATTGGTACACAGGCTTTTTCCTCTAACTGTCACTGTATCTAAGTTCTGATCATTTACTACTCAGGGCTGAGAGACCTAAAGGTTGTATTGAGACCAAAAGGTTGATTTAAAAAAAATCTATATGTCTTACGCCTCACAATATTGGATGATCGGCGTTAGAGGTTTTGAATCTTAAGCAGCCTGCGCAGTGGTGAACATGTTGTTTGAAGTACAGTAGACCAACATACAGCACTATAGCAGGTATCAACTCTGTGTGCTGGAAAACCTTGTTAGTGCTCATTTTGAATTTCCTATCTTTTGCGGCTTTTGACAAGTCATAACGTCTCACTTAAAATGTAGTTTCTGGTCATAAACACAGTTATCTAGTATCGACATTGGGATTTCATCAATGTTTGCACACTGCATCATTTTAAATGGAACATGTTCTCCTAGATGACTTCTCTCCTTTGCCTTCAGTATGATTGAGTGTGTCACTTGGTGTTGTCCCTCAGGGTCAGAGGGCATCGTGGCGTGCCGGCTCCCCCAGGGCCAGCCGTGTCTGCTGCACTGTCGGGTCCACGATGAGTCCCTGGCTGTGTGGCTGCGCTCACCTGTCCCAGAGCTGCCTGACTGCCTCCTCTATCACTGTCAGAAGGTCCTGCAGGAGCGCTGAACCCCCCACATACTGTACAGAACAACACACACACACACACACACACACACACACACTCCGAGAGGACAGCTGCCCTGAACAACTGAAGAGGAAAGCATTGTACAGCAAAGGGCCTCATCGCAGTGACAGAAGAAGTTCTAAAGCAAATTATATTGTGTGTCCTTCCTCCTTACAATACACTGTTTTCTATTTGTTTGTCAGGTTCATGTTGTTCCATTTCCATGTCCATGTAGCATTTGTATTTATTGTGTTTTTTTAGTGGAAACAAGTTATTGTTCCAATTGCTTCACATATTTGATGTGAGCGGGAAATGGAGTCACCTCAGGAGCAAGTGGAATGCATGTGTGATTCAGCCCTCTGGGGCGGGTGTGTCAAACAAACACAAACATGTCTTACATATGGAGTTGCTCCACTAAATTTGAGTTGAAATAAGCAGCTGCAGTGGGTGGCCAGAACAGTTGGAGAGCAGTGGTGTTTGTGGTTTTAACAGATAACTCTTTCAGATGAGCTATTTCTGTGAGAAACGTAGGAAGAGTACGGGCAAAACTGAGCAGTTGTGAGCCACACTGACACTAAACCAAAGCCTGCAATGGTATCAAATCATGGGATTCATTTTTGGATGATTGTATTGGGGTGATATTAAGTGTTATGAAGAAAAGGTGCCTTTGATGAGCAAGTGAAGTATGAGGAACTGTGTATCTTCCTCAACTACAGTGTTGGCTAACAGAACACTAACTCCTTTCTTCAGAACATAGCTAGAGGGATGTTTATACAGTGTATTTGTCTCCAGAGAGGTGCACAACTAGCTTGGGAATTCCCTCTGCTCATTTGTCCAAAACATGATGTAATAATCTAGATGCTTGTTCTGCGAGAGAGAGAGAGAGAGAGAGAGAGAGAGAGAGAGAGAGAGAGAGAGAGAGAGAGAGAGAGAGAGAGAGAGAGAGAGAGAGAGAGAGAGAGAGAGAGAGAGAGAGAGAGAGAGAGAGAGAGAGAGAGAGAGAGAGAGAGAGAGAGAGAGAGAGAGAGAGAGAGAGAGAGAGAGAGAGAGAGAGAGAGAGAGAGAGAGAGAGAGAGAGAGAATATGTCCCCTTTGTTTTGTTTTCCACTGAAAGCACCCGTTTAGGGCGTTCACATGCACTAAAGTCTTATTTATATGGTTGACTTGTTTACTTTTTTTATGATGTCGAATAGAAATCAGAAGCAGTATGCATTGTAATGCATGGAATGGAATGTTTGATACCCTTCCTTATTCCGTTCCATGCATTACAATGAGCCTGTCCTCTGAGTTCTACCTCCACCAGCCTCCATTGATAGAAACGCCCTTCATCAGCTCTCTAAAAGTAAGCATCTGTAAATCCATACTAATTACTAAGGTATTGTCATGGCTTAGATGTTCCATTACAAAGCTATGTCTTCCATTTAAATGAAATGATTCTAAAAAGATGAGATTGTCCTGCATGTTAAGTTTTGCAGAATGCTGCATTTATTGTAATAGATTATCTATGCATTTGGTTCTGTAGCCTATTAATTCATAAGAAGAGATGGATCTTAGGAGTCTTACGATTATTATATTTTTATATGAATGCAGTATTTCCAACTTATTTATTGGATATATTCTTATAGAATACATGTTTTATATGTTTATTTCATTGTAAAATACAAGATGATGCTGGTGCTCTGTGGACTGTGTGTTTCCCTCGGCCAGATTCACAATATCACCATGAGGGAGGTCTAGTTGTACCGCCATTTAAATGTGTGTTCAGAGGGAAGTTTTGCCTTTTCCTTTCTCTTCTCTTTGCTTAAGTGCTGGATACGGAGCACTGTTTGAATCTGAAGTTTAATGAGCTGTATTTCACACTACACTAACAGAGATAACCAAACGCCTTATGTTCTGATGCCAGTGTATGGCGTGTTCATTTGTGCCTGTGGTACAGAGGAGCAGTGTACTTTAGAGTGCCTGTTGTGCAGTTCTGCTTACTTGTAATAAATCGGACATGTATGGTGTAATGTGAGTTACCCAGGTCGTTTATTTGTTTACTGCACCACCACATCACATACAGTACAATGCCGATGGCCCCTGGTCCGAGCATTGATTACTTTATCCTGCGATGACTGATGGATAGATGATTCAGTTGCTTAAACAAATGTATTTGTAGTAAGTCGCTTTGGATAAAGGCGTCTGCTAAATGCCATAAATGTAAATAAATGTACAATACGTACAAAACACCACATACACCAAGTTCAGAAAACACCTGGACGTAGAGTAGAGTGCAGTTTTATGTAACATTTAGATCTATTGAACCAAGTTGTTTATTGTGGTATTTAATGATACACTACTATTGAACTATTTTTCTAATTGGACACAAAATGGGTGTTTTATCACATAAAAAAGGTTATTTGTCATATCATTCAAACAATTAGTTGAACATTTTGATGGCACTCATTTCAATATCTACTTTAGTAAAGAAATATCCACTGTAGTAAAAAAACATTGTTAATATCCAGTACTTTGACAAAAGGTCAGCAAGGAACTCTATCCCACCCCTACTACATTACATTTTAATGTGCAGTTCATATCAGTAAAACAGAAGATAATCGGTACAGAGGATTAATCTCTTGGTTCGTGTTAGTCTCTGGCCCTTTCTCAACGGTTAGAAACTTGATTCCTAGCCTCCTCTCCTCCGTCCTCTACTCCCTTCTTCTCAAAAAGCATTGGAGGAGAATATCTAAGGGGAGGAACCTAGGTCTTCTCTTCCAATGGTTTCTAACGATTGATTGAGAAAGGGCCTCTGATTGGTGGTAGCGGTCAGTGGGCTGAGGCTGTGGTAAGCCTGGGGATGAAGCGCATGGCCAGGCTGTGTTCATCCTCTACCGGTTGCTGTGACAGGTTGTTGGTCTGCTGGATGCTGCTCAGGGTACAGCCATGACGAGGACACACCGTGTACCGGGACAGCAGGGTCACCAGGATAGCCTTCATCATCACCATGGCGATGTGCTTGCCCACGCAGGAACGAGGGCCACAACCAAAAGGCTGAAAGTAGCGACTGGGCACCTGCCATAGAGAGTGAGTGGAGGTGAACTATGACCTGGCTCTGGTCTAGACAGACACACACACACATTCATGGTGAAATTCTCACTAGATATTATCTAAACGATAATAATCTCTACTTACAGTTTTATCAAAGTTTTCCAAGCTGAATTCGTTAGGTTTGGCAAAGAATTCCGTCTTATGCATTAGACCAATGTTGAGTATGATGTTGGTTCCCTTGGTGATCTTGGTGCCATCAATGTCGTCGTCCTCCAGAGCTTGTCTCATTGTGAAGTCAACCACAGGGTGGAACCTCATGGACTCGTTGATGAAACTCTCAAGGACCGTTAAGTTTTGAAAATCAACTGTTTGAACATTCTTCTCACCTGTGAAGGAAATAGCAAACGAGTTTGTGAGCATGTTGTGATGGCCATCACTCCTTAGCTACTAGTGAGATATTTGTCCAATGCATTGTAAATTCTTTTTAAATAAGTTTCTGCATTATTGGGATAGAGACAGTAGAGATTGACAGGACGGATGGGTGAGAGAGAGGAGGGATGACATGCAAGACGTGTCAAGGGTTGAAATCGGACCAGGAACCTTGCAATTATGTGGTATGCGCATTAGTGTGCTACGCCACTAAGCGCCCCCAATGTATTGTAAATTCTAACTGATTCCAACCCCCTTTTTTTCTGAGAAGTTGTGTAATCACCTATGAGAGAGTTGATCTCCTCCAGGATCTTGTGCTCCACCTCAGGGTTCTGTTTCAGGAGCATGAGCATGAAGAACAGGCTGATGGACAGGGTGTCAGGAGCAGCGATCACCATCTCCAACACACACTGCCTGACGTTGTCTGCTGAGAGCTCTCCGTGGTTCTGTTGAACAAAGGTACACACACACACACACACACACACACACACACACACACACACACACACACACACACACACACACACGACTCACTACAAGATCAGAATGATTATTCTGTGACTCTTTTGCAGCAATAGTTACTAATCAGCAAAGGCAGACCTGGGCAAAGATGAGTTCAGATGTGAAGTCAATATTGTCATCCAGCTTCTCAGATTCAACAATCATCTTCCGTTTGGCCTCAATAAGGCTTTCCATTGCGTCCTGTAGCTCCTTACTTCAAATGGGATGCAGAACACACTTGATTACATGTATGATAAAGCATAGGGAAGCTATGGAAGCATAGGGAAGCTGTGTTGATGTACCCGACGAATACAGAGTGTGTGATGGACTTACGCTGCTGTCTCATGCTTTTTGTACATCCACCCAAATTTGAAGAAGATATCAGGCTTGATCAGAACTGTTTGCCAGGTGTCAAAGTAGTTGTGGATCTTCAAAAGTAGCTCCTTCTCTGAATTACAAAGAGCACCAAAAAGTCAAACGCGAAGTAAAGGAAAAGCACTGTCTATACTGTAAGTGTTGTGTGGCAACAAAAGGAACTTGTATCTTGTCATGCAAAATATAAATCACTATCTTCAGAGAAAACGTACTCTGAGAGTATGAATTAGGCTGTTTGAGAGAAGCTTTGAATACTATGCAACCTGCCCAGAGTACATGTTGTTTGAAGTACAGTAGACCAACATACAGCACTATAGCAGGTATCAAAGCTGTGTGCTGGAAAATCTTGTTAGTGCATAGGTGAAGTTATGGGTGGGGGTGCTGATCATAGCCAATGGCTATGCGCCATCCATTTTCGATGTTCTTTCTAGTGACTTAATGAAGGCCAAGTTTGACGCGTTCTCTGTAACAGTATGAGATGATGTGTTAGCAGCACCTCTGACCACTACTGACCATTGAAAGGCACCCTGAGGAAGAGCCTATTGGAAATGTCCACCACTATACACCTCAGCAGGTTGAGGGCGTCCACGTGTCCTGAGGGGTCCGTCATCTCCTGCAGGCGACCCAGGTGTTTGTCTGTGGCGCTGGCACAGACCTCCACCGTCCTCTGCAGGGTGGGGCCTGTCAGAGCTGACACAACAGACTCTACCTCAGCTCTCACTAATCACATTATTGATTAGTCACATAGTCACATTAAGCATTATCTATTTTTGGTCAAGTTTGATATTTTCTCAGCATTTTCTTTTGGTAAAGAAAGGCGTGTGGGTGTATACCTTTTGAAAAATATGCCCTCACTTTTTTCCAAAGTGGGATATCACTGTTGAAGATGATGCCCTTCCCATACATGCCAATACACTGCAGCCCTTGTTTGCTGCCAAATCTGGCTGTGTAATGGGCACTCCTCAGGACATGATAAACAGCAGACGACCTGCAAAATACATCTTAACATGTAAGACGTTCCCCACTCCGGCAACAGACCAGGACTAAATGAGTTCAGTATTCATTTTCTTCATTTCAACCGAACTTGCTTGCTTAGAATGAGCGTCTCCTCTCCGTTGATCCAGACCCGGACGATGCTTCCATATTTCTTGTTGTAGTAGTTGCAGGCTGTCCCGATCCCTGTCCAGATGAATCTAGAGTAGGAGAGAATAGGACCCAGACCTGCACAGAAGTAGGGACCTGACGGAGACATTGAGACACACAGAAGACACTATTTACATTTTGCTCCTCAAGAACAACTCAACATGCTCTTTTTTTTTTTCTTTTTTTTTTAAGTTGTGAATCTACAGGAATTAGAACAAGTAGAACAATCAGACTAATCATTATTATTAATATAGTTTTGAAAATACATTTTCTCTCTAAAGGTGTACCACTTATTGATTACTATTTGAGCATTATCAGCAAAAATGAATGCGTGTCAATTTCATAGCATTGATCAAGGAGAGCCTGTGGTTGTTTCTCACCTGGTATGGCAGACCTCCCCGTAGGTGTCCAGGCTGTCATGAAGAGGAGGCAGAGCAGGAGGAGCAACAGTGCTGTAGCTCCACACATCGTCTCAACCACTGTGTCTGTCATGGTTAGAAGATCTGGAGGCAGCACCTCCGTAAGGAACCTCCTGAACCACACCTGTTCAAGAAGCAGAGCGCCATGCCATCTGTCAGCAGCCAGGGTCGGATATACGTTTATAAGGCTACCACTTTTAGTTTATATGCAAGTCAGGGTGATGCATTAGTCAAAACAAACACGGAGAGGAACCTTAAACTCTAGACAACCTTGCTTTTTCATCCTTTTTTTTTTTATATCTCTTGTCCTTCAGCATCGAGATGTTACATGCAGTTGGCACACCGCGTGAATAGCATAACCCAAACACACCCACGTAAAGCTTTTCAAGTTGAGCTATCATTTCTACAGTGACAGCTGCTTGAAGAGGCTTTAGTCATTACAGTCTACATCAAAGATATTTCACTACTGGAAATCTGAGGGAAGAAAAACATTTCTCTGTGATCTCCTCTGAATCACTGACAATGTTTATATCTTTATCATACTTAAGGCGATTACTCCATATTTCCCATCTGGACAACCTTGATCTGCTTAGATTTTTACATGTTTACTCCCTCGAGAAGACAAACTTGTTCGATTGAACAATGCACTATATCAATTAATATACATTTCAGTGTTATCAGTTCTCATCCATTAATATTCATATTTTTTATAGATCTTCTTATGCAAAGAAAAAAATAATCATCCCAATGATTTACAATTTTCAACGACCAATTATCTCTCTTAACATTTTAATTTAGTTTATTCGGATGTTGCTACTGCTGCAGCTACTCTTTCTGGGGTCCAAACATAACCAAAAAAAACCATTTTAATTTAAAACATTTTCACAAGATGATACATACCATTCTTGTTGCGGACAGCTCCGGAATAGCCTGAGTGCGGTGTGTGACCCCTCTGAGAAACATTGGTGTTACTCTCAAGCTTTTGTAAATCCCTTACGTTTTCAATTTACCGGTTGCTTGGATACACTACCAATTTAGAGTTTCAAGTGCTATTAAATGCCTGAACAAGACCTCAAAGGCAAAACAATAGAGCAATGGTGTAGGGCCTACCTATGAGCCAAGCCACTATCCTCAAAGAAAACAAAAAAGTCTTTCAAGTTTGGGACCTTAGGTCTCTCATGCATGACTATATCATTCATTTTTTGACACAGGCCTACTTCACCTTTTGCTTTGTTCAAAAGAAAGAAAACCACTGTATAATTAATCAACTGAAAAGCCTTTTCGGGGGGGAATAAATTAGTCAGACTGACCCAACTCAATGTGAATTCAATGTGAGTTTTCACCTAGAAAAAGGGTGTAATTATGGCATTTATGTTGACAAGAATTCAAATATGTTTGAAATGTGTGTTCTAATGTGTGTGTGATTTCCAACTGTATACATTGATAGAAATGCAGTGGTAAGCTGTGTTATATTATGTTATATATTGGGTTCATAATATAACATGAACATTGCATGACTAGCAGGTAAAATATGCAGCAATACAGAGCACAATGTGGTTTACAAGCAGAGGTTGTCTGTCTACAATAGAAGGTCATTCAAGTTCAGTCCCCCTGAATAGCTGGAATGCTGTTGATTAAGATATTGGCTGAATGAAGGTTGAAGCTTTTGTGCCATAGCACAATGGCTATGGGGAAAACTCCTGTTGCCCTAGTTGCCATAGCTCCAACATTAAGTGTTTTTTTTTCCAGAGTTGAGCACACCTATCAATGTTCTTTAATGCATTTTAGTAGAAATCCCTGTAAAAGTATGGATATTACTGCGAGTATGGATGATACTGTAGAATGTCTCTTTAAAACCCTCAGAAAACAAAGAGAGCCTTATGACACGGCATGCTGGCCATCATTCAATAGGCCCAGTTAGAACTCTCTAGTGGATCTGAAGAATGCTCCACTTGTCAACATGTCTTTCAATGTTCTAATAGCTATTTTCAAGAAGCATGCACTTAAAAAAAAGAAGAAAAAAAAAGAAAAAAAAAAGGAAGACAACTAAATAGAAAATAATGATCAAATTTCACTCTGCTCTGGTTGTATTTCACACTGCAAATATGGGCATTGCTGCTGCTTATAAATCAACCACAGACATAAGCTGTTTTCCAGAAGACCCACGTTGCGCAGTACATCATGTGTTAGAGACCCACCGGAAAAGAAGGCTGTATTTGACAAGTTGTTTTCTCTTCCGCAGCTGTAGAACACTTCTTTCGTCCCACATTTTTGTTAGTGTGCACTGTAATGTTTGTGCTTGTGGACATCAGAGACTAGATCACCGTGCATAGAGGTATCAGGTGACGGGAGGCATAATGAGGGAAGGTCAGGGTGGCTGTGTGGGACTTCCATGGACGCTGCGAGTGCTGCTGATCGGGACGTGTGCTCTGACCTTCCTGAGCTCGGCAGGCTTGGTGTTCCTGCTGGCTCAGCACAGGCACCTGTCGGCCCACCTGGCCAGGCTGGACGCCCGGCTACAGGTCCTGTCAGAGAGCTCTGGGCTGCAGCCTGCATCCCACAGGACCGCCCAGGGCCCTGGGGAGGAGCAGGAGCAGGAGCAGGAGGAACAGCACCCCCGCAGTAAGAGGAGGACATGGGCACACAGCCGCCACAGCGAGGAGACGGACATGTTGATGATGACGACATACTCCATGGTCCCAGTAAGAACCCAGTGATGTGTTTATTACTGTACATGTATTACATGCAGATGAACAGTGTTGGCTGGTGGAGGTAGAAATCGGAGGACAGGCTCATTGTGATGCATGAAACGGAATGGGGAATGGTTTTAAACAAACTTGACACACCTCATTCCATTCCATGCATTGCAATGAGCCTGTCCTCCGATGTCTGCCTCCACCAGCCTCCACTGACACCCTGCATGACATAGCTCTGAGTGGTGAATGTCATGGGTTGATCGTCTGGTATTCATATCAGTGTGGTTCATCAATGAAGGAGCTCGAAGGTAGAAGGAGAGTTCGTATCAACTTGCTGTATTCTCACTCCCATCTTCATCGCAGTCCTTTTCCTCACAATTCCCATTTGGGATTAGAGGTATGTCTATTCTAGGCCAAGGACAATAATCTCAATCCATGTGCCTGGTTATATGTTTAAGAGGGAAAAGAGGGAGTGTTTTTCCAACCAGTGTTTCCGGAGGGAAGTCCTCTGAGCAAGGATGTGTAACAGATGGTTGGTTCCCTTGGCCATGTTCCCACATACCCTTTGGCAATTGGCAAAACCACAGAGACTCCCTACTTGGCAGGAAGAAGGTCAACACTGATTTCATGAGTGACACAAGTAATTAATATCAAACCACTGAACATGCAGCCGCAATAAAAACTAAACACTGGGCGTATTACTGGGCACATGATTTACACTCTTTCTGTGCTCGTTGCTCAAAGTGATTAACCTTCCATAGAGATTTGTAGTTCATTTCAAGTTGCTGCAACTGTGCATATGCCCTCTGTGTTTCAGGTCAAGACCCTATTGGATCTATGTAACAGCTCAAATGGAATTTGTTTGGCAGGTATATTGATGAAATATGTCTATATTCTACAGTACCTAATTTCTATGGCCTTCAGATATTGGCCTTCAGTTGAATCTAATCTAATCTAATCTAATATGACTCTCACAGTTCGTTAAGGATAATCATTTCATTAAAAGACCACACCTCAATGCATGGTTTCATTGGCACACTTAATTGAATCATACATTACATAGATTTGAATGTTAGAGTGCCATACTGTTCTAATCTCTCGTATCATCATCAATTACAGGGCCACCAGGACCCCCAGGGCCCCCAGGTAAAATCTATAGCAAATATATAATCAGTAACAAAGACATACAATGAAATTTAATTTAAGTTTAATTAAAGTTAGTGTTGAAGTGATGATAATAGGTCAGTTTGATCAGGCGTTTTGAAAATGGCCCACACAGTCTCTTGAAGTTATCATATATGAAACACCACAACAGTGACCATCAACAATATCATCTGTTAAGGCTTGCCAGGTATGGATGGAGAGCCAAGACCACAGGGCATACCTGCAGTGGAGGGGAGACGAGGTAGAAGAGGTAGGTACTGTGACTTGTGGTAGTGTGATCCAATATTCTCTATCAATGTGGGCCAGGGGAGGCTGGTGGAGGTAGAAATCTGAGGACGGGCTCATTGTAACACATGGAACGGAATAATTAATTCCATTCCCATGTATTACAATGAGCCCATCCTCCGGTTTCTACCTCCACCAGCCTCCCCTTGTGTGGGTAGCATTATGCTTAAATGTTTAGATAGTTCCAAATAGATTGAGCCCATCTCCCAAGTCTCCTGATAGTGAGTTGTAGCTGTGTTTGAAGGCCCTCCAGGTCCGATGGGCCCCCCTGGTCCTGCTGGTCCACCCGGTCCTCCTTGCCCTACTGAACCCACAAGAAATAGGACCATCAGACCACACTTCCATCAAGCCAATATGTCTGTGGGTGAGTAGGCTTTCAGAGATTCCACCAGCAACAGCTCTTGATCACTACTACTGTACATATTCATCTTTACAGAGAAATATTACATTATGGTTTTTTTTCTTCTTTTCTGTCATCTTCTCCAGTCCAATGTAATGCCACCTTCAATATAACACAAAGCGATGACCCCTTCAAAGAAACAGAAAGCTATGCCTCCTTCAATGCAACAGAAAGCGATGACCCCTTCAAAGAAACAGAAAGCTATGCCTCCTTCAATGCAACAGAAAGCGATGACCCCTTCAAAGAAACAGAAAGCTATGCCTCCTTCAATGCAACAGAAAGCGATGACCCCTTTAATGTGACAGAAAGCGATGTCCCCTTCAACGAAACAGAAAGCTATGCCCCCTTCAATGCAACAGAAAGTGATGATCCCTTCAATGCAACAAAAAGTGATGACCCCTTCAATGCAACAAAAAGTGATGACCCCTTCAAAGTAACAAAAAGTGATGACCCCTTCAAAGCAACAAAAAGTGATGACCCCTTCAATGCAACAGAAAGCTATGACCCCTTCAATGCAACAAAAAGTGATGACCCCTTCAATGCAACAGAAAGCGATGCCCCCTTCAATGCAACAAAAAGTGATGACCCCTTCAATGCAACAGAAAGCGATGCCCCCTTCAATGCAACAGAAAGCGATGCCCCCTTCAATGCAACAGAAAGCGATGCCCCCTTCAATGCAACAAAAAGTGATGACCCCTTCAATGCAACAGAAAGCGATGCCCCCTTCAATGCAACAGAAAGCGATGCCCCCTTCAATGCAACAGAAAGCGATGCCCCCTTCAATGCAACAAAAAGTGATGACCCCTTCAATGCAACAGAAAGCGATGCCCCCTTCAATGCAACAGAAAGCGATGCCCCCTTCAATGCAACAAAAAGTGATGATCCCTTCAATGCAACAGAAAGCGATGCCCCCTTCAATGCAACACAAAGCGATGACCCCTTCAATGCAACAGACACAGGAAATGTTACATCTTTTAGGAACATTGGTATGAAACTCTTCTTTATACGTCTAATAAGGGGATTTAGAAAACTCTTTCAAGAATGTTTATGGTTATTTTCAGCAACTTAAGTTTCAGTTCTTTCATATTCAGTACAGTACATCCTGTAGCATGTATTATTACCACACCAACATCTCCAAATCACCACATTTCTTAATTCTTAACTGTACAACATTTCATTGGATTTTTCTTTACAGCCTTAGCTTCGTCTTCTCCAGTCCAAAGTAATGACACCTCCAATGTTTCTGACACAGAACATTTTAGAGAAACACCTCTACGGAAAACTGGTATGAATATTTCTGCTAAGGGGTTAAATAGGGATTTTTGTAGGAGTTGGAACTGTCTCCATAACTTTTAATGGTCATTTTCTTGGTTCTTTCATATCCATAGGATGCATTATCAAAACAATTACATGCTCAACAAATGTCACCAAAATGAAGTCCACATTTGGAGTTTGGATGCACGATGCAGCCCAGCTGAACGGTGACCGTGTCTGGCTTGCAGAGCACTTTTCAGGTAAGGGAAAAAAGGTCAAATTAGAAAGAAAATAAAGATCTGAGGAATATCAATAAGATAAATTTTTGGGAGATATGCTGTAACACATTGATATTTGTTCGGCAGGGCGAATAGTGGTGGAATACGAGAGCATCGCATCGTTCCAGAATAGCAGCAGAAAGAACATTGATTTAAAGAAATTCTTCCAGGGCTGCGGCCACATCGTTTACAATGGATCCATGTACTATCACAAAGCAGGAACTTTCAAAATTGTGAAGTAAGTGTTTTGATTGTACAGACGTTATTTTGCACTCATGTGAAGCTCCTGACCTACTCATGATGTTTTGAAATTCGAAAGTTAAAGGACACTTCACCCATTTAACATCACATTCATTATCTCCAGCACCATACAGTATCTACTGGTACAGTGTCTGCCCCCTATGTCTTTGGGGGTAAAAAAATTTTTTAATTCACTGATTTTCAAGAACTACAGCCACAAACTGCTGAAAACCCATTATAGTTTCTGAAAATAACTGAATGATTTTTTTCTTGAAGAGACATTATTTTGTGAAGTTCCTGACATACTCATGACGTTTTGAAATTTACAGATTTAATCTACAAACCAGGAGACTACAAACACTGGAAATTGAGAATGTACTATACCACAATCGGACCTATCTCTTCCCCAACTCCAAGACATATTTCAAGTTTGCTGTGGATGAAAATGGACTGTGGGTCATGTTTGCCTCAAGTACAAATAAAACCATAATGGCTGCCAGGTTAGACGATAGGAAATTCTTTGTGTTATCTATCATTGACACTACCTATCCTATGCTGAAAGCAGGAAATGTGTTCATTGCATGTGGAGTCCTGTATATGACGGACACCAAAGACACAACAGTTACATATGCCTTTGATTTAGTTACAGAGAAACCTTTGAATGCAAGGTTTCCTCTTAGAGCAACCAATGGCATCATGGCTATGTTATCCTACTATCCCAAAAATCAGCTTTTGTATATGTGGGACAACAGCTATGTGAAAATATGCAAGGCTCATTTTACATTGGATCCAATGTAAAACATAGCGGTGAAGAAACTGTTTAAACATTTCATGTTTCAACATTTAATTGCACTGTTTGTGACAATAAAATCAACTTTGTACAATAAATTGTGTACAATTGTATATTGTAGCATTGTATACTGATCATCAATGAACACCGTTTTCTTTGTAAACGTTATCTTCTCAATTGCCCCCACTGTGTCTCTCTGTCTTTTTCACACACACGCACACACACACACACACACGATTTAACAGTAGATGGCAGCAATGAGCACATGTGATCAAATTATGTCAAATTAACTACTCATGAAGAAGAAGAAACACCCTTGGAAACACGTGATGCAAACAGGAGAAATTACTGGCCTCGATTTCATAGTTTGGCTGACCTACTTCATAACAGCAAACCTACATCATACGGCGTCCAGTCCCACCTGGGGGTAATAACGACCTGGAGGGACAATTCATGCGATCTTTACATTGTGACATTGGTATGACATATTGACCTGTTAAAATAGAGAGTGCCCTTACAGTGACTCGACGAATTTGTGCTCCGGTCAAGACTTGTTTTGGTTCCATTGTGTTCCTGTAAGTAACTAGTTAAAAGCGAATATAGCCAAACATAGCTTTGTTTTGTGTAAAACATACGTAAAATAGCAACCTGACATGTTTCCGGCTTCCCTGGCTGAATGTGAATTGTTATCTTGTTTGCTCTGGCCAGTTTAGCTCGCTGGCTAACTTCCCCAAGCTAGCACTGACTGACTGCTGCACAGGCTTTGGCCTAAACTCTGGGTGATGTTTTCTAGCTAGTTTAGAGACAGAAATAATATAACCAACTGATTCGTGACCGTTATGTAACTACGCTTGTTGATTAGTTTGTTTGCTTAACATATGAGAAATTTGTTTTAACATTGTTTCACAGTCTTTTTGAATTTATGATTATCTATGCTACGGTTGTTTACTAAACTAGTTAGCTAATCCTCACATCAATATACCTCTTTTTTTTTTTGCAAGACCTTGACTGAAAGAAGTATGTCGTGTCCATGCACGTCGGCCGCGAGACTGTTCTTGAATTCAGCACACAGAGGTAAGGACAGTTTGTGGAGAACAGCAGCAGAAACGTTCAACTTTACTGATGAAAAAAGCTAGCTGTAGTTAGCCTAGCCTACATCAGTGGATTACGTGACAGTGTTGACCTCGTATGCTTGCTTAGAAAACAAACTCCCCTTGTTCATTTGGTCAAAAGTATACGCAAATTTGATGTTGTGCCTTAAATGCGCTAGATCAAGCGATGCACCCGATGTTTACAATACATTGGTCAGGTCATATACATAACGGTTTGATCTAACGATTGGCTGAGGAAGACGGAAAGGGGGGCGTGACGTCAGAATCATTACCATCAGAGTCAGATTTTTGGGGAATATTAATTTTAACCACTGACTTCAGTGGTTGGCCTGTCATGATGTGAGGAGTGTACCACTAGTGGGCTTGTTTGTGTACACACACGTATGGCTTATGAGTTTGTAGCACATTGCAGTGTCTGGTTAGGTCCACCAGATTGTGTTTGCTGATACTATAGTCATTGTTGCCTCCTACACGATGCAGTCAAATGTTACTAAGATCTGCCTGTTAGCCAGGGTAATGACTGTAGGATCAGGTGTGTTCATCTGTTCATGCACATTTCACCTTCTCTTGACACAGTTGGCAAGACTCATTTCATAACAATTTCCGTTTATTATTGTTCAGTTCTGTTGACTTGAAAGGTTCGGTGACGGGAGGTTTTCTTGTTGCAGGACTGTTGTGTTCTCGTATTCAGCTGTATTTTCTGAGTAGACCTACGTCCCGGGACACTCATCTACCTCCCAAAGTCTGTGTTAGATCCTTCTCAGAAACTGCCGTCTGCTTTGCCTCTAAAGATGGGACAACAAAGGATAGTGATGGTGGAAAGGTACTTATAATTCCTCCAGGGACAAGGCTTACAAATACACTTCTGTTTGAATTTAATCAAATTGTTTATCAATTAATAACTACTTGTAATAAGCTGTTTGTGGGTTAATTATAAAATACTGATTACAGTGATCAAGATGCCATCTCTCTCTATTCTGTCAATGCAGAAAAGCATCAGTGAAGGAAAGAGGCTGGGGGGCTCCTCTGGGGGGTCAGGGAAAGGAGGAAGCCAGTTGCGCTGCCCAAAATGTGGTGATCCATGCACGCACGTGGAGACCTTCGTATGTGAGTGCCTTTACAAAGCTTGGGATATCCCAAGCTGTCAATTCTTAGGACAAAAGCAATATTGGTCATACAGTATATTGACTTGCCAATCACTGCTGTGTTCGATATTTTGACATGATTTTTTAAAAATATTTTACAGCGTCAACACGCTTTGTGAAATGTGAGAAATGCCATCACTTCTTTGTGGTGCTCTCTGAAACTGACTCTAAGAAAGGGTTGAACAAAGAGGCTGAATCTGCAGCTGAAGCGGTGAAAATGGCCTTCGCACAGAAACCACCCCCACCCCCTAAAAAGGTAAGAAACAAGAACAAGAACTGGACCAGCCACATTTATTGACGCTACTTCGGGTCAGTCCTGTCATACTGTATATAGTCCACTCCAGTTCTTCAATTTCCCTGAATCTTGATTGTCGACTTTAAAGTTAGACTCTGGGATCTGAAGTCGTAGCAAAAAAAGAGCGGTGGCGACGGTCCCAGATCTCATGCATCAACAGTTTTGTTGTGCAGTCGTGAGCGTCTAATAATTGGGAAGCAAATGGTAGCGGAAAAGAAGAAACGGAGGGACATGAAAAGAAAGAAAATGAAATTGAAGGGCAGCGAAACAAGTAGACTCTCCTGTTTGCTCTTGTTCATTAAATATGAATGTATTTGATTTAAAGTTGCTCTGTTGTCACAGGAGTGAAGTCATTCCCCAGAGTCTACTTTTAAACAGGAATTACAACTAGTAGTAAATAAAACGTCTTTTTTCTAGATCTATGCCTACCTCGACAAGTATGTTGTAGGCCAGTCTTACGCGAAGAAGGTGTTAGCGGTTGCTGTGTACAACCACTACAAGCGCATCTACAACAACATCCCAGCTGGGAGTCGACCGCAGGTAGAGGTGGAGAAACAGGCTTCATTGACACCCCGAGGTCAGTATAGTCTTAAGGAACCTAAACTAACAAACTTTGTTGGCCTGTGTTGGTGTTTGTTGGCCTTTGTCGGTGTTTGTTGGCCTATCTGTAACTGACAATCTGTCAGTTAGAGATTGAACAGGGGTTTACTGGTAGTAAGAAACAGAATACCATAACTGTAACCATCAGCAAAATAATTTCAGTAGGTTTCACTTTAGAACTGCAAATGTTGTGATATGCTTCCATTTTGTGGAAAGAACCAAGCAATGTTTCCAAAATGTACTTTAACAGCTGCAAATCCCTTAAAAGCTAAAACGGTCCCGCTTGTCTGTGTGATTTGGCATTTGTCCAACAAAACCGGTGAATCAGTGGAATTTGATAGAGTTTTGTTGCAGGATTGTAGTGGTAATGATAATGTTGATTTGAGAACTCTCATCCTCTCCCCGTAGAGCTAGAGTTGAGACGACGGGAGGATGAATACAGATTCACAAGTAAGTGATTGGTCCTTACACAGCTGTCACTGTGATGTCACTTTTGGAGCCTTCTGTTCTCATATTATTTTTCAAATTTGCACAAATGCCAAAATGTACAGACACTCCTTGTGTAGTCAGCGATTCTTGAATTGGCACTGTTGTGTTAGATTTGAGATATGCAGCAATAATTAGCTTGCCTGTCTTTCTGAACGGGGAGAGTGTTGGATAGGGTGTCCCAGTGACCTAGATACTGTAGCTAACACATCTGCAGTCTCGCTATCTCAGATCTGCTCCCTTCATTCAGTAACTCCACACTGACGCTGAGCAGGGCACATGTATTTATAGATTGAACTTGGACCTATTGCACTCCACATGTTGGCACATATTGCACACGGGAACTAAGTTATGCAATTTCACTCCTGGAAAAAAGACATGATAGGCCTTCTATGAATTTCAGTTTTATTACCGAGTGAGCTGCCTTTATTCACAACACAGCACATTGAATAATCTGTTTGTAAAGTTATGTAGCTTTATTCTCCCTTAAAGAGAGTTTTAACGTTGGATTTTAACACCGGATTTCCTATAAACCCATATTGGCATTCATCACCCTCCTGCCAGTGCCAGACGGGGTCAGTGATTGGGGGACAGGCTCATTGTAATACATGGAATGGAATGTGTAATTCCGTCCTCCAATTTCTACCTCCCCTGGCGCCATGTGTGTAAAATGTGAAATCAAAACATGTGACTTTTTATTTTGTTGTCGTAGAGCTCCTACAGATTGCTGGCATCAGTCCCCATGGTAACGCTCTGGGTGCGTCCATGCAGCAGCAGGCGACCCAGCAGGCCCCTCAGGAGAAGAGGGGCGGAGACGTCCTAGACTCCACCCACTCGGAAATCAGGCTGGAGAAGAGCAACATTGTGCTTTTGGGCCCCACTGGATCAGGTTAGTTTGCTACTCATCAGAATAGTCTGTCCTCAGTGTGCCCTGTATTCATGTCATGTTGTGAGAGAGTAATAAAGAAAATGCATGACAGCTGCAAATCCCTTAAAAGCTAAAGACGTTGGCAGATCGAGTCATCACGGCTGAATGCGTTTGCCCAAATAAAATCACTGACGGCTAATGTTTTCCTATATTATGTCCATAAACATATTCCTCCCCCCCCCCCCCCCCCCCCCCCCCCCCCACTATCTTACAGGCAAGACATTGTTGGCCCAGACTCTGGCTAAATGTCTTGATGTTCCCTTTGCTATTTGTGATTGCACAACACTGACTCAGGCTGGGTACGTAGGGGAGGACATTGAGTCAGTAATTGCGAAACTGCTGCAGGACGCCAACTATTCAGTGGAGAAAGCGCAGCAAGGTGGGTAGTAAACAGTCTCACAGTTCTCTACCCTTCACTTTACATTCCACAAGATCGATGCGTTACCCTTTCGCTGACCACAGTTGGATAGCCCTCTATTGTTTTCTAATTAAACCACTCAAGCACAGACACAATGAACATGGCTATAGAAAAGGAATGTTGTTACGCATTAAGTCCCTTAATCCTTTCTTAATGAATCCGCATGGGAAGGGCTCTTGAGGATCTCATGGCCGTCTCACTGAGCTGGGCTTTCCCTGTACAGGCATCGTGTTTCTGGACGAGGTGGACAAGATCGGCAGTGTGCCTGGCATTCACCAGCTGAGGGACGTAGGAGGAGAGGGAGTTCAGCAGGTCGGCGTTCGACACCGCGTTCATCCACAGGATGCTTCTGGTGTTAATACTGCGGTTTGTGTGTTGTTGTGGCGGCTCACGAGCTGCTTTGCTTTCCATCGGTGTGTTTTGTAGGGCCTGCTCAAGCTCCTGGAGGGGACGATTGTCAACGTCCCTGAGAAGAACTCCAGGAAGCTCAGAGGAGAGACGGTGCAGGTAGACACGACCAACATCCTCTTTGTAGCGTCTGGTGCTTTCAATGGACTCGACAGGATCATCAGCAGGAGAAAGAATGAAAAGGTGAGAGAGGGAGAGATTGAATATGCTTTTCATTGTTCTTAAGGAAGGCTTTGTGAATAGAGAAGCTGTCTAATCTGCGCAATCGTTGTTGAAACTTTTCTAAATGACTGGAAACCTCAGGGAGCCCCTGTACTGCAGGCTTTTGTCCCGGCTCAGTAGAGACACCTGACTCAGCTAATCATGGTTTTGAAGGTCACTTGATTATTTCAATCAGGCGTGATGGCACTGGGCTGGGACAAAAACCTGGACCGAACCGCGGCTCTCCAGGATCAGGATTGAGCATTAATCATGTCTCTGTGTGTAACTCCTCGTCCATCTCTGTCGTCCAGTACCTGGGTTTCGGCACGCCCTCCAACATGGGTAAGGGACGCCGAGCGGCGGCCGCGGCCGACCTGGCCAACAGCAGCGGGGAGACGGACACGATAGCGGAGATCGAGGAGAAGGACCGACTGCTGCGCCACGTGGAGGCGAGGGACCTCATCGAGTTTGGGATGATCCCAGAGTTCGTAGGCCGCCTGCCCGTGGTGGTCCCCCTGCACAGTCTGGACGAGGAGACGCTGGTCAGGATCCTCACCGAGCCCCGCAACGCTGTAATACCCCAGTACCAGGCGCTCTTCAGCATGGACAAGGTGGGGAACAACAACAACAACAACTCCACACTAACACAATGGTACTCAATGTTAACCACAATGGTACTCAATGTTAACCACAATGGTACTCAATGTTAACCGTTGCAGACCAGATACCAACAGCTCAGGACGCTGTATTATCCAACAACCCCAAACTGTACAGTGGATTTCTGCCATTGTCAATGATAAGTTTGTCAAATGATTGTGAATGACAATCGTTTATTCGGGGAAAGTGCATTTTAATCTTCATTGACACTGGTTCACTGTTGTAACCGCTGTCTTCTCTTTCCTTGCGTCCCAGTGTGAGCTCAGTGTCACTCCAGGTGCCTTGCAGGCCATAGCCAGGTTGGCCCTGGAGAGGAAGACTGGAGCCCGGGGGCTCAGATCGATAATGGTACGTCAGCTTGGCATTCATTCCTACCCGTGATGTGCATGTCATGTCTTCAGTCGTCTTACGTGGGTGTTTGAACTCTGTCTCTCACAGGAGGTGCTGCTTCTAGAACCCATGTTTGAGGTTCCGCACTCTGACATCATGGGGGTAGAGTTGAACAAAGAGGTTGTCCAAGGGAAAACAGAACCCATATACGTCAGGTCAGTTAATCTGAATGTATGCCCTTCTCATCAGGGGAGGCTGGTGGAGGCAGAAATCGGAGGGACAGGCTCGTTTGTAATGCATGGAATGTTTGATGCTATTCCTCATTCCATTCCATTCATTACAATGAGCCCGTCCTCCGATCTCTACCTCAACCAGCCCTCTCCACTGCTTCTCGTGGATGGATTTAAAACAGTTTTTGAGAAGTTTTTCGTCAGAGATTCTACAGTTACACCGAGGCCGTGAGGTCTGAAACCTGGACTAAAGTCGCCATTTTGTTTTCCAGGGCGCCGGCAAAGGAGTCGTCAGAGGAGGAGTATGACTCTGGCATTGAGGAGGAGAACTGGCCGCGACAGGCTGACGTGGCCAACAACTGACCCTCCGGGTCCCTTATTAGAAGAACTCCTAATTACACAGTGCAATCTAGAATCATTAGCCTCACCTAGACCTTTAGATTGGAACCAGCTGAGGGTTCCGCATATTCCAGCCCCCTGAAACCCCAACGCTGCGGCCGAGGAGGCTGTGCTGTAGTAAAAACCTGAAGAATGAATCCTTTTGGTCCCATGCGTCAGCTGTTAATTCTTAAAGTAAAAAAAGGAACGTGTACTAACCAGTTGGACCTTTAAAAGTGTATTCTCAATCTTTGGCGATTGTTAACGTTTTATCTAAAAGATAATGCAATTTTTATTGATTTAGTGTTTTCTCTTTTTTTTTGGGGGGGGGGGGTGAGAATGAAATGGCGAGGGGAAACAAATCAACATAATGGGGATCATATTGTACACTTGAAGACAGAGCGAGGAATGTTCAGTTTTAGTGTTTTCACGTTACATAACACAACTGATGCCTCCTTGTCACTGGGGCATGATATTCCATGAGCACATCAATATTTTGATGTTTTTCTTATACCCACCATTTCAATAATGGTGTTCATTATAACACTGGGCTATAAATGTTGGTAGAGTTTATAATCTATTTGTATCACATGGCAACCTGTAATTAGGAAAACATATCGTACAGTGTACATCAACCACCAGCGCCACTAAGCAAAGCAGGTGAAAGTAGTAGATCTTTTTAAACAATGGTTATTGTTATGTGTGTTTTATTTGCTCCCTCTGCCCTCTCTCTCCCTTTAGGGAATATATGATTGTCTCAGAACCCTGTATCACAGGACGAGATCAACAGGGCAAGAGTTTAGTTCTTGTGTTGGGTTAAGATAAGAAACCCTGCTTTCACCTTTAGTGATGCTTTGTCTTGTAGCTAAACGGAACACCGATAGACATTTCTGTAATTAAGCCTTCACTTCAGTGTAGTCTTCAGACTGAACCATGCTGCTGTCCTCTTCAATGCTGTATGTGCTAAATGATGAGATTTACTTTGGTTTATACCTTCTTTGTTAGCTTAAAGTGAAGTTTTTGGAAAGCGCTCTCCTCCCGGTTCTTAAAGGTCAAAAACCTGTATGCCCAAAAGTTGTGAATCTCAAATTTATTGATGTGATTGTTTAAACATATAAATGAAATGTATATCTCTGTACAGAATTCTTGTTTTCGTTTGACATTTTGTTATGCGGCACATTTAGTTAATGTTGATCATTTTTCAAATGTGTTTCTGTTATTTGTATGAATTGACATACAGTTCTACATAAAACCACTAGAGGGCACCATGGAACCCCTGTCTATACACTCACCGAGCACTATTAGGAACACTATACTAATTCAAGATTCAAGATTCAAGATTCTTTATTTGTCACGTGCATACAAGTATACAGTGAAATGCAAAAGTGACAGTGCCACAGAGTAGTGCAACAATACGTTTTAAAATAGAATAAAATAAAATAAAATAGAAGTACTAAAAAATATACAGTATGGACAGTATAAACAGTATAAACAATATGAACAGTATAACCAGTAAGCAATATAAATAGCAGATGGATTATGTGTGTGCATATGTGTTAAGATGACAGTGCATGTGTGAGTGACTTGAGGGGGGCACTGGTGGGGTCATCGTTGACGATTCTGATGGCGTGGGGGAAGAAACTCAGCCTTAGCCTCTCTGTTCTTGCTGCATGACAGCGGAGGCGTTTTCCTGACCGCAGCGGCTGGAACAGTCCATGTTTCGGGTGGTGAGGGTCCTTCATAATCCTGTAGGCTCTGGTCCTACACCTCCTGGTGTACAGGGCATGGAGAGGGGGGGTTGGAGCTCCCATGGTTTTTTCTGCCAGGTGTACCACCCTTTGCAGAGCTCGCCTGTCCTGGGCCGTGCTGTTACCGTACCAGACGGTGATGTTGCCAGCCAGGATGCTCTCCACAGCTCCAGAGTAGAAGGACTGAAGGATCCTCCGGGAGACTCTGAATTTCCTCAGTTGCCTGAGATGGAACAGGCGCTGCCTTGCCTTTCCCACCAGAGAACTGATGTGGGTAGTCCAGGTCAGGTCTTCTGAGATGTGGACTCCCAGGTATTTAAAACTGCTCACCCTGTCCACAGCAGTCCCTCCGATGTCCAGCGGTGTGTAGGCCCTTAGTTTTTGGGTAGGGCCTCCCTTTGCGCTCAAAACAGCCTCAATTCTTCGTGGCATTGATTCCACAAGATGTTGGAAACATTCCTTTGAGATTCTGGCCCATGATGACACGATTGCATCACGCAATTCCTGCAGATTTTTCAGGTGCACTTTCAAGCTGTGAATCTCCCGTTCTACCACATCCCAAAGGTGTTCGATTGGATTCAGATCCGGCGACTGGAAAGACCACTGAGGAACACTGAACTCATTGTCATGTTCATGAAACCAGTTTGAGACAACTTTTGCTTTGTGACATGGTGCATTATCATGCTGGAAGTAGCCATTAGAAGATGGGTAAATTGTGGCCATGATAGGATACACATGGTCAGCAACAATACTCAATTTGGCTGTGGCATTCAAGCGATGATTTACGGGTATGTATTAACGGGCCCAAAGTGTGCCAAGAAAACATTCCCCACACCATTACACCACCTCCACCATAAGAAGGTGTAGAGGTGTTCCTAATGAAATGCCCGGTGAGTGTATTTCTGCCTCACATGGCAGAGAGCATGTGTTGTGTTCTTCATAACTAAGCAGCTCATGTTTAATCTCTGAAGGGGTTGCAAACTATCCTGTTCCCAACACATCAGCGTTTCCCTAATCCCGTCTTTCCTCCAGACAGGTAATACGAATGAGGTGCATTAGAGGTGAATGCAGCAGGTGCAACCAAACAGATCAAACAGTGTTATTGTTTCTGTCAATACCGAAAAAGCTCTAAAATGTGGTTCCACACAAGTCGGTCTGGATAAAGTTACCATTGATTTCACTCATCAAAGCCTAATCTGCAAACCCATCTCTGCCTTTGTGTTTTTCAACAACAGCTCTAGAAGAGAATGCGTTGATTCCCGACTGTTATTTAGCACACGTTTACCAAGAACAATGCCAAAGAGATCACTTCAATTATATCCTTCTTTAAAAGAAGCACGTCCTTGGTACTGCTCCAGGAGTAGTAGCTAGTAGTAAACAATGTACTGATGATGTCAGGGGCTTAGTGATCAAGAGAATTATCCTGTGTGATCGTGTCTGAGAATTAGTAACAGTACGTACCTGTTAAGACTCCACAAGGCGGTGAACCTGGGAGAGGACACTTTTCTAAGGAGGTGAGTGCCTATGAAATGCAAAGAATGTGTGATCCATAATTCAAGACGATCAACTTGAGAGCAGCTTGGCATTCGTTAATATTCGTGAAGACCTTTTCATGTTAGTAGGTATTGCATTCACATTCCGTTTCTATCATGGTATCACCTGACAGCATTTCGGTTTTTTTCATCTGCTAATTTGTTCAGGGAAATACACTGCAATCTCTTTGTCCTCTAATATGTGTGTGTGTGTGTGTGTTTTTTGGCTACAGAATGAACAGTCTGGAGGAGGTTCCCTTTAAGACCCTGCTGGGTTCACTGGAGGAGCCCCTGGGAGAGATACAACTAGTTACAGCCCCAGAGATCACCATACCGGACTCCCTCCAGATACTGAGAGAGACAGAGGTTAGACAACTACAATGAACACTGAATCAATGAACCAAATCATTGGTTTCTAATCGAAGTTAACCTCTTTCTCTACAAAGCATACATTCCTTAGCAGCAAAAGTTGGGAAAATAGAACCAGAAATACTTGAACTCTGAGGATAAGCGCTTAATAAGATTATTGGTATTGTAGGTGTCCTGAACCCATCTACGTTGTTGTTTGAAACAGTAATTTCATGCTATGTGACATTTGTGATTTATTTGGCAGTATGAGTTCACCGTGGAGAACTGGGTCTTGACTGGGCTGCAGGGGGGCTACCACAGGGAAGCACGGTCAGCCCGTTTACACGGTAGCCCGGTACCCCCTTCCTGCCCCCCCCACTGGTTGATATCCAGCCGCAAGAGCAGTAACCTGTGGTCGCCCACCGCCCGCCCCCGGAGCCACAGCATGAGCTCTACAGACACACGCCGCCGGCACCACCGCAGCATCAGGTTCGTCCTCTGCGACTCGGAGGATGAAGCTGGCTATTCGGAGGATGACGAGGCCTCCTCCACGGATGATAACATTCGGTCACATCGCTCCCAGAGTGGGGGACGGCCGCGGAGCACCGCTCCGAAACACCCACTCTCCAGAGTCAACGACCATCTTTGCTCTGCGCCTCACCCCTCTAAATCACAGTCCATTCGGGTCCATGTCCGCCCCAGAACGGCGTCCGCGTCTTGCGTCCAGAACTGCAGGCAGTCGTCGCTGGAGCAGTCGCGGGTCAGCAGCCCACTATGCCATGACCAGAGGCACTGCAAGAAGAGACAGCACTCGCTGTCCTCCATGGGCAGAAAGCTTGGCGCTGGTACTCAGCTCCACTGCCCCTCCCCACCCAGCAGGCCCCAGCAGCAAAGGCCCTCCTCAGCTGGACCCGTCGTCAAAAACCACAGGCAGAAGGTTAGCAAACCCTCTCTCATACATAGATCAGGACTCATAATTCCTCAACTCTGTGTTATTAATACCATGATGGACAGTATTCGTATACTAACCCCCTCATTCTTGCCTGCCCTCCCTGGCTCCTACAGGTTTTACAGTCACACGGCATCTTCTTTGATACGACTTCTTTGCTGTCAGCCCTCAGCCAGGACGAGAGGGACATACTGGAAGCCATCATGGAGCAGGGCTACTCACTACGCACAGCCATCCTCGCTCTGCAGAAAACAGGCTGTCGCAGCCCCGAGCAGGTAGGCTTTTCTGACTGTGTAACCCAGTGTTTCCCAACGTGTGGGGCGCTTGGGGGGCGCGGGAGTACTGCAGCGGGGGGCGTAGGGAGATGGGACAGGAGAGAGAAATTAAGTGTACTGTTGTGGGTAGAAAATCCCAAAACGCCCAGTCGGAAATATGTTGAAATACGTTGCACACGGGAGCTGTAAACAAACACTTTCACTATTGCTAAGTTACAATTTAAACGACGCGCCCGACTGTCATGCCATTTTGTATGAACTGTTAGCCAAGTGTTCCAGGTAAAGCCACAAAGTCAAAGATCAGAAAATATGACGAGGCATATCTCTCCTTCGGGTTCAGTTCTACTGAGGTCGGTGCGGAGGAGCGACCAGTGTGTGTACTGTCTCAAAACTCTTCGGCTGACAGCATGAAGCCCTGTAAACTAAAGCGTCAGTTTGAGACAACAAACCCAAATTATGCTATCAAGCCCCTGGACTTCTTCAAGAGAAAGCTCAATGAATACCGAGGTCAGCAGAGTCGCTGTCTTAAAACGGCATCGGTACCGAGCAATGCCCAGCTAGCCTCCTACAAAGTGGCCTCCAGAGTTGCCCAATGCAAGAAACCGCACACTATAGCAGAGGAATTACTACTCCCAGCTGCAATAGTCTAGATATGGTCTCTACTATGATAGACGAGGCAAGTGCCCAAACGCTGAGATCTATCCCCCTGTCCAACAACACAATAGCGAGACGCATCACCGATATAGGATATGAAAGGGCAGCTTATCGATACGATCAAGGATAAACGCTTCGCTCTTCAAGTGGATGATGTGAGATACATTGATAGAAATGATGGAGGATTTGCTGTTTGGTAACTATGTTCCAACGCAGACAACAGCTGATGAACTGTTCAAAATCATTGACAGCGGGTTTAAAATGGGAGGACTGTGTGGGGATTTGCATGGACGGGGCTCAGGCCGCGTCAGGGAGACTAGGAGGGCTGCGCGCTCTGATCCAGCGCGTCGCACCGAGAGCTGAGTGGATCTCAAAACAACTGAATTCTTCAATTACCAAAGGGGGGCCTGACTGAAAAAGTTTAGGAGGAGTGAAGGGGTAGGGAGGGAAGAGGTGTCTAGACAGTTATACAACCGTGACTACTCTCTTTTCCCCATAGATCCTGAGCTACCTGGTTGCGAGTGACCGGCTGTGTAAGTTGGGGTACAATGAAGCACAGGTAGAAGAGGCGCTGGAGATGTTCCAGAACTGTGAGAGCAAGGTGATGTATGACCAAGGATTGAATCTACACAACTGATATCATGAATTAAGACAGAGAGCCAGCAATAATGATATCTAATAGAAATGCTTCGGTAGGCAAAATACATCAAGTGTAGATACAAGTTAACTTTGTTGGAGGTTGTTTTTTCTGACCGGAGGGGGGGGGGGTCTTTAATCCAATTGCCTGATGTTACCACTCCATAATTTATTTCAGGCTGCAGAGTTCCTGAGCCTTCTGACACAGTTCAATGAGATGGGCTTCCAGCAGAGTGCAATCAAAGAAGTGCTGCTCCTCCATGAGAATCACAGAGAGAGGGCCCTGGAGGAGCTGATGACTCGGGTGTCCTTGTAGTCTTTACCTGATGAAATATCTGTTCTACCGCTCATTAGCTGGAGTATATATTGCAGCAGCATTGTAACCTTTATACAAGCATACAAACTAAACCTGCACATACATAGTGATGGACTAGACCAGAGGGACAATCAACCTATACAGTCTATATAACTGACCCAAACATCTGATCAGACAGCAGGGCCCAGTATTTCATTTTTCAAAACGTTTATATATCTGGATCAGAATGTTTTGCTATACAGCTATCAGATTGAACTGGCTGATGTCCCACTATGCTACTCAAATTCTGCCAGATCGGATGGCAAAAAAAATAAATCTGGATCATTCTGATCTAGATTAAACGTTTTTAAATACTGGGCCCGGAGTATAGAAAGACAGCTGTGCAGAGTGGTTGTTAAAAGCAGACACCCAAATACATTCGATTTAAGGTGACCAAACCTTACGTGAAAACTCAAAATACATACACCAAATATCTGTTATCTCATTAGCTGGGGTGTATTATGCAGCAGCATTGTAACCTTTATACTAGATATCAATATGTAGATTCATGATGCATGACCAACTAAAGAAAAAAACGCTTGGTGCGACGCATGTTGGACTTTGACTTTGGGAGTAATGAATAGATAAGACGATGTCACAGCGTGCAATGATGTAATTATTTTACGATGTTCGTTACACTGTACAATAAAAACAACATTTCCCTCCTGACTTGTTATTTCAGTGTAGCATGTCAGTAGCTACACAATGAAAGTCTGAACCACTGCATTACACATATAACAAGCAAACAACTTCATAGCAGAATGGCAATTATATTGCTGTAGAATTACAGATGGGAGAAGGAACATTTATGGCCCAGAGAACCCAGCTGTGGAGGATGGACAGTGGTTCAGCTGATGTGAGGGCAATGGGAGGGTTGTTTTGCCCCTGAAGGACCTGCACATACTGTCGAGTCTGCAGAGGATGGGCTCATAGAATCTCAGAGTGACCTAGATGTGTGGTCTGATTGTCTTGCTGGTATGCAGTCGCACCCGCAGCTTAATAAACATGCGTTACATGTTTCTCCCCGCCACCCAACCCCTAAGATCAAAGCTATGCAAACAAAAAGTATACAGCAGTTGAGTTTCCACACATTCATGGTTAGAAAATATCAGATTTCCTATCATCATTTGTGTGAATATCAACCCTTTAAGAATTTGGGTTGAGTTAAGTATTTTCAGCAAACCCTATTGCCCTGCCATTAACTTGAATCATACTGTGTAATCATGGAGAGATTGAGTCTATTTTTTTTTTTAAAACAAACAAAACATTTATTTACAGTTTGCAAATCACCAGTAAAAAATGACATTGATAAACAAACGCTTCATCCTTCCAGCTGTGATGACTATTAAAAATGCTAAACCACTAGTAGGTTATTCAAATGTAGTGTAAAGCCAATGTTGATAGAATACTTATGGTTAGGTAACCCCCAAGTTTATAAAGTACACAAATTTGCCCTAGTCCCAATCTGGATGACTAAAATGATGTAGTGTTATGAAGAAAGGATCCCACGTTTCATAAAAACTTTGGTAAAGTCCACATAACATGTAATTCAGCATGATTGATCTCCATCCAGCTTGATTAATGTCTAAAGCTCAAGCGGCTTCAAAATCGCCCCAAAAAATATATTACAAATCTTCTGACAAAGGTCTTTTACATTTGATTACATTCAATACGTATTGAAAGATATCCTTCTCGGACAACCAGACACCAACAACGGTGATAAAAACGTAGCCAGAGCACTGGATCACTCAGAGTGCAGTCCTGAGCACTCACAGATGCAGTCCTGAGCACTCACAGATGAGTGATGGTGGAGTTCAGATGTCCTGTCTTGGCGTTAGAGCTGAAACCTTTTGAGAGGTCTCGCTGTGGAAGGAGACAGAAGGATTAAAACAAACATATAAAAAAGGCATACAAACTAAACCCACACATACATAACAATGGACTAATCCAGAGGGACAATCAACCTATACAGTCTATATAACTGACCCAAACATCTGATCAGACAGCAGGGCCCAGTATTTCATTTTTCAAAACATTTATATCTGGACCAGAATGTTTTGCTATCCAGGATCAGATTGAACTGGCTGATGTCCCACTATGCTCCTCAAATTCTGTCAGATCTGATAGCGGATAGCAAAAAATAAATAAATAATCTGGATCATTCTGATCTAGAATCAACATTTTTTTTAAATACTGGGCCCAGAGTATAGAAAGAGAGCTGTGCGGAGTGGTTGTTAAAAGCAGACACCCAAATACATTCGGTTTAAGGTGACCAAACCTAACGTGAAAAGTCAAACAGAAAACTCAGCATCACACAGCCCTGTGTATATAGACAGTGAATTGTCTCCTCACAGATTCTTAGACAGCTGAAGAGAGCGGTTTGAATCCAAAAGGTCATCATACCATTGACATGCATATTTGGTTAGCATGGCGAGCCTCAGACTGTTATGGGGTTAAATACATGTTCATACAGACCTGGTTATTACCGTGGATTCAATGTTGACAAAATCCTTCTAAAATAGAAGGTTGAATTACACATTGATTCTCGGAATTTTGATGACTTACTCAAGATGTCTGTAATTCCATTACTGAGTAAGGCTCTGGTGCATGGCATTAGTCATAAATGACTGGATCGTGTGTTGCTGGGTTACCGTCGGTAGGTGACGTAAGAAATGGGGAAATTACCGCAAATTCCGAATAGGTGCTGGCAACCGAGTTAATACTGTAGTTACGTTGTGGACTAGCCGGAGTTCTTAAAACACCACCCAGGGCAGTTCCATTGACACGAGACATGTTCTCTTTGTTCCTCTCCACTGTGCGGGGAGTCCTTCCACGCGCAGGTGTTCTCAGTCCCAGACCAACCTAAGACAGAACATTGGTAGTATCAGAAGGTAGCATCGGAAAGTAGTATCAGAAGGTAGTATCGGAAAGTAGTATCAGAAGGTAGCATCAGAAGGTAGCATCGGAAAGGAGCGGTCTTTGATACTGTGTGTTTGTATCGAAGCAGTGAGGCGTGGAAGGGAACTGCACTGACCTTGCTGGCAGACGGAGGTGGTCTGAGGACTGGAGAGTGGCACATGGTCCCAAAGGTGGAGCGTAAGGTGCTGTTCGGAGTGGAGCTGGAGATGCTGGAGGTGGCGTTGAGCTGGGGAAAAAGGAAATAATGTCTGTTTTGTATTTTCACAACATGCCACTGTGAGGATATTGGTCACCTAGGCTTTGAAAGAGAGAGACTTAGGAATATTAATTCAACAGAAAAAAAAAAAACCCTCCTCTCCCGTTTAAATGTGATCACAAAAAATACAATAACCCCCAACTGTGTTGAAACATATATGAAGATGAAAACATTGGGTAATACCTTTCGAGATTTGCCAGGTGTGGGAGTCCCTGCTAGGCGCCTTTTGGATGGAGTCTTCATCATGGTTCCATAAAGCATGTCCGTCTCGGTCTGTTTGGTTTTCTTCAGTTGCTATTGTACAGGTCAAAGGTCAGCAATACAATTCAGAAAATGTCTTCAGTCATTACTAAGAAATCATGAAACTCCAAAGTAGTTTGGTTGAGGTTACGGGAGGCTGGTGGAAGCAGAAATCGGAAGATGGCTTCGAAACCATTCCTGATTCCATTCCGTGCATCACAACGAGCTCATCCTCCGATTTCTGCTTCCGCCAGCCTCCCCTGGTTGACTTCCACCTTACCCTATCCAGTTTCTCCTGCTCTTTCTCCATGCGGAGGAGTTCCCACTGCTCTTGGACATACTGTAGGAACTTCTGTCCGTGGACCAGGAACTCCCTGCCCTGTTCCTGCTCCCACAGGTCAATCTGGACCTTCAGGGTCTTCTCCAGCTAGAATAAACAGGAGAACATGAGTTACCATCAACAACTACAATTATATAAAAAAGAAAAAGAAAAAAAAGAAAACTGTATATCATATAGGAACCCCAGCCATGACATTTCCTCACCTTTGGCAGACTTTTTTGCAGGTCAGCCCTCTGCTTCTCCTCTTTGAGAAGATTCCCTCCACGGTTGTTGAATCTAGAAGGATCCGTTGCCTTTTTCTATGAACAGTGTGACAATGTATTCATTATAACATCTTTGGTAAGAGGACCATTCTTAGCCATACTGATACATAAGCACTTGTACAGACACTTGTACAATATCCGCAATCAATCAACAGACCATTGAAGAACATCTTAATTTAGTCATTTTCATCGTTGTTGTACTCACCTCAAGTTCTAAGAACAATGTCCAGCTTTCCTGCCACCCCATGACTCCCTCAAAGAGCTCCCGGTGATCTTCATAATGCTTTTTGAGATTCAAGACCTCAGCCTCATGCATGTTCAGTATCTCCTCTGTGAAGTTATCTGTGAAGAGACATGCATTAGGGACCGACTTTCACATACAGTAAACAATCAAAACACATACTATGCTAAATAGTCCTAGCATCGACTTTTTCCCCCGTATGATGACAGATGTGTAGATGATTCACTTACTTTAGACAAATGTACTTGTTGTAGCAGTCGCCTTGGTTAAAGGCGTCCGCTAAGTGTCAAAAATATAAACTCACCATCATAGTAGGGCACAAATGCCTGACGCTGCTCTAGGCTGTAGTAGCATCTCTCCCAGAACAGGGCCAGCTCTGCTCTGATGGCTTCAATCACATTCTGCATATTCTTGATCTTGAGCACCTCCAGACGCTGGGTCTCAGCTTGCAGCTGCAGAGAAAAACACAAACATCAGCGATAACATTCCATTCATCTCTCTCTCCCTCTCTCTCCCTCTCTCTCCCTCCCTCTCCC
Source organism: Argentina silus (assembly GCF_951799395.1). Lineage (NCBI taxonomy): Eukaryota > Metazoa > Chordata > Actinopteri > Argentiniformes > Argentinidae > Argentina > Argentina silus. The sequence continues at coordinate 4,676,332 of NC_139657.1, forward strand.
TCCCCAAACAAACAAACAAAAAAAACAAGAAACAAAAGACAATGTTTGCTCACAGCATCCATATTCTTCTTCTTTGATGCCACCATATGCTGTGAGAGGGCCTCCCTCTCCTCCTGAGGAATCTGCAGCCTCTCCCAGAGCTCCTTGATCGTGTTGCGGTAATAGACGCACCGGTTCTCGTTCTCAGTCTTGCGCTCTTCCAACTATGAGAAACAAAACGAAAGACAACATCACTAAACTGGTCAGGTGCTGTGTTGACAGATGTACCACTGATGCATTTTTAATCTAATCAAATAGCCTATTATACCCAACAGCAATGATGTCCTCTTGGGCCAGGTCCCCCTCACAAGAGGGGATCCTCATGGATAATTAAGAGTTAAATAACCAATAGTAATTCTAGTAATAACCAGTCCCTTAAGTGTTCATTTCACATAAAGAAATAAAATGTCCCACGCTCAGTTCTCTCTTTTTTTGGTGTTCTAGCACTATGTTGCAATATATGAGTATGTGTGCAAAACAACTTGTGAAATAGTTTGAGGTCTTTAGCTGACATTCTTCTGCCTGTCAGTCCTCCACCATCAGCTTCACATGAACACGCTGACAGGGGACAAACATGTTGATGTGTGGTTTGATTGGACCAGGTAATAATATTGAATAATATTATATTTCACCCCCTTATTAGTGAGACTCAAAAATAAGTAGATAGAATAAAATCATTAGTGTAAATTAAGTCTTTCTGTCATCGGTCAACTCACCTGATTAAGCAGCAGGTTGAGAGCAGCAATGTTGTTGTCAGACAGGCAGAACGCCTCCTCATCCTCACACACCACATCCCTCTCAAAACTGCTGTCTGGCATCTGATCCAGATCCTCCATACAAAAGATGATCTTCTTCTTGGTGCCCACAAACTCAGCATGACGGCGCTCCTGAAACAATGAGAAACATTGTCAAACAATGGCACTATAACTCTGCTTTAAAGAACTCCTCAGTATTTATCTGGTGAGATTTATAGGACAAATATATAGTGAATCAATATCATGTTCACTTTGTTGCACCTCTGCTGGATAAGTCCAGTTTACTGGGCTGCAGTGTGCCATCTACCATTGCAGAGTAGTCCCCAACAAATAACAGCTAACCCAGAGACACCCCATGAATGATGAAGCGGGCATACCTTCTCTTTAGTGAGGCTGTCAAGGTATGAGCGATAACTCTCCAGCTGCTCAAGGGATGGGACAGAATCGCGATCGATGCAGAAGGGGGTTGAACACATTAAATCACACAGGTCCTGGTCCTGCTTCCATAGTGCCTTCAGCTCCTGTGTTCTCTGGCTCTTCTGTTTCATCATCACCTCCAGCCGAGTGCGGATGTCCTTCTCCAGCTGCAACATTGTACTTCCCTCCTCCTCCTCCTCCTCCTAAAAAGATCAGAATGGTTGAGGAAGCTTCTTCCCTGCGGCTGGCACCCTACTGAACTCCAACTCGGCACCTAGGTTACAACCTACCAACCCCTACACCCCCCCCCCGACAATTGTACTACTCCTACCCCATAGTATTCCTATAAACTGTACATACTGTATCCTCACTTGTACACACTGCTCTTCTACTACATACTACTACTGCTCTTCTACTACATACTACTACTGCTCTTCTACTACATACTACTACTGCTCTTCTACTACATACTACTACTGCTCTTCTACTACATACCACTGCTCTTCTACTACATACCACTGCTCTTCTACTACATACTACTACTGCTCTTCTACTACATACTACTGCTCTTCTACTACATACTACTGCTCTTCTACTACATACTACTACTGCTCTTCTACTACATACTACTACATACTACTGCTCTTCTGTACATACTACTGCTCTTCTACTACATACTACTGCTCTTCTACTACATACTACTACATACTACTGCTCTTCTACTACATACTACTACTGCTCTTCTACTACATACTACTGCTCTTCTACTACATACTACTACTGCTCTTCTACTACATACTACTACTGCTCTTCTACTACATACTACTACTGCTCTTCTACTACATACTACTACTGCCCTTCTACTACATACTACTGCTCTTCTGTACATACTACTGCTCTTCTACTACATACTACTGCTCTTCTACTACATACTACTACTGCTCTTCTACTACATACTACCGCTCTTCTACTACATACTACCACTGCTCTTCTACTACATACTACCACTGCTCTTCTACTACATACTACTACTGCTCTTCTACTACATACTGCTACTGCTCTTCTACTACATACTACTGCTCTTCTACTACATACTACTGCTCTTCCGTACATATCTGTCTACATTGTTCATAATGCACATACCCTTATTTTTTTTATGCTACTGTTAATACACTGCACATATCTGTTTATACTGTTCATACTGCATTCCATATTTATTCTGCTTATTTACTCTGCTTTAATGTTACTGTTAATACATATATACTGCACTGCCTATACAGCTCATATGCTGCTTACACTGTTCATACTGCATTCTATTTATTCTGCTTATAATGTCACTGCTAATACATATACTGCTTACACTGCACTACTTATACTGCTCATATATTGCACTACCTGTATATATTGTTCACACTGCACTTTTCTGCTTTTTTGCAGTTCTGGTTAGACGCTAACTGCATTTCGTTGTCTCTGTACTTGTACTCTGCACAATGACAATAAAGTTGAATCTAATCTAATCTAAACACAGATAAAGAACATATAAATTAACATACGTATAAATAATGAACATACCATTGGCTTTCAAAATCATTACATTTCTAGATTGGGGTTGTACCTCAAACGGGGCCAGTTGAAGTTCACAGCACAGAGTATCAAGCTCTTTGCGACAGGAGTCTATGCTGGTCATCAGTCGCTTTCTGAGGCCCTCTTCTTCTGCAATCATCATGTCCAGCAAGTTCTGTTGAAAAAGAAAACATAACTCAGAATGCGATCAGCTAAACAGCTTATAATCAAGTAAAGCCACATCAGTTGAAACCATAGTTAACTCACTTTGACATGCTTCCGGACCACATCAGTCCTCTGTAATCGCTGGTCCTCTGGAATGCCAATCTCTTCCCAAATGTCCTTCAATCGACCCAGTGCTTTATTCAGGCACTGCACAGATTCTGCAGCATGGAGTTCACTGTAGAGATAAATGGACAAACACAAACGAAATGTTTAGTTGTGTTTACTATGGGAGCCCTCTCTGCCAAGCCAGCTAGAAAAAAAAGCTTGTCAGGACGTTAAGTCTAAACATCGCAGGATCCTTTGGTATGGAAATAATGTTGAACGGCAGGTTAGCCAGCTACTAGCATCATCATGCCAAGAACCAGCTAGCTAGTAGCTATCTTATACTAACTTACAGTACTTGTTGAGACGGGAGTAACACCGGTTTTAACATGATAAACTCAAGTCAGCTAGCTTGCTAAGTTTACTGGCAACTGAAGTTTGTTTAGCTAAGTAATTGTATTAGCCAGCAAACGGACACTGGCTGAACTCCCTTCCTTATGCTAGTAATAGTTAGCTAGCGACAACCACTTGTTTATAAATCAAATAGGCCTAACATAGCGAGCAGGCTTAGAAACCAGAACAAAAGTTTCACTAACCTCTTTCTCATGGTCGCGGTCCAACAGATTAGTTGTTTGTTAGTTTGTAATAATTAACTAATGTAAAATGTGTGTATTTCAGGCACAATGAATACAACCACCGATTGTTATCTGTCCGACAGTGGCTAGTCTGCTATTTGAGTCTTTTCAAATTTTCCACCGAAACACAACGTCGCCTCTCATTGGCCATTAAACGTGTGCGTCATCGAAACTGTTTTTGTGGGTGTAGCTAATCTATGGGGAAAAATAAGGATTAGGTTCACTGTTAATCAAAGGATCACATCTAGATAATAATTGATCATACACCATTTGGGAATATTACATGATCATTTTGCAAATTAAATCGAGGATAAATACACTTAGTTTTGATATGGAATTTTCCATGTTATGTTTTCAAATGCAAAAAGGTTTAAAAATCTCTAGGGCCTCACTGATTTCCCACTCTCCCACACTGACCTGACATGAAGATAAATTAGATTTTTCTTTTAATCATTGAAGTGATCAGATTGATGATGAGGCAGAGGAAGCGTGTAAATGTAAATTTACACTTTCATCTTAGTGTATTGTTGATCTTATCTTAAACCATGTCTCCTATCAAGGAATTACGCCATGCACATTGTAAAGATGACTAACTGACAGTGATGAAAGATATTAGCTAATCAAATTTGCATCTGCAAATAGGAAAACATATAATAAACCATATGTTATAGTGAGAACATCGTATTTTATTTGTTATGTTATTATGACAATATGTAAGCCACATACTGTGGCTTACACCAAGCATGTGATCTAAAGGTCAGATTTTAGTTATAACAACCTGGGTATTTCCAAGACAATTGCCTTCTTGCTTTAACATAAACTGATCCCAATTGTCTTCACTCAGACCAAAAGTATCGTAACTGTCTGAAGGTGTTGATCCTTCACCATTAGCGGCTGAATTGGCCATTTGCACAAAAAAAATATACATTATTGCTTTTTCTACATAAACAGAGAAAGACATTTAATCACAGTTTAACACCTGGTCCTCTGTGGCTCATTTGGTAGAGCATGGCGCTCACACCGCTTAGGTTGTGGATTTGATTCCTGCTGGGACCATATATATTTAAATGTATGCACTCACTGCAATGTAAGTCGCTTCGGAAAAAAAGCGTCAGCTAAATGGCGTATATTAACACAAACCATTAAAAAAGCAAAAATAAATTCTAAACACAACATATTGGCAGCTACATTCTATATCCTATAACCAATGGCTCTACTGTCTATGAAAAACAGTGAGAAAGAAGAACAAGCAGACGATAGACATAAAGTTGTTTGAGCTCAATAAATCAGATGAATAAATAAGAAATAAGCAATCCGCACCAACAAAAAAAAACTAAACCTCATGAAATCCTTTTGAATGAATGATTCTTGAGAACGAAATGGTGTAACAGTGACAGATGACTCATTTTGTCCGGTTGTTAGTGAGAGTACTGCCTTCTTTCTGTAAAGAGTAGTATCTCTGCATTGAACTGGTAGGTCAGTTTCTTCTTAACCTTCTTGATCTCTCCAGACTTGCCATAGTTCCGCAGGGCCCTTGCCATCTTTTGATAGGTCATTTGTTTGCGGTTTCCTTTCTGACGGCCCCAGCGACTGGCCAGTGCCTCCTTGTGTTTGGAGGAGAACTGGAAGATGCCTTTGTCTTTGTCCACCCACCAGATGCTCTCTCTCATGTCCCCTTTCCTCAGCAAATCCAGTAGGAATTGGTACAAGCGTATCTTCCTCTTGTTACCTGAGTATAGAAATATTTATAGTACAAATCATAATGCCAGAATGTCTTCATATCCATATAATTTCGGCTGAAGTGTTAAATAACACGGTAACTGTTGGACTAAAACAGAAAACCTATGAGAGGACAGCGGTCAATGTAGAGAATGGGAAACACCCCCAGATTTTCGGATCTTTCACTGCTACTGTACTCACCGGAGTCTCCCTGCGATGAGAAGGGGAGATGGTCTCCATCGTCGTCCTCTCCCTCTGACACCTCAAGGGGGGGACTGTGGCCCCCAGGTTCCTCTTCCTCTGAGCAGTAATGGGCAGGGGACATGGTGGGCTGATACTGGTAGCACAGGGTGCGGGTGTAATAGGGCATCTGCTGAAGGTTCCAATGGGGGGAAGAAACTCATTGTTCCAAGTTCCATGTGTGGAGCTTTTGATCACATCCACCACAAAGAAAAGCTGTTTCGTACATTAGCCTGACATTAATGGCATATGCTACTTTGGAAATGACAAAACTGTTCTTTCAGTGAAAGAGGAAGCAGCTCTAGCTCATCAAAATAGAACCTAGCACTCAGCAATAGCTTGTGGTCTTGTTGACCATACAAGAAGAATGTCCATGAAAGTCCCAGCAAGATGTTTGGGTCATTCTGCATTGTATAACTCTATTGTGTTAACTTATATCACAAATGCAGTGTAGTGTTATTCCCCTCCATTGTATTCTTCAATTAAACTTTGCTTCAGCTTTTGTTAACAAGCTTTTGTCAAACATTATTAACCTAAGTCTAGTCATTGCTGTATGGAGCTATGTCTCAATAATGAGGTTGGGTATATGTAATATCCACAAGCTTGCAGTTGGTGAGTCTGCAATATTCTATCCCTGCGTGGCTAAATGTGTGTTCACTCAGGAAAAGAACACGTTGAGCAATCCTCTGTCTGTAGACAACTGTGTAAAACATGACATCCCGCCACCTTTTACTGTGCCCCTCTGTCATCCAGACAGAGATTAAATGTAATACATTAGTGATAAAAAAAAAACAACTAAAAGAAAAACTCTGAATCGTTCATTTCACGTTGGTCCCTCTGTAAAAAAAAGATTGCTCTAGTCCCATGTCATGTTTTGCCTTTATTTTCATCATGCACGTGACCTGTCCAGCTGATCAGAGCAGGACTTATTATCTTTTTACCGGGATTATACTGTATGTAACTGTTTGGGACTTACTTGTGGTGAAATGGAGAGGCCCCCAAGTCCGGGGTCTAAGCTGGGGAGATGTGGAGGCTCAGCATCGCCATAACGATAGGGGTGAAGGAGTTGTTGAGACTGAACACTCTGCAGCTCTGTGAGTGTGAAGTGATTTCCATGGGGATTGTCCTCGCTGGGTTGGACACGGTCAGAGTGGCACTGCCACCCGTGATCTGATGAAGGAATGAGAGAGGTAAGGGTCTCTGACAGCAATTTAACCATCAATTCTTTACCATATGTGCTTTTATTTTTCAGTTCCTTTTTTACTTACCCTCATGTATTTCTGCATTAGTTAGGTATGAGTACAACTCTATGGGTGGTCGATAAATCTCTGATTCATATGGAATTAAGTCTTCTGATGCCTTTGAGTGAGAACAGATAAGACATCCCTTAAATGTTGAAAATGAATGTCGAGGTTTCACATTGCACTTATTTTATTTTTTATTAAAAGTCTTACTTTTCTTAATACTAGTCTTACTAATACTAAACACGATATAGTTACATCAAATCAGCATAACACATGCACATACTGTATATTCATAAGAAATATCATACGTATAAAAAGTTATTTAGTTGTTGATAAAAAGCCCAAACATAATTACATTTTGGATATCTATTTGTCATTCTACTGCAGATAATAACCCTACATCACAGTTTGTACTGGAACTTATATGCACTTTTTTTTAATGCCATATTTACACTTTGAGATCAAATATGAAAAATATAGAATAAAGTTCCACACAGTATACTTACAGATGAAATGATATAGCCTTCCATTACATGAGCAGGCAGCATACAGACTACTTTGAAAACCTGCGGTTGTAGATGTTCTCTTTCAAAAATATACAGTTATTATTGTATAATTGAGAAATCTCCTCCATTAAATTAATTTAATGTACTTCATCCAAGATTATACTACTGGACTATCAGGCCAAATGCAATCAGGATGGTGTCACAGTGAGCATTAAGCTGCATATTATACATGCATAAGTTTTGTGCACCTATGGTGTCACTCTTTTGTCAAGTTCCCTATGGCTGGTGATTTGTCTAGTGAGGTGTCACAAGACATGAGCCAATCATATGAAGATTCATGGGTTGGTCTCCCTCATGGTTTTCTGGTCTTTTTTTTTTTTTTTTTTTTTTTTTTAATTATGTGTGCAATGAGTCTATCTGAGACCATTGTTTATGTGAATACATTTCTTTGTTGTATTTTTCTTTTAAATAAAATCTTCCACAACCATTTATCTATTTGCAAAACCTAATATTTAGGTCACACAGATTGCTTTCCAGTTAAAGGGGAGGGGAGGGAACCATTCCAACAGTATATGTTTTGCTTGGATTTTTAGCAGCAGACCTTTGGGACATTGTGTGACAGTATGGCCAGTATCTACAGCTTAGGTAGGTTTGTTTAGATAAACAGGGTAATTGTTCAAGAGTTTTGAGAGAAGTCTAAACCAAAAGTGAAGTTGTAACAGGGCTTGTTCTCCTTTTAATAAATGTTCATCACTATACAGTCATCCATTTAAGGAAGTAGGTAGACACAGAGAGAGATCTATTATGGATGAACATGAGTAATCAGTGGTGTGCAATGTGTTGCTGCAGGATACAGTCACATGTTCTACAGAATATTTGTTGATTGCGTTTCTTGGATTAAAGTGCATTTTACGCAGTGTCACAACACACTTAATACTTATGGATTTGTCTATTCCTTATCCTCTGGAGAAACTAACATGGCTTTTTATTATAGATCCAAAGCTGGATTTGTATGAAACTGTTTGTACTATAGTCACACGCAGTGTCACACACGTAGGTTGAAAATGGTTCTGAAAATGGTTATACCACAATGATGACTCACAAATCTCCACTGAAATGGGTCTTTGCTACATTTTACAAATGTGCCATAAACAGTCCGTTTGGCTTTCGAGACTGTTGCTCAATAACCCAGAGGTATTACTAGTGCAAAGTCCCCAACTGCCTATTGTCTGTGCTGTTCTGAACTTTCAGTTTCACATTTTCAACTGGAATTCCACAAATATTCCAACTTCTGAGTGGTATATTGAAAACAATTGCAAAAAGAGAAATACTGTATGTTCTGATATGCCTGACAAAAGAAAATTATTTACTAGGTATGTGCCTATTAGCATATGAATGCACGCAACACACACACACACACACACACACACACACACGCACACACACGCACACAAATGAGGAACTATGATTGAACTATCAGATTCAATTCCCTATGAGACCCACGTGAATGACAAAAACAACTAACAACGTACACCACTGCACAAAGTAACAAAGTTACAAGATAACTGTTTTGACTGGGCTGTGGACATGAATCCGAGTGAAAAGTTAATGATAATGTTCTTGCATATGGTTGTTAGTATAATTTAGTATAATTGCGCACTGTTGTTAAGCAGTCAGCATTGAACCCAAATCAACCGTGGATTATTTTTGGACTGGTCGTTGTTGAAGCCCACTTATTATAAGTCATTATGCACAACACTGATAAGAGCAAAACGCCAGCATCAGTAACTTTCATATTACTAAATATGTGTGAATGTTCTCATGTTGTTACCACAGGAAGTCTGTTAGATCTGCAGAAACATTGTCTCTTGCACAACTACTCAAAGGGCGTCTTCACATCAACAGTCTTAGCCAAATGTATTCCAAGTGAAGGAAAAGCACAGGAAGAGGTCAGTAAGAAAAAAAAATCCTGAATCAGGGTTTCACTACTCATTTGAAGAGCAGATACTGGTTTTCAAATGGTTGAAACACCAGGACGCCCCCTCTTTCTCACTCTAGTATAGTAGACTAGGGTTGATTTATCACTAATTTACAAGTGACATGATGTATGTAAATTGATATCAGTGGACTTTTTGCTATTTTAAGGGTACCCCCCCCCCCCCCACACACACACACACAGACACACAGACACAGACACAGACACAGACACAGACACAGACACACACACACACACACACACACACACACACACACACACACACACACACACACACACACTTGAGATATACATACATTCTGAGGCACAAAGGCTGACCACACCAAAAATGTAATGTATGTATATGAGTTGTTGTCTGCTGTTTAATAGTATGGCCCTGGCCTTACAGCAAGCCTTTATCTGTGGGGACACATTTCCTGTAGAGCCTCAGCCACAGGAGCTGCCACAGCAAACAACCACAACACAGACAGCATTGCTCCAGCTGGCCCAGGACTGCTCCCATGGCCCCAGAGCAACACTGAATGCCAGGGAGGGTGTGATGTGTGAGGTTTGGTTATCACTCTGTCTATCTCTCTGTCCCAATGTAATTGGTGTCCAGGTAGAGTGTAGAACATCACAACCTCCTGTCGTTGAAGGTTCATCACATCATAATGTTTTTTGGTTGGTTTCACACCTGAGTATGGAGCAGCACAGAGAAATGTGTGAGGAAATAGGAGCTTTATACATGGGCATGCATGGACAGCTTTGGTGTACTAATTAGCCAGCCAGATAGCACATAGGAATGATCATGACACAACCATGGTTTGCAGGCAAGAGCTGAGATGTATTTCCTGACCCAAAGTCTATGATTCTATCATTTTCCACCAACCCATTTTCCACCAACCCAAAGTTTAAGTATGTCATTTTCCATCAATCCAACGTTTTCAGTGACAACAAAGTGTCAAACAATAAACCTCTCCCAGATACAAACTTTATTTTACGATCAGGGAAGAGAGTAAGAGTTGGGGAGTATTTTTTTTTTTTTAATTTTCTCTGTCTCCATCTGCTGGCAATACATATTCGACTCCTATCACTCTTGCGCTATATCGGATTATATCGCCAGAGAGAAAGGAAGCAAAATTGGGCCTAGTATTTGAACACATCAATTGGCTGCTATTTATATATATTGTATTTGGCAACACTAGATCGATCAGACAGGAAATAAAGCGTTTGGTCCTATTCTGTGTGACCGTATGATGATATTCATTAGATATACATCGTATAGTCATTCAACATAGTGCTGCGGCAGGGAGCAACGAAATTCCGCACGAGCCAGTGGATGCTGTCCCGAGGAATTGTCAAAGCAGTCAGGCGAGAGATATCCCGCGCAAAACAGGATCTCCCAGCGCGCACGGAACATGGCTGCTATGAGGACGTTAACAGTCGCGGGTCTGTTTTTGGCTTTTGGTGCGTTAGGGCTGATAGCAATAGCCATTAGTACCAACAACTGGTATGAAACGGATGCTAGGAGGCACCGGGAACGTTGCAAGAATTATTCAAACAAAAGAAATGACCCTGGATACATCTACATTGCCAACAACAACCTGCCACTCCGTATGTTACCAAAGGAGAATAACGTGGAGAGAAAGGGGTCGAGTGGTGGAATCCTTCTGCGGGCTAAACGACACTTTTTGCCTCCTGCCCCGGCTATGGAGTCCCTTTGCAGTCGGCATTTTAACTCAACCATCTCCGGGCTGTGGAGAAAGTGTCATCGGGAGGGATTCAACCTGGAAACCGAGGATCTCATATTTAAAGGTTTCATTTAACACATCGTTACCCTGTGTCATGTCAACAGGGTGATGTCTTTCTTTGTCATCGGTTTACATTGTTGTCCATATGTACTGTAGCGATTAGGCTGGAGCTCGAGTTTTGCGTGCATGATGGAGAAAAAAAGATTATGCGCTATCCAAGGTGCTGATGTTGCGCGGTCGCCTTACCCTACGCAGCAACAACACGGCTTTACATTTGATGTGGCAATGTTAATGTTTGATTTATTTCTGCCAGCATAACGTTGTTTGTGTGTTTATGGTGACATATTAGTCCTAGACCTAGACTACTATTATGTTCTGGTGAGGCAGATTCCATGTCTGAGAATAGCTAAACTGATCTAAACAGATTTCGACCAGCACAAGACGTTTTTCAATTCAATGTGGCCTTCATGTGAAACTGATGTTTGTTTTCTTTTTATCTGCAGGGTTGGTTCCGCGCTGCACACCAATAAAGTACTACTACTCCTCTTCAGCTCTTCCTAAAAATCTGCCAATGAATCTTACTAAGACAATACGACAGGATGAATGGCATGCACTCCGTAAGTCAATCTCCCACAACCTCATTTCCAATCCTCATTTCCAATTGGTGCATTCGAATAGCCTTAATAACGATCTAGCCTTCAGCACCACATATTACAATTATTTTGCTGTTTGATATGTTTCAGTGTAATTTAGGCTTTAATGAACCGATTCTCTCTCTTCAAAGATCTGCAAAGAATGACGGCTAGCTTCATAGGCATGGCTGTCTCCATAATTCTGTTTGGCTGGATCATTGGAGTGCTGGGCTGCTGTAAGCAACATGATCTCATGCAGTATGTAGCCGGACTTCTTTTCCTCATGGGAGGTGAGAGCTGCTTTACATACAGAGCATTACTTCAAAGCACCATTGTGGGGTGCTAGAGAGTTTGTTATGTAGAGGGACCATTTAATAGGCATCCAAAAAATGTCAATACCTTCTCTTCTCTCTGCAAGAAATAGTCCATAAGAGGATGCAGGCATAAAGGAGGATGGCATGTGTGACGTTGCATGGAATTTGTTTTTTTTTCTTCATATGCGTTCCTCTCTTTCCCCCTCCCACAGGAACATGCTGTATCATCTCCCTGTGCACATGCGTGGCAGGTATCAATTTTGAACTGTCTCGTTATCCGCGCTACATGTATGGAATACCAGAGGATATCAGTCATGGATACGGTTGGTCCATGTTTTGTGCCTGGGGTGGGCTGGGCCTTACCTTGTTGGCTGGATTCCTGTGCACGTTGGCCCCCTCCCTGTATCCCCCCCAGCCCCACACAGTGGTGCATAAGCCCAGACAGGAGAACGGCTGTGTGTGACAAGCTGCCAAAACCACCCAGAGACAGGAGCCTCATCCCTCCTGAAACAGCAGCGTTGAGCAATGTTCCAAGGACATTACCCAGGGTCTTAGAACTGAGAGCCCTCACACAGCACAGCAATGCACAAAAGAAAGCAAGACGTTCGCTCTCACTCACGTGGGTTTGTTAGGGACTGTGGCATTTTACTGAAGTGGATTTCAGTTCTTCTGGTGCTTTTTTTTGTTGTTCTGTCCCTCCTAACCCAGAACATCAACAGAATGATATTTTCGTCCAATAAACTGTTCGGTGTCATTGCTTGCTATACAAGGGTTGAACAATTATCATCAACAAAAAAAAAATATATATATCCTGTAAAAACGAATTAAAAAATTAACACAGGAAACCAATAGCACAAACTTTGAGAATTTAAGTTGGAAATTAAATTATGGATGTGGAATCAAAACTTTCAGAGGGCAGGTGTGGTAGTATTATGTACTCAATACTAAATGTAAATGTAATTTTTTTAACTGTATGTATGCATTTGTGTTTGTTCAAGGAAAATATGAGTATTAGGATCAATACTGTATTTGATGGGAGATGTTTTGATGCACTTGAGGTTTAATCATATGATGGCCGCTCAATTGAAATATTTTTGAAGAATAAAATCGTCGAACAAACCCTTGCTTTTGTAGTTGTATATCCATACAAGAAAAGACATTTGGTCATGCCAGTAATCAAACTGGTATGTGTGTTATTGCTGGAGAGATCATAGTTACAATAGAAGTTACTCTGTCAAGGCCAATGATGTGCATTATAAAATGTACACCTCATTTGGAAAATCCTGTGCAAATGATACACGTAAATATATACATATTACTGCCTCCTACCTCAGAATGAAGTGAAGTGAAGTGAATACACAGACACAAACACATTGGCTGAGGAGGAAAAAGCTTACAGAACCATTTTGTTGTTAACCAAGTGTTTACAACAGCAGTTGTTGGCACTGTGGTTGACAATGCTGCTGGTTGGTCTCTAGCATTTTATGTAGCCACTTCTGCAGTCTGCCAGTGCAGTTGAAAACCAAGAAGGTTGCAACACACAGTTACTCTGGTGTATGGCCCATGTCAAATATGCATAGTTTTGTTATCTGATTATTTTACAGAAAACTAATAAATATAATTAAGTATAAGTACAATATATTCATGATTTTATTTCATTTTTTTATTTTTATTTAGAGATCATAAAATTAAAGTTTTTACAGAGGAAAACTTCTTAATAATGAGAATGACATTTCTGGAGGGTAAAGAGAAGAAACATGTAAAAAATGTTAATGTTAAAAAGAAGCTATAATTGCTTTCTCATAAAACTCCCTTTTAAATCTTTTTGACATCTACCCCAAACACAGCTGTTTCTCTCATTTCATTCTGCTTCTGCTAACTGCCTTTGCTAACCCTCAAACCTTTTTCAAATTATTGTTAGCCTATTCATACATTTATTGCAAAATGACTAGACTCTATGCCAGAAAGAATAACATGCCATTCAAAACAGATTAGGAACTGTATCAAAGATAAACAAACACACGAACATTGCTTGTTCTTTGCCTGTTTTTCAGGAAATCCTTCTTCATCATTCCCATTGAAAAATTGATAATACATACAGCATGCAGATCTTCATACAGAAACAAATATCAATATGGTTTCATTAAATGAAAACCTGAATAACATTAATGATTAAAAACAAAAAATTAGTTATATGTTACTTTTCATCTCTCCCTGTGCTTGGAATCCACTGGGGTGGTTTCTAAGGAGCATTAGCTGCGGAGCTCCAGTTATTTGGCAGGGCTGGTCAGAGCTGCTGCGGTTGCAGGGAGAGCTCTGTTATGAGAAGGGGTCCCTGAGGGGTAGCTGGGCCATGAGGAAAGCCAGACAGAGGAAATCACACCCAGTTGCACCCATCACAGCCCATCTGGCTTGCTGACATCCACTGGGCCATTATCTTTGTAAAAAAAAAAAAAATGGTCACGCTTAGCAGTTACTTTGTGGTTGTTCCAGTGGTTGGAAGGAATGAGAGCAAATACAGTAGACCTTTTCCATTTTAACCAATTCTATGCTGCATAGACGTGAAGCCTGGATTATTATTAGCATACAATCTTTCTGTGCAGGAATAACACACAACAGTTTGAACCAGATCTGTTTATGCCCATCTGTCCGCTGTCTCATACACTCTATAAAAAGGGCTTTGAATTATGTTAATATTCAACACCACAATGATGCTATACAGTACACATGTACTTATAGGGAAGGAAACCCACAGATAATATGCATAAAAATACACCACAACCACTGGCAAAATGCCAAGAGAAACTCACAAGAAAGAAAGAAACTAAGAAAGAAATGAAAGAAACGCTTTCTCTGACAACAGAACAAACACAGACTTTGATAGGGAGTGAAATTAGACAAACATGACTTCTGACTCAAACAGAAACCACTTCCAGATGGATGTGGGAGACAGTGGCAGACTTCAGACGCCATTGAATGGAGGCCAGATCAGAAAACGTTAAGTTGTCATGAAGCACTTCAGTCTCTTTCGGTCCCCCAGGTTTAATGTCAACAACAAACGCGTCTTAACAGGCAAAAAAAAACAGGAAAAGACACGGTCATTTCCCTTTTGGCAGAGATGGGATTATAAGAGTTGAAAGTTCAAGGTTACAAAGGCTTCACTGTCCATTTAGGCTGTAATGTTCATTTCTCTCTGGCTTCATTCAGAAGGCGTCAATGAACACAATATTCCCAAAGAGCACAGCTTTGGACTGAACGATAGATCACGCTTGAAATGCTGACTCTTCCCTATCTCTGATAAGAGGCAGGAGGACATTACTAATACTCTGGAGAGAAATGCAATTAGCATTGTACTGACCCTCGTAACAATACTGAAAGCATCACAATGAGCCTACACTACAGACCAAAACAGGTAATACAAGTGTAAAAATGGCTTTGACTGCAAAGGCAGACAAAGACTCACAAATAAAAAGAGTTTTAGGTATCAGTGACTCATTACACACTGCTTATGGTATAACACACATTTTCACACAAGCCTCTTGACAGAGATACGATTAAAGACTTGTAATTCTGTCAATAAATACGTACCACAGTTTAAGGGGTTTAAGGGTTTCAGGGTATGACATAGCCTGCTAAAGTATGCCGAAAAGCTGGATTGGGTAACTTAAAAACACTCCTCCTTCAAAGGTGGGACAAAGGGGCACAGGCATAACTTTGGATCAGTTTTCATCTCTCCCCTGTGCTTTGGTCTGTGGAATGTGTTGATGTTTGCATTCGGGGCCCTTCCAAATTATACATTGACAAGGCACTGAGGACAAGGGTCAGGGACACGTACAAAATATAAACACACAATGAGAGTGACTCCTCCACACTGTCTTCTCAGCCACAATGAACTATTCAGCTGTTTTTTGGGGCTGAAGGGTCGCAAGGCGCACGCGCGCGCGCACACACACACACACACACACACACACACACACACACACACACACACACACACACACACACACACACACACACACCACTACACATTGAGATACTCTGTTTTGAGACGACTTAATCGTGTGCCATGACTACGAGTAATGAGAGAGAGAAGCTCATGTTTATCTTTCAGTCCCAACGAAACGTCCATAGTCTCCCTTAGTGTGTCTCCAGCATCATGGATAGGCTTCAGCACATTGTCATTGAGTTGATGTTCTTCTCTATGGTCGTTGTCTTGACTTTGTTTCAACTTCACCTCCAATTCCTGGAGAGATTTCTCCACGCTTGTAAAAGCCTCACTGATCTGGGATATCTCCCCTCTGAGAAATTTCCCATAGCTTTCCTCTCCGTCCAGATCGTGAGAGATACTTCTGCCGATGCCTTCCAGCAACCTTGTAGTGTCTTCAATCTGATGCTTCATGATTATAAAATCGTCACGTACGACGGAATCACTGTTTTCATCCGCTATGCATGCGCGCGCGTCGGCAAATCTAAAAAGCATTTGACATGTCTCAGGGTCCTCGTTCTCCTCATATTCACCATCTGGAACAAAAAAGTGATGAAAAGTGCCATTGGATATTTCGGGTTGCAATGGTCCTGTATAAACCGCTCTATAAAGTGGCAAATATATTAAAATGATCATTACTAGCGGAACAGAAGCCATTGTGTCCACTTTACAATTTGCCTCACTGCGATACGGACTGTCACTGTCCTCTGGCACCGAACATCTGGATAGGCAGTGCACCGCACAGCTTTTATTCCGACTCAAGTTACAGTTCTCCGTCACCTAAAAGGCACAGACGGCCTTATATGCCAAAAGAAAAGAAAAAAACGAACTGAAATTGATTCAGGACAAATTATTAGGCGGAAATGTATGGGTATATGAATGTATGAATATATCATTAGCCCTAAATACAATGCCAAGTGATTATTTACGTGATTTAGGGGCACAGGGACTAACACACACCATGTGCAGACTTGATATTTGATTCATAATAGGGAAATCATAAAATAAAAAAAATAAAAAAATGTTTAAACAGAGGGCCTACTCTCAGAGATGGTTTTATGCTTCTCAGCAGTTTCTCAACCAAGGTGCTTAATATTTTATAGGGTAGTCAGTCAGATATTTGTTGACAAAGAGTATTTGAGAAACATTAATAATTAATTGAATGCAACAAAGACGTTTCAGTAACTTCAGTTAATGGTTGATGTAATTTAGTGATCTTGTAGTGACAATTTTCATCAGAAAATCTTGCCACTATCAATACAACATGCAACTCCTGGGAAGCGCTTAGGGTTATTCAGTTAAGAAACTGCATCCTTGAAGAGGTCAGAGAGAGAGAGAGAGAGAGAGAGAGAGAGAGAGAGAGAGAGGCTGTCCTGACAGAATCATCCATCCACTATGACATTCACAGCTCCTAGTGTGGGCAACTTCCAGACATGGGACTATATGGTGTTTGCCTCCCTGTTTGTGGTCTCCTCTGGAATAGGCGTCTTCTTTGCAGTGAAGGAGAGGAAGAAAGCATCCTCAGAGTTCTTGGTTGGGGGCAGAGAAATGACCTGTGGCCCAGTGGCCCTGTCCCTCACTGCCAGCTTCATGTCTGCTGTCACCGTCCTGGGGGCACCGTCTGATGTTTACCGCTTTGGAGCGTCCTTCATCCTCTTCGGCCTGGCTTACACCTTTATGGTGCTGGCAACAGCTGAAATCTTTGTGCCTGTTTTTTACAGATCAGGGATCACAAGTACATACGGGGTAACATTGTGCTCCAGGCCTTTTCATGCATTATGTCATTCGCTCTGAATAATGTCTATGACTGCTTGCCAAAATGAGATTAGAGGATTTTCAAACGCTGTTCCAACGTTTGATGTCAGCTTCTTTAAATCACCCTCTGGCTTTGATCGAGCTGACATCAACCACCACTTTGTGTTGGCTACCTTTTATTGCTTGGCTCAGATGTAATTGTTGTAATCAGAATCGATTAATTTCTCAAAAAGCGGGTAATAACTGCACAAGTATTCAACAAGAACACAAAGTGTGCCTCTATAAATCTGATATGAGACTGTGCCAATTGAAGTCGGGGGTCCAATTGGATGTGTTAATGTGTTACGTCCGTGAAATATGTGTAAAATATCTGGATAAAGTGCATATTTAACTTTAATGACTTGGCCATGACTTGACTCACCATCTCCCCGAGCTACTCTGCTCTGGTTCTCACTCTAAAAGGGAACAGTTACTGTATATGGTCTGGTGATTACATTTCTGTGAGAGGAATGTCTCCTGGGTTGTGGCCCTCAAAATTGCACATCCTGCTTCAGGTAATTACATCATCACCGGGTGGTCTGACACAGTTCAACCTGTCGGTGATACTGTTGCCTTAGAGGCTTAGAAATTGGAAACATATGTTCTGTGGAGGAATGTTTATGCTGTAGGAACTGTCATATTTTATTCAGATTTTAATCTAACAATGTATGTTTCCTAGTATTTAGAGATGCGGTTCTGCAAAGGGGTTCGCATGGCTGCTACTCTTATTTACATTGTACAGACGGTAAGTTTGCACATATTAGGTTGCCTGTCGCTCATCCATTTACGTTCCCTCATTAAAAATGTAAGCATTGTAGTCAACGCAAACAACCGTTCAGGAGATTTTCAGCAGATGGAAACAGAGAACCCATTTTTGCGGGTTTTTGTTCTGAAAGCTTGTGAGGGGGTTTCATCAGTTAAACCTGGTTCTGTGTTCCCAATATTTCAGATCTTATACACCGGAGTAGTGGTGTATGCTCCTGCCCTGGCCCTAAATCAAGGTCAGTGACTTCATTCAGTAGAGCCGTCCTAATCAGTTGGTAGATAAAGTGATATGGAGCCATATTTCTACATTTGGCCTCAAAGAAAGCATATGAATTGTACTGAAACTCACAATTATTTTTGCAGTGACTGGCTTCAGCCTCTGGGGCTCTATATTTGCCACGGGCACTGTGTGTACCTTCTACTGCACACTGGTGAGTTGAGATCCTCAGACTATCCTACGAGAGAAAGTTAATTCTTACCGACATGCAGTCTTTTCTCTGTTCCTTCTCAAAACACACCAGAATAAATAGTCTCTGTGGTAACGTAAACAGTGATGATGTCGAAGTGTAAACTGACTAGCTCACAAAACTACAGAGCTGTTACAATGGAGGTTAGAAATATGATGAGCCTGTCCACGATGTGGGAGACGATGGATGTTTCGTTGGGACTGGAAGATAAACATGAGCTTCTCTCTCTCATTACTCGTAGTCATGGCACACGAATAAGTTGTCTCAAAACATGTGTGTGTGTGTGTGTGTGTCTGTGTGTGTGTGTGTGTGTGTGTGTGTGTGTGTGTGTGTGTGTGTGTGTGTGTGTGTGTGTGTGTGTGTGTGTGTAGGGAGGCCTGAAGGCAGTAGTGTGGACAGATGCCTTTCAGATGGTGGTGATGCTGGTGGGATTTCTGACTGTGCTGATCCAAGGGGCCAGGAGGGCTGGGGGGATGGAGGCTGTGTGGGAGGCTGCGCAGACAGGCAGCAGGCTTACAGTCTTTGAGTAAGTTCAGCCTGAAGACATCATAATCAGGATATGTTTACCATCTCAATAGGGTTCACTTTGACACTGTTTATTGCCGTTGAAGTGGGCTGAGTGGTCATGGGTGTTGTACTGAGGTTGTGAAAGAGGATCGTTTTCTGTGTCCTCAGCTTTGACCCTGACCCCCTAAGACGCCACACGTTTTGGACCATCACCATCGGGGGCACATTCACCTGGCTGGGGATCTACGGGGTTAATCAGTCCACTATTCAGAGATGCATATCCTGCAAGACTGAGACCCATGCCCGGCTGTAAGCACTTCCCCTTGTTATAAGACAATGAGAGAATGTCGCATACCGAAGGTTCAGTCCTGCTGTATAGCCTTTTATCGAATCCACCTCCATTCCTCATTGACTTTGGTGTGTCAGAGTCTTTTTTTCAAAAGATAAACACAAGGATTCACATATTTGCTCAAGGTTGCAGACGAGGTAAAAAGCCACACCACAGCATACTTTGTCTGTCCTCCCCTCTTCAGAGCTTTATACTTCAACCTCCTGGGTCTGCTGATCATCCTAGCATGTGTTGTATGTTCTGGTCTCATCATGTATGCTTTCTACGCTGACTGTGATCCATGGACAGCCCAGTTTGTAAAAGCCCCAGATCAGGTTAGTCACTGTTCTCCGTACCGCTAAGTTTCTCTGTTTTCAATAACATGTCCTTTAAAAAAAACCTACAGTATATGCTATATATTTTTTGGTTTATTTACTTTATTTATACCTTCAGGGTTAGGGTTAGGATTTTTCTCTCTCTTTTTTTTTTTCTTCTTGTTTTCAAGAGAGACCTGTCCTAATGACATCATATCAGTTATGGGGCTCCAGGTAATTCATGCACTCTCCAGTGTTTGTGAATCTCCAGTTCTCAGTTCTGCTGAACAACCAGTTCTCATAAACCCCCTGTTCCTCACGTCCTACTTCTCCACAGCTCATACCCTATTTTGTCATGGAGGTTCTTGGAGAATTCCCTGGCCTGCCAGGGGTGTTTGTCGCCTGTGCCTTCAGTGGAACTCTGAGGTGGGACAAACCGCTTACAGTACAGTAGGATGATTTAAGTCCATTCAGAGAGCATTTTTACATTTTTGCCTTTGCGCTTATTCAAAAATATCACAATATCACCATTTCTCCCCCCCCCCTCAGTACTGTCGCTGCCGGCATCAACGCCCTCGCGACAGTGACCTACGAGGACTTTGTGAAGCAGTGCTGCGTGAACCCCTCCAACACAGCCACCGCCTGGATCAGCAAAGGACTGTGTTAGTCTGCCTCCCTCTCATGTGCTGGAGGCTGATGTAATCTTCACTGTGTAGCTCCATCTTGGCTCAGAGGACAAGAGAATAGAATAGTAGACATTCTGCAAATGTGAGGACTAGTGGCGGCTCCCAGGCAAGGGAGTAGGGGCATTAGTGGGGCGGCGGTGGGGGGGTTAGGGTTAGAGGGGGGGGGGGGGGGGGGGCATTAGTGGGGCGGCGGTGGGGGGCTTAGGGTTGGGGGGGGGGGGGGGCGTTAGTGGGGCGGCGGTGGGGGGGTTAGGGTTAGGGGGGGGGGGGGGGGGCATTAGTGGTGGGTAAAACGAAACATTTACAGACAGACCAGAGCTGCTCTAGGCTGTATGCCTGTCTTTTGAGTCCCAAAAAAGGAATTTCTTAGCTAATGCCAAAGTACACAACTCTGATCCCCTACATTCCTGCAGGTATTGTGTTTGGTATAACCTGCACCTCCATGGCTGTCGCTGCATCCTACATGGGAGGGATTGTACAGGTAAATGCCTAGAAGTGTGTGAATGACCAGTACATGCATGGTAAATGCTTGCTCGAATAATCCATCTTTATTTGTGTTGTGTGTGTGTGTGTGTGTGTGTGTGTGTGTGTGTGTGTGTGTGTGTGTGTGTGTGTGTGTGTGTGTGTGTGTGTGTGTGTGTGTGTTGACCAGGCTGCTCTGAGTATTCATGGGATGTGTGGTGGTCCCATGCTGGGTCTTTTCACTCTGGGGATAATCTTTCCCTGGACCAATTCAAAGGTCAGTAACCTCCATGTTGATAATATTGCCTCTAATAGTAAACTTTAGATTTGAACATTGGATGTTCACCGATACTTACCAACACATGAAAAATCATGACTTAGATGTCATTCTTTCTTCAATCCTTGTTGAGTTTAGGTGTGAAATGGACTCCCCTAACCCTGTGGTGTATGTCTCTAGGGAGCTGCAGGGGGTCTGATAGTGGGCATTGCTCTGTCGTTCTGGGTTGGCATTGGGGCCTTCCTTTACCCAGCTCAGGACCACAACACCCGACCCCTGCCATTCAGCACAGAGGGATGTAACCAGACCTACTCATTTGTCAATGCTGTCACTGATGCCCCGTTCTACGTGGACCCCACCTCTCTCCCACCCAGGTAGAGCGAACAACCAGGTTGAACTCTGCCCACTCTACTACACTTTTACCCCAAAATACATGTATTTGACTCAAACATTGTCTTGATATCCTAAATGTATTGTGACTGCGGGCAAAGTTAGCCATCAGACAACACAAACCACCTCACTTGAAACATTGATTTTATCTCAAGGAGACTAACCTGGATGAATGAAGGTTGAATAAAAAACAAACTGCCGTCTCCCTCAATACGTTTTCTATAAATATTCTGGAAATAGTTTCATTTTATTGTATTGCCAGGTGATTGGTATCTTGTGGATGTCAGGGTTGTGACTCCTTTGTCCTCTGCAGGTCATCCCTGGCTGATTCCTGGTACTCAATGTCCTATTTATACTACAGTGCTGTTGGATTTATGGCCACTATTATTACAGGCCTGGCGATTACCTTCCTGACAGGTATTGTATGTCTGGACCTTGGGTACGACATTACTCAATTGGACATGGCCATAGGGCTCAGGAATCAATGCTTGGTGTCTGTATAGCAGGGAAAGTGGGCTAGGGCCCTGATTTATGGGTTCTGTGGTTTAAACACAGTCTGTGTCATCATATAATATGCCTGTAAATGGTTGATGGATATGAATTCAACCGCCACTGTTTCGTAAATGGCACAAACCACTTATTGAAGCAAGCTGCTTTATAGAGCTGCATAAAATGCCTGCCAATCATTGATTTTATGTAGAGCTGAGTGAGAAAAAACAACAAAAACAACTAGTTTTAATTAATAAAAAATAAAAAATAAAAGAAAGTCTGGCATCTTAAATGATTTGTCGTAAAATGAATTTACAATGCCTAAAGTGTATAATCAGCACCCTCTTACTGTGCTACCCAAATGTATCCACAACATTCTCAGAGCCTAAAGTGCTACCTCTCTTCAATAGGTCCCACCAGGAGTAAGGACGTGAAACCGTTGCTTATACGTCCTGTGTGTAACCTTTGCTGCTTCTGGTCAGAGACGTACAAGAGAATGTGCTGGTGTGGTGTCAGTCAAGAGGAAGAAAATCAGGTGAGAGGCATATACACAAACTGACATGTAGACTTCTGTTATCGGAATACAATACAAACAGCACATCTCTTTTGTCTTTCAGGATTTAGAGAGCCCAGATTTTGATGTAAAACAGAAGGAACCTGGTCACTATGAGGATTACAGCAGAAAAGGGATTCGAAGAATAGGACCACGTACAAGAAACAGTTATGACCTGCAAGAAAAATCCAAAACCAATGCTGGATTTAGTGTATATTCACATAAGTTTTAATAACATTGCAATACTATATGTAGAATTGTATATTTCCCTGAAAGGCAATTAGATTTGTAATTCGATACTTGGTCACTAAATAATTTAAAAAGGAAACTCACACTGGCCCTTGTTTCCACCACAAAATAAATAAAAACATTGACGAAAACATTCTGGTAGTAATCAAGAGACTTCGGTGTGCCGGAGTCTCATCTTTCATTTACTGTGTTACTTACTTTGCATCTTGTGCAATACGAGGAGTGTGAACATGAATTATGTCCATTATGAATTATTAATTATATGCTGGTAACTGAAATAAAAAGAACACTCCCAAAATGTGATTTAAAAGATACACAAGATCCATGAGATCCATGAGATCCATGAGATCCATGAGATCCAAAAGATCCATAATTTAATGCAGAAAAGAGTGATATTCAAATTTGTTTATGTCACATCCTTTCTTTTTAGTACATTTCTGAATTTTTACATTTAAACAATGTTCACTGATACTGATATCTCACGTCACAACTGATGACATCCTATAGTAAAATCTATTTATTATTATTATTATTATTATTATTATTATTATTATTATTATTATTATTATTATTATTATATTGTTTTATTATATATTATTATTATATTTTTTACTATTATATTATATTAAATCTATGGTCTGCTGTGCCTCCTCCTCAAATACCCCTGCAGTTAATCAAACACAACTCCACCATGGAATCTACCAGAGGAATAGGACTAACTGGCTTCTTCTATCTCCTATGCTGTCCAACTATATTCTCATGAATGCACAAGGTCATTTGATTATTACCGTACAGTGAAAAGAATTGGAGAATCTTATTAGTTTCATTAAAGGAGCAGGGCATAAGTCTGTTGGAAATCTGCCACCTCTCCCAACAACATCCTGCCAATTAATAATATAACCCCCGAAATGGACATGCGGTGTCGGACATTAGCTGTTGTGTTTCTGCATGCGTGCATGATTCAAAGAGGCCAGAGACAGGAAGGTGAAAATCGGTAAGTCCACTCCCCACGTAAAGTCAGGCCAATTGTATACAAACTGAGTGTCACACCCAACACTCCATTTTAGAAAGAGCTTTCCCGGGACCAAAACAGTGAAATAAATGAAATATTTATTTCAAGTGATTTAATTCCCTGATCGCCACTGATTAATCATAGTCATTACAGATACAACCAGTAGAAAATGTTTCGAAAGCTTCAATGTTATATATTGCACCTTATAATCACTGATCAATTAATAAATAATCAAGGTTAAGCTTCTATCACTGCAAACAATATTACAGATCCCTGTTGAACAGAAATCTACATTGCTACTCTGTGTGATTTTTCCAGGACATATCAAGCCGGAGCTTCCAAAGTTAAAGAATACATTATTTCTTGCCAGATTCAGATTCTAACCCAAGAGGATTTCCGACCCACTATTTGGGAAACGGCACATTAAGCAATGACATATAAAACACCATGAAACAAAATGCTCTCCACAAGTGTCTTCAGAAATTTCAACCTGGTACATAACATTTATCAACAATCCATCTGCCTAACTCACAAACATCCTGTATTATCAAACTGCTAAAGACACTATCATTGACTTTATACCTGCTTAAAACAGAGCTTACCTGTGTAAAGGTAAAGCTTACCTGTGCTTACCTGGTGCATATGCAAGAATAAAAGTGGACAAATAAGTTGATCTGCTTCTGACACTGTTCCAGATGAACACTGTGGTCATCGGTTGCAGCATGCATAGATTCCCAGCGGTCACATGACAGGGAAGATGTTTTCTGGGCTTGAGCATTCCGTAAAGAACCTCAGACCATAAGTATTTAAAAGTCTATCTTTACATAGATAGTCTTGTGTTTGCCTGAGAAAACTACGAAGAAATATTGAGCAAAGAATGGTTTTAACTGAATCCAAGTGTTTGATGAATTGATTCTGAAAACAGTAACACAATGACAAAATAAAAATAAAATATTATACACATGGACCTACTATGTACAGTATCAGTCAAAGGTTTGGACACAAACTTGCCAAGAGTGTGCAAAGCTGTCATGAAAGCAAAAGGTGGCTACTTTGAAGAATCTAAAATATAAAACATATTCTGGTTTGTTTAACACTTTTTTGTTTACTACATAATTCCATATGTGTTCCTTCATAGTTTTGATGTCTTCAATATTAATCTACAATGTAGAAAATAATAAAAAAAATAAAGAAAAACCATTGAATGAGAAGGTGTGTCCAAACCTTTGACTGGTACTGAATGTCTTCATCTCTTATATGAGGTTTGTAAAGTCTGATACAGTCTGGTTCTCTTTATGTGCATTTGATGCCAGAAAACAAACAATGCTTTTAAAGGTGCTGAATCATCTTGTGACCTTTGGGTGCTGATGCATCATCGTCAGAGTACAGGGTACATCTCTAGTGGTAATAGAACACTGGTCTACCAAACCAAATGAGAGTGCACTAACCACAGTGCTAACAGAGTCGACTTGCTAATCAGTGCTTATGACCCCAGAGCTTGGGTCATTACACTACATCCTCCCCGTTTGGGAGAGCATATCCCAATCAGTGGAGGCTGGTGGAGGTAGAAATCTGAGGGCCGGCTCATTGTAATGCACGACATACTAGCGGATTTGAAAACTAAAAAGGTTTTGAGTGTTATTAACTTTGTTGTGAGTATGAAATATAGGCCTCGGATGTTCTCTGACAGGACATCCAAGCCACAGGTATGCCTAATCAAACCCAGTTTCACCCACATTCTGTCCTTCCAGAAGCCAATGAGAAACAGATCCTGGGCATGGAAGAACAAATTTGCCATCGCATTTGAGTGCACACATTTTTCATTACAGGACTCATGTTGCCAGAGCTTTCAACAGTGGTAAAGGCCAGAGGTTGACAGTGGCATTGTTCACATTTCAACGTCCGTGTGGGACAGCTTAGAGTTTGCTGTAGATCTCATTTGAGAAATTAGGAGATTAGGAGCTTTTCTTGAACTTACGAAACAGGCACACGTGATGTTGGTGACGCATTTGTGGTTTGCAAAACTGTAGGTACTTTCAAATCGCATAAAATTCACAATTTACCCAACTAACTACCCAAAAACTCTGGACACAATCAAGCTCAGCAGTAGCAGTAATTATGAAGTCCAACATACAGCCCACACTGAATAAAAACAGTAACACATACGTACCAGGCATCGAGACAGGGGCTTTGTCTATAAAAAAATATGCAAAATAAAACTTCCATGCATTTCACATGGTTTTGTAATGAAACCTCTTTCAGAGATATGAATGCTAACATCTTCCCAGATACAAATGAACCAATGCAAATGCAAATCAGCATGCTTTCAGGGCAATATACAGTCAGTTAAACATTGTCCACTATTTTTGGAGCCACGTCACCAGAATCATTCTTGAAACAAGAATCCACACTCCGTCACCCAGGCCAGTGGCTATGCTGATGTCCATGGGAGACCAACACAGCCATAGCAGGCTGCTAGCTACCACATGGAGAGAGAGAGAGAGAGAGAGAGAGAGAGAGAGAGAGAGAGAGAGAGAGAGAGAGACAAAGAGAGAAAGAGAGAGACAGAGAGAGAGAGAGAGAGAGAGAGAGAGAGAGACAGAGAGAGAAGAGAGAGAGAGAGAGAGAGAGAGAGAGAGAGAGACAAAGAGAGAAAGAGAGAGACAGAGAGAGAGAGAGAGAGAGAGAGAGAGAGGAGAGAGACAGAGAGAGAGAGAGAGAGAGAGAGAGAGAGAGAGACAGAGAGAGAGAGAGACAGACAGACAGACAGAGAGAGAGAGAGAGAAAGAGAAAGAGAGAAAGAGAGACAGAGAGAGAGAGAGAGAGAGAGAGAGAGAGACAGCGAGCGCATAATAATAATAATAATAATAATAATAATAATAATAATAATAATGCATTCATTTTGTATGCCACTCTTCTCAGTACTCAAAGACACAACATCCCATGAATATGAGAAGCGGGATGAGAGCAGTGGTGATCTGCAGCCCTTGATCTGCACAGTAAACACTACAATTGCACAGGTCTCCCCTTCAAAGCCATGACAACTCACAGGGCCAAGGGCATCCTGCTGGATGAAGCTGACTCACAGTAGACACAGTGCAATGAAATGCTCAGGGCAAGCTACAGTGCAACGATAATGTAAAAAATATATAATGCATAATAATGCTACAGTGCAACGGAGTAATGATAATAATAAAAACAATGGCATAAAAGGTAGCACAAGTATTTAGCAGCAGAAACACAACAACAACAACAACAACAACAGTGGGGTGAGTAGTAGCAGTAGTAGTAGTATGTAAAAGTATGCATGTATGTGTGTGAGTGCATGTATGTGTGTGAGTGCATGTATGTGTGTGAGTGCATGTATGTGTGTGAGTGCATGTACGTGTATGGAGTGTGTGTGTGAGAGAGTGCAAATGTGCAATGTGCAATGTCATTGGAGAATGTCACTGGTGCAGAAGGGGACGGGGAGGGGGTAGAGGCTTGAGCAAAGACCATAACTAAGCACCGACACTCTGGACATGGAACAGGAGTGATGCCAAACACCAGGCAAACACCAGGTGCCATGGGGGCAATGAAACGTCACATAAGTACGCCAGTACTGTATTTCATAAGGTTCCCCTATCCTTACATTTCACTGTTTGGTTGTGCATTTGTGTACATAATTGTTACAGAAATGTAAAAACTCTATAAATGTAATCTGAGTGTGTTTCCAAATTCTTGCAGAACCGCTTTGAAGCTGCTTCATCTCAGAGCGTGTGCCGAACATCGCATCACACCTCCTAAGCTCACTGAAAAGTTCAGAGCTCCAAAGACAGAGAGAGAATACTGAGTGTGACTGACCTCAAAGACAATGACGAAGACGAGTCTGGCAGCCGGGACGTGCCAGAACTGCAGGGGGAAGTCATGGGGCACTGTGCTCCAGAGTGGCGATCTGTAACCTCTGTACCTACAGTATCTGGCCTGGGAGTCATCACTGTCGTTCCTGACCTCCCCCATGTCGAACCAAGACAGGCTGCTGTTCATGTACTGCAGCCTCGCAAACACTGGAGGGGGGGGGGGGGGGGGGGGGGAGGGCATAGGCCTCAAAACCAGGCAATAACTCAAGCCACACATGAAAATGCTCATGCTGTTTTAGGGCATAGGGGGGGACGTGGTCTAAAAAAGAGAAAGGAGGAGGGATTCACAGTCTGTACTTTTCACGGCGGTAGCCCTTGTCCACGCAGGGGCCATATTTGAACACGAAAACAAAGCTGGGGATGTGGTCCGAGGTGATGGAAATGAGGGAAGGCGTTGGTGATGACAGCCAGGTCTCCAATACCCTCCAGTATTCCGTGCCAGATGCTCGTCAGTGAAGTCAGAGAGAGGCCGGTCAGCACATTGCTGTCATGCTTTACAACATTTGCACACTTGTGGTGCTGTAAGATCTGACTGATGTCGGTGGGTCTCCTCCACTGAGTGAGAAACTTGTACACATCCAGATGGATCTCTGTGATGTCGTTGAGCAGAGCCAGGAGAGGAGCCAGGGGGAACACAGCCACAGAGATGGTGGTAAAGAACTGAGAGAAGAGGGGAAGGCTTATGGTTTTGAACAGACTGTGGTTGGCCTCAGAAGAGAACTGAACCCGGGACACAAACCACTGTTTTTGGGGAACCAAGTTCTTCTTTGATTCAATATAAAAATGTAGCACTGTTAAATGTATCATTTGTCTTACCGATGTCTAGGTACTCATGCACTAAAACATGGGTATTCATAGGTTGAAGATTCCAGTCTTTGTCCCACTGCGGAAGCTGTATTTTATTCTCTTCATTCGGTCCTCCTCCTTTCTTCATCTTCCTACGAGGCCACCAGTTCTGCAGCAGACTGAAAATGCAGCAGAATGTGAAACTGTCAACTCAAACCAATTATTTCTGACAAATTGTTTCTGCAGGAGCACTAAACTGAGCAAACTAAAGAGGATGTGATGTGTTTCTGCATTTACAGCAGCAGTAGTACACAAATACAGTTTAATCAATAGAAATGATTGATTCCTCAACCTTTGAAACAAAAATAGTTTCTTGAGGTGCACCAATAAGCAAAAACAGTTAGATCTACATTTCATGCCTTATATCATTAAAGCTCATTAAAGGAAAACTCAAAATCATGAGCTTTTCTACAAAAATAATGATTGAATTATGAGTAAGATAAATCGCTTGCTTTACCATGCAATTTCACTGGGTAATCATCAACATAATAATAATAATAATAATAATAATAATAATAATAATACATACATACATATACATACATACATACATACATACATACATACATACAATGTACATACATACATACATACAATATCTAATACATACAATTTCCTCTCAAATAAGAGGCTCCAACAGTGTTTAAATAACAATCTTATTGTATTGCTGCATAATTGTTCTCACTTCCTCAAATCTCCATCTTTCCACACATTGAGATTGATGTCATCAATTATCGGAGCAGTAATAATTCTGAGAGTTGGAAGATGGAAAACTCTGCATAAAGCTCATAAGCCCACAGTTAAACCAGTTTTTTTTAATAATGTTACACCTCACTGGCTTGAAAATCTGAAATCGTAAAATATCATCGATAATTGGATCATGGTATCGGAGAAGAGAGAAAAAGAGGGTGCCGGACTCCAAAGCAAATAGAATTACTGTGCCAGTGGTCCATAAAACCCCCCGTTAAATTTATTGGGACCATGAACTCTGATGTTTACAGTGCATCACTAACCTTCCATGGAAGAAAGCGATGCAGAACTTGGCGTTATTCAAATGAACAAACTGGATGAGGAACATCTTCAGAGCAAGGCCATTCTCCCATTCTGACTGTGTCCGTGGGTGTTCTGAATAGACTAGAGAGAGAGAGAGAGAGAGAGAGAGAGAGAGAGAGAGAGAGAGAAGGGAAGAAGAATGAGATGACGAAGCGAAATATCTTTATAGCGTGAAGGTAATGCTCACCCATATTTGTGAGCAGATAAGTCACCTCTTCATACACCTGGGGGATGAAATGACAATGCCCAAGATGAGCATGATAAAGAATATCATCTCTGTCTCACTGTAGAAATAGTTACTATAGATATTTCATAACTATGCTCTGATTAACTGGTTTATGCAACTTTTGCTGGACTAAAATATGAGTGTACTGTGTGTGTATAAGGTGACGTCCGGCCAGACACCCACCACATTCAGAGACATGATGATCATGGAGATGATACAGGCGCCGGTGCCTGAGGTGGCAAACTGCCAGTTCTTCTTCACAAACTCCCAATCGAGCGATGCAAACTTCTCCATGGCAATGACACGGAAAACCACCTCCGCAAACACAGCTGTCAAAACCAGAAAGAGATCTGCACAGAGAGAGAGAGAGAGAGAGAGAGAGAGAGAGAGAGAGAGAGAGAGAGAGAGAGAGAGAGAGAGAGAGGTGAATCAGTCAGTCATTGATATAGATTTGTTTTACTGCCTCCATACACTTCCCATGCAATTGTTGAGTGATGGACAGTGGAATGAAATGGGCTACAGCAGCAGTGTCACTTTTTCTAAGAAGTGCCTTCTGCATTTCAGTTCTTATCCACCAGGGGGAGATGGTAGGCTAGCTAGACAATACTAGACATTATACAGTCTGTATACACAGTCTGAGAATGAATGCTTGAAATACAGAAACAATTGGTACACACCAACGAAAGACAATGTGATGTTTTCAAGGGCAATTTTTGCCAAATAATAATCCCTCCACAACTGTGACTGCTATTGAAGTTGTTGAATTTTCTTTTTCAGTTTTTTTTTTTTTTAGGGTTAGGTTAGGTTGGGTGTCGAACTCCAAAATTCAGTGAATGAAGACATGTACAAATCTAATAACAATGATCAATAATAGGTTTTAATACAAGCTTGCAGGAATACAATAGTGTCTCTATCTGAGAGATAACCAGAGTAAGTCGGGGGTACAGAGAAAGGGGCACCCGTAGCTTCCAGTTTCCCAACATTCCGATCCCATGACTTAACTGGAAGGCCCCTTTACCTCTCCCCCAAACACCCCACCACACATTAATGTCTTCCAGACTATGCTTGATTGTAATACAGTGCACTCTTTGCTCCAAATATAAGCATTACTTGTTCATCGTTTACAATACAGAGATGACTTGGGTGAGAAAAATTATAAGATGAGTCTTAATATACGCAATACTCTGTGAAATAGTCCCTCCATAAATCACTAGATGTCATGCAAATGGTGAGGGAGAGAGCTAGAATATTAAAAGTATAAAAAAATTAAAAAGTATTAAAAAAAGTATAGAATATTAAAAGTATTAATCATAGAACGTAAAGTAACCCTAACCCTAACCCTAACCCTAACCCTAAACCTATTCACTAACCCTAACCCTATTCACTAACACTAACCCTATTCTCTAAACCTAACCCTATTCTCATTCCCTAACCCTGTTCCCTATTCTCTAACCCTAACCCTAAACCTATTCACTAACCCTAACCCTAACCCTAGCCCTAACCCTAACCCTAAGCCTATTCACTAACCCTAACCCTAACCCTAACCCTATCCCTAACCCTATTCACTAACCCTAACCCTAACCCTAACCCTAAGCCTATTCACTAACCCTAACCCTAACCCTAACCCTAAGCCTATTCACTAACCCTAACCCTAACCCTAACCCTAACCCTAAGCCTATTCACGAAGCCTAACCCTAACCCTAAGCCTATTCACTAACCCTAACCCTAACCCTAAGCCTATTGACTAAGCCTAACCCTAACCCTAACCCTAACCCTAAGCATATTCACTAACCCTAACCCTGAGCCTATTCACTAACCCTAACCCTAGCCCTAACACCTAACCCTAACCCTAACCCTAAGCCTATTCACTAACCCTAACCCTAACCTTAACCCTAAGACTAACCCTAACCCTAACCCTAACCCTAAGCCTATTCACTAACCCTAACCCTAACCCTAACCCTAACCCTATTCACTAACCCTAACCCTATTCACTAACCCTAACCCTAAGCCTATTCACTAACCCTAACCCTAACCCTAACCCTAAGCCTATTCACTAACCCTAACCCTAACCCTAACCCTAAGCCTATTCACTAACCCTAACCCTAACCCTAAGCCTATTCACTAACCCTAACCCTAACCCTAAGCCTATTCACTAACCCTAACCCTAACCCTAACCCTAACCCTAACCCTAACCCTTCACTAACCCTAACCCTAACCCTAACCCTAAGCCTATTCACTAATCCTAACCCTAACCCTAACCCTAGCCCTAACCCTAAGCCTATTCATTAACTCTAACCCTAACCCTAACCCTAACCCTATTCACTAACCCTAACCCTAAGCCTAGCCCTAACCCTAACCCTAAGCCTATTCACTAACCCTAACCCTAACCCTAACCCTAAGCCTATTCACTAACCCTAACCCTAACCCTAACCCTAAGCCTATTCACTTACCCTAACCCTAACCCTAACCCTATTCACTAACCCTAACCCTAACCCTAAGCCTATTCACTAACCTTAACCCTAACCCTAAGCCTATTCACTAACCCTAACCCTAACCCTAACCTTAACCCTGACCCTAACCCTAACCCTAAGCCTATTCACTAACCCTAACCCTAACCCTAACCTTAACCCTGACCCTAACCCTAACCCTAACCCTAAGCCTATTCACTAACCCTAACCCTAACCCTAACCCTATTCACTAACCCTAACCCTAAGCCTATTCACTAACCCTAACCCTATTCACTAACCCTAACCCTAACCCTAACCCTAATCCTAACCCTATTCACTAACCCTAACCCTAACCCTAGCCCTAAGCCTATTCACTAACCCTAACCCTAACCCTAGCCCTAACCCTAACCCTAAGCCTATTCACTAACCCTAACCCTAACCCTAACCCTAGCCCTAGCCCTAACCCTAACCCTAAGCCTATTCACTAACCCTAACCCTAACCCTAACCCTAGCCCTAGCCCTAACCCTAACCCTAAGCCTATTCACTAACCCTAACCCTAACCCTATTCACTAACCCTAACCCTAACCCTAAGCTTATTCACTAACCCTAACCCTAACCCTTAGCCCATTCACTAACCCTAACCCTAACCCTATTCACTAACCCTAACCCTAACCCTAACCCTATTCACTAACCCTAAGCCTATTCACTAACCCTAACCCTAACCCTAACCCTAAGCCTATTCACTAACCCTAACCCTATTCACTAACCCTAACCCTTAGCCCATTCACTAACCCTAACCCTATTCACTAACCCTAACCCTTAGCCCATTCACTAACCCTAACCCTAACCCTATTCACTAACCCTAAGCCTATTCACTAACCCTAACCCTAACCCTATTCACTAACCCTAACCCTAACCCTATTCACTAACCCTAAGCCTATTCACTAACCCTAACCCTAACCCTAACCCTATTCACTAACCCTAACCCTAACACTAACCCTAACCCTAAGCCTATTCACTAACCCTAACCCTAACCCTAAGCCTATTCACTAACCCTAACCCTAACCCTAAGCCTATTCACTAACCCTAACCCTAACCCTAACCCTAACCCTAACCCTAACCCTTCACTAACCCTAACCCTAACCCTAACCCTAACCCTAACACTAACCCTATTCACTAACCCTAACCCTAAGCCTATTCACTAATCCTAACCCTAACCCTAACCCTAGCCCTAACCCTATTCATTAACCCTAACCCTAACCCTATTCACTAACCCTAACCCTATTCACTAACCCTAACCCTAACCCTAACCCTAACCCTATTCACTAACCCTAACCCTAACCCTAACCCTAAGCCTATTCACTAACCCTAACCCTAACCCTAACCCTAACCCTAAGCCTATTCACTAACCCTAACCCTAACCCTAACCCTAACCCTATTCACTAACCCTAACCCTAACCCTAACCCTAACCCTAGCCCTAGCCCTAAGCCTATTCACTAACCCTAACCCTAACCCTATTCACTAACCTTAACCCTAAACCTATTCACTAACCCTAACCCTAACCCTAACCTTAACCCTGACCCTAACCCTAACCCTATTCACTTACCCTAACCCTAACCCTATTCACTAACCCTAACCCTAAACCTATTCACTAACCTTAACCCTAGCCCTAGCCCTAACCCTAAGCCTATTCACTAACCCTAACCCTAACCCTAATCCTAACCCTATTCACTAACCCTAACCCTAACCCTAACCCTAGCCCTAACCCTAAGCCTATTCACTAACCCTAACCCTAACCCTAACCCTAGCCCTAGCCCTAACCCTAAGCCTATTCACTAACCCTAACCCTAACCCTAAGCCTATTCACTAACCCTAACCCTAACCCTATTCACTAACCTTAACCCTAACCCTAACCCTAACCCTAACCCTAACCCTATTCACTAACCCTAACCCTAACCCTAACCCTAAGCCTATTCACTAACCCTAACCCTAACCCTAACCCTAGCCCTAGCCCTAACCCTAAGCCTATTCACTAACCCTAACCCTAACCCTAAGCCTATTCACTAACCCTAACCCTAACCCTAAGCCTATTCACTAACCCTAACCCTAACCCTATTCACTAACCCTAACCCTTAGCCCATTCACTAACCCTAACCCTAAGCCTATTCACTAACCCTAACCCTAACCCTAACCCTATTCACTAACCCTTAGCCCATTCACTAACCCTAACCCTAACCCTAACCCTAACCCTAACCCTAAGCCTATTCACTAACCCTAACCCTAACCCTAATCCTAACCCTATTCACTAACCCTAACCCTAACCCTAGCCCTAAGCCTATTCACTAACCCTAACCCTAACCCTATTCACTAACCCTAACCCTAACCCTAGCCCTAGCCCTAACCCTAACCCTAAGCCTATTCACTAACCCTAACCCTAACCCTATTCACTAACCCTAACCCTTAGCCCATTCACTAACCCTAACCCTAACCCTATTCACTAACCCTAACCCTAACCCTATTCACTAACCCTAACCCTAACCCTATTCACTAACCCTAACCCTTAGCCCATTCACTAACCCTAACCCTAACCCTATTCACTAACCCTAACCCTTAGCCCATTCACTAACCCTAACCCTAACCCTATTCACTAACCCTAACCCTAACCCTATTCACTAACCCTAACCCTAACACTAACCCTAACCCTAAGCCTATTCACTAACCCTAACCCTAACCCTAACCCTAAGCCTATTCACTAACCCTAACCCTAACCCTAAGCCTATTCACTAACCCTAACCCTAACCCTAAGCTTATTCACTAACCCTAAGCCTATTCACTAACCCTAACCCTAACCCTAACCCTATTCACTAACCCTAACCCTAACCCTAACCCTAAGCCTATTCACTAACCCTAACCCTAACCCTATTCACTAACCCTAACCCTAACCCTAAGCCTATTCACTAACCCTAACCCTAACCCTAACCCTAACCCTAACCCTAAGCCTATTCACTAACCCTAACCCTAACCCTATTCACTAACCCTATCCCTAACCCTAAGCCTATTCACTAACCCTAACCCTAACCCTAACCCTAAGCCTATTCACTAACCCTAACCCTAACCCTAACCCTATTCACTAACCTTAACCCTAACCCTAACCCTAACTTTAGCCCTAAGCCTATTCCCTAACCATAACCCTAACCCTAACCCTATTCACTAACCCTAACCCTAACCCTAAGCCTAAGCCTATTTACTAACCCTAACCCTAACCCTAACCCTAACCCTATTCACTAACCCTAACCCTAACCCTAAGCCTATTCACTAACCCTAACCCTAACCCTATTCACTAACCCTAACCCTAGCCCTAATTGCTCAACAATGGTGGGTGTTTGGTCGAGGTGAACACGTAAGATATGTGTTCAAGTCACGTTCACTCGCTACTTCTGTGGCAGCACCGCTGTGCTACCGTTGCTCAACCATGAAGCTTAAACTCTGACTGACCTACTGTAGTTCACAACAACTGATGGTACTCAGTACTCTAACCCTAACCCTAATCCTAACCCTAAGCCTATTCACTAACCCTAACCCTAACCCTAACCCTAACTCAGACCGTTTACAATTTTAAACTGAGTGAGTTTCATCTCTCTAGCTCGTTTCTGATTGGAGAAAAGCAGGGTGTTACAACTGACCCCTGTTTCATTGGTCCCTGGTCTCCCCTATCAATATCCATTATCTATACTGCCAGTGGGCAGGTCCTCCTTGCCCTCTTCCCTTAATTTCTAAGTTTGGTATCCCCCCAAAAATGTATGGTGAGGTAAGAAATGTAGTTTTTTTGCCATGCAAAAGTATTCACCCCACATGACCATTTCTGCCTCAGAGCCTATGATTGAAATACAGTATATTAACTTCCCCAACTGATCTACACAGCTTACTAGACACTTCAAATGTGAAATAAATACTCTCAAAGAAATTCAGAAATGGACTTGATTCAAAAACTGAGAAGCCCTGTTTGCATGTATCTACACCCTTTGCTGTGGCACTCCTAGAATTTGCTCGAATTCAAAAATGTTTTCAACAAATTAAATTGAGTCCATCTGATTGCAATAATGATAGTTCACACAACAACAAAAAAATACCCTTGTCTTTATAAGATCCCTTATTCGAATAGGGATTCAATTACACATTGTGTTGATGAGGACATCACTACAAAATTGTCAAAAAAGGAAAACTAGATCCTGACAAACTACCCAGTCCCTGCCGATAATAAGCATGTTTGGAACTACGTATCATGATGATGGGACGACCGATTGATTGTTTTGTATTGTAGTTA
This sequence comes from Argentina silus, assembly GCF_951799395.1. Classification (NCBI taxonomy): domain Eukaryota; kingdom Metazoa; phylum Chordata; class Actinopteri; order Argentiniformes; family Argentinidae; genus Argentina; species Argentina silus. Next base: position 4,713,464 of record NC_139657.1, read on the forward strand.
CGACCAAATCATAGTAATGCATCATCTGTACTGCATTAAGGTGCATTGACTGGTAAAACAGTACAGGATGTTTACATTTCAAGGCCAAGAATGTTCTGATTACAGGAAACCAATCTTTTGCCTTTTTTTTTCTTTTTTTTTCCCCCTCTGACCAGCACTCCCTTGCATCCACGCAGTTCAGTGAGACGCACTTTACTTCTATCCTCATCATCTCCTTGGGCTGAGAGACATCAGATTCTTTACATTTTCCTTACTAACACGTCTAGTCATTTGCCATGGATAGTGAGCTTGGAAACATGGGCCAACATGCCACCGTTCGAATGAGCAACCCTGGTCCAATGCCCAGAGACCACATTATTTGGTCTATTTGCAGCTTTATCTACTGCAACCCGTTTTGTCTGGGATTGATTGCACTGTACTACTCTGTGAAGGTGAGCATGCGTTGTCAATGTTATTGATTGCATTGGTTATGTTTATATTGTCAAAGCCACAATCCGTAATTAGAAAAAACAACAAAACTTCAGACCAGCTACATAACTTGAACTTTTTTTTTTTTTTTTTTTTTTTTTTAAAGTTGTTAAAGTTAACTTTAACTTTAACAACTTTAACTCAGTAGACTAGTTTCCTGGACCCAGACTAAGCCTAGTCATGTTCAATGTTATTGATTGTACTGGTTAGGGTTAGGATTTTAATGGGTCAATATGTAACATTCAAGCTTTCTAATGGTTGTAAAGACTATGTTTAATCGATAGCGATCAGGGAATGAGATCCCTTGAAAACAATATTTAATTTACAAACATTATTAATTCCTCCTTGTTTTCTTTTTGGTGAATATTGTCAAAGCCACAATCCGTACACTCCGTAAAAACAACACATCAGACCAGCCCCATAAAGCTGAGGGGTGGGGTTGGAGAAATGTCACCACTCTAAAATTCATAGACAGAACTTTGGACGCAAGGACATTCAACTTTAACCATCACACTAGTTTCCTGGACCCAGATTAAGCCGAGTCATGTTCAACGAAGAACCTCCACCATCAGTAATGACATTTATGACAGTAATGTTTTTTCAGTCCAGGGATAGAAAGCTGACTGGGGACGTGGAGAGTGCCAAGGGGTATGGAGCCAAGGCACGCTGCCTGAACATCGCTGCCCTGACCCTGGTTATCCTTACATTCGTCATCTTCTTCTCCACCGTCTCTGTCATGTTCCGCCTACTAATGAATATGTTAAAATCAAAGAACTGATCATTCTTTGGATTGCTGTGATGGTCCAGCATTTGCTTTTGGAGATAACAGTTGTTGCAGTGATTGGCAGGCTTAATCTGTTGTCATTATATCATATATATTTTTGCATGTGTTTTGGCAATGTCAAGCCAACTAATTAAAACATCTTATGTATCAAACGTTATGTTGTGCCAAGATTAGTCATTTGGCACTTCTTTTTGTATCTATCTTCTTTTTGTAACTGTTTTCTTGGCATCGGCAACCTGTTCTTTCTGGCGTGCTAAAATAATAAACATGTACAATATGCCAACAACTGAAGCTGTTTATGTTCAGACATGAATAACATAAAAACTGCTTTTATAGGGGTTAAAACATTTCTAGCCATTTTTCTGCACTCACTGTAGTGTAATACCAATGTAGTCCTGATTTTCATGACCAACTCGACTTAAACTTGACCACTGATGACTTGGACTAACCCAGGCACTACAATCCAATGGAACCAGAAAAGGGCGCAGGCTACTTTCAATAGAGAAATAAATTCAACCAGTAAGTGGTGCGATGAGCAACTAACAGTTGCATACAGTGCCATGATTGTTCGGTATGGACAAGTATGCTGATATCTGTAGCTTACTGCATACATTTGAACTAAAGAGTGTGTACTGAACAGTATGTAGTACTAGTATAGCCTTAATCACTAAAGTCTGGTTTTAATTAGAAGCAGGGGGGCACGAGATTCGTGACAAAAGAAAAAACGAATGCTTTCTCTGAAAGCTGATACTGCTTACAGTTCTCCCAAGGCATTTACTTTCTATTAACAGCACCACACACTATTAAGTATGACTTTTATGATCCAAATCTGGAATATTTGCTGCTGGATTTATGAAATTACTACCAGGAGAACACTACCAACAGGCACTAACACGAAAAACAACTGTAACCTACATACACACGCAAATGATGATGACCTTGGGAAGCGGATGACACGTTGAAACATGTTTTTTTCCAGCGAAGTATGCAGGGGTAGTTTCTTAGAAATGCAGCAGAAGCGACCCACAGTCGAATATAATTACAGTATCACAGGCCAGGGAAGGGGAATAACAATGGGAAAGGGAAAGGGAAGGGGAAGGGTGAGGATAGATGGAAAAAAGAGGGGAGGGGAGTAGTGAATGATGTTTACCATCAGATAACTGAGCCACACTGAAAGAACAGTAGCTGTAACGACATAAACTAAACTGGCATGGGGGATGGGGACACACACACACACACACGGACACACGGACACACGGACACACGGACACGGACACACACACACACGGACACACGGACACACGGACACACGGACACACACACACACACACAACCCTAACCCTAACCTTGACCCTGACCCTAACCTTAACCTTAACCCCACCCCCCCCCTCCCCCATTCTGGCTGGCGAACGCTATGCACCCCCCCCCACACACACACACACACACACACACCAAAGTTGAGCCTGTACTTCACTCTGCAAACAGTTGTTTTTCCCCCTCAGTCTTCCAGGATTTTGTGGCGCGCCAGTAACCTGGAGATGGAGCAGATACACTCTCTTATGTGAGGAAACGGTGAATTACATTTCAGTCAGGGAAATTCATGCACTTGATGGAACCATTTGTTAAAGTATAAATAACAACACTGTGGGTCTTGAAGATAAGTCTCTGCTCTTCTATATACTGTATAGTTAAACATGAATAAAGAAAATGCCTTGTGTGAATAGGTATGCAGACCCTTGGCAATGGCAAACCAACATTCAAAACAAAGCTCTCAAATTACTCTACCAAGTTATACAATAGTTGGAGGGACTCCATCTGTATGCAAACATAATGTAAAAAGTGGATAGTGCACACTCGATCCAAAGTGAGCAGCTGGAGAATAATGAAACATTGTAGATGTGCTGCCATTAAGCCAATGGTTTTCAAAATAAAAGACTGCCAAACTCAACACAGGAGTGGAATTCATTCATCATTATTTCTATACATTTTTTAAAATATTTTTTGTTTCACTTTTAATGTGTCAAGTAGATTGTGTAGATTTCAGGCTCCTATGTAATAAAATGTGAAAACTATGTAGGGTTTTCACATACGTTTTCTCTGCATGGTACCTGCCATAATGAAATCTTAAATTCAAAGTGGCATTGAAACCCCCGCCCACAGCGTTTAATTGACAGGTATAACATGGTGAGGATGAAATCGGAAATCCAAATGGGATTACGATGCAATTTACACTGTGGAAGGGAGTGCATGACACTGAGGAAATGAAATAGCAAAATGAGGCATTGTGATTGGTTTATCCAATTTGATTGAGCATTTACATTTTTACAGTCTAATGCTTATCATAGTATGAAAAAGTATTGCCTGTAAATTGAGTATTCATTTTCTTACACAACAAGGAAGTCAATTAGAAAAAGGGACTTTTCTTTTTCTTTTTTTTGATTTGGCAGGCAATATCATTCTGCTTGAAAGGTGCACTGAAGTCAGTGCCCTGGGGGAAACATATTCATTGCCATAAGAGGGCGCTGTCACAGTGCATATGACTGCTGTTCAATATGTGACACTACCATAGGTGACCAGTAGACAAACAGCTGAACTGTTGTGAAAATACAAATCAACATAGTAATAATAGTTTTAAAATGTTGCTTATTAACATAAATACAACGTTAAAAGTCTAACATTGATGTAACGTGAACTTCCTAACCAAATGGATACTTAGGCACACAAATGGATACTTAGGCCTTTTTTGGGAAGACCACACATCTGCACTCGGCTATACGTTGGCCTGAGCACTGTTGTCTAGTGTTTCAGTTAATCTACACTCTAACCATTGATTTAATTGACTTCTACAGAAATATTTCAACAGCTTCAGTGTTTTCTGCATAGTTGTCTAATGTTGGTGGGGTATGCCTCTGTTCTATCACTGCCATGGTTCTGTCTGATCCGTCTGATTCTGCCGTGGTTCCGTCTGATCCGTCTGATTCTGCCATGGTTCCGTCTGATCCGTCTGATTCTGCCATGGTTCTGTCTGATCCGTCTGATTCTGCCATGGTTCCGTCTGATCCGTCTGATTCTGCCGTGGTTCCGTCTGATCCGTCTGATTCTGCCATGGTTCCGTCTGATCCGTCTGATTCTGCCATGGTTCCGTCTGATACGTCTGATTCTGTCATGGTTCCGTCTGATCCGTCTGATTCTGTCATGGTTCCGTCTGATCCGTCTGATTTGTTGTAAGTCGCTTCGGATAAGGGCGTCTGCTAAATGCCATAAATGTAAATGTGATGTAAATGATCACCAGAGGGTGGCAGAGACTAACCCGCAAGGACTAATTAACACTGTATTTGATTCCATTCATTAGGACCTCTCCTTAAGAGAGGTGCGTTTTCTGTTGTTCTGGGAATGTGGAATCTGGGTAGTGGCTGGGAATTTGCCATGTGCTCTGGCCTCTCTAGCAAATCTCTAGATTATGGACTTAGATTACTAGACTAGATTACTAGATTAATAGACTTTGATTACTTCCTCAAGTGTTCCTGTGTTTTATTATTCTCTAAAGTGTCCCGCTGTATCATCCCGTGGATTATTCTCAAGTAAAGCTAGTTACTAGCTAGTAAATAGGCAGCATTTTAAAAACTATTATTTTCAACTGTGAGATGGTCTGATGCTGATCAACTGCAAATGTTAGGAACACTTTCATTTTCAACCCATGATAAACAATGTAGCAATGTTGGATGATGACCATCAAATCACAACCATAAAACAACATGGTGTGATGGTGTTACCACATTGTACTCTGCAATGTTTGGTTTTAATGTTGTCTCATAGTTATTTTTTCATTGTCTCTCTATGGTTGGCACAAAACAGTGAATCAACATCCTTTTATATACGTTTATGCAATGTTTGGATTTAGACATTGCTGCACCATACCATTTTCTGTCATGACCCATATACAACGATACATGTTTATACAACGTTGTTTTCTCCTGAGAGTCTCCTGATGCAAGTGGATCTTTTATTCTGTTTTCAATCATTTGCCAAATTTCTTCGGAATCTCAAAGTAGAGTTTGCAAGGTCTTTGTAGTGTATGAACACATCCACTTTCATCAGAACATAATGTAGATACAGTATACACGTATTGCCACCCTTCAACTGAGTAAAGTTAGTTTTCACAATGAGAAAGGACAGCAAATGTGTGATTCAACTTCAAAGGCCATCAGGCTCTCTCTCTCTCTCTCTCTCTCTCTCTCTTTCTCTCTCTCTCTCTCTCTCTCTCTCTCTCTCTCTCTCTCTCTTTCTCCCTCTCTCTCTCTCTCTCTCTCTCTCTCTTTCTCCCTCTCTCTCTCTCTCTCTCTCTCTTTCTCCCTCTCTCTCTCTCTCTCTCTCTCTCTCTCTTTCTCCCTCTCTTTCTCCCTCTCCCTCATGGTCTCTCAGCTCCCACTCTCTCTCCCTCTTGGTCTCTCTGTTCCTACCCTCTTTCTCTCCCTCTGTCTGCCCCCCCCCCCCAGCCCAGTGCATTCGTTTTCTCTCTCTCGCCCTTTCATTGCCTTCTTCTTCTTCTCTCTCTCCCTGTCTCTCCATCCTTTCCAGAAGCCTGACCACATAATGACAGGCCTTGCAGGTCCCTGCCCAGTGCGCCCTCTGTCTCCTAGTCGCCACCCTCTTCCACAGGGGGTGGGTGGGGGGGGGGGGGCATATAAGCCTAAGGGACACGGCTAGCCGAGGGGACACCAAAGCACACAGCGAGGAGGACCAGGTCACACGATTACCTGCTTGTCTGCAAAATACAGAGAGAACCCAGAGCCAGAGAGACAGGAGGAGGATGGACAACCACACGTACAACTACCCGTCTGACTGCACCCCGCTCACCAACTGCAAGTCGGCCCGCAAGCCGGCCGGTTCCACGGTAGTGAATATGGGTGCCGCGGGAAATAAGCCGCCCAGCGACTATCTGGTTTGGTCACTGTGCAACACCCTGTATGTCAACTTCTGCTGTCTGGGTTTCGTGGCTCTCATCTACTCCATTAAGGTGAGTCATCGACAAATTGGGCTTCGCACTTCTCCACCCTTCTTCTAAAGTGTGCGGTTTCGTAGGCGAGGTCGAAGCACGTTACTTAGCACTTAACACCAATAAATACCCACCTTAATTCATGTGGGATATTGCATAATTCAGGAGAAGGGTGGAGAAGGGTGCAGAGAGAGAAAGGTCTTTCTCTCTCTCTCTCTCTCTTTCTCTCCATCTCACCATTTCATCCTGTCTCACAAAAGGCAAAAATGCGTAAAAACCTGTGGGATATGCTTGTAATTTGCATTTTATTTGTATTGATCCTTTATTTATACAGGTAAGTCCCAGTGAGATTTAAAAAATCGATTTTACAAGAGAGATCTTCAGCAAGCAAATGCCCTAGTTTGGGGAAGGTGAAATGAGATAACCGACATTGAAACTGAGACAGCTAGCATCATGCAGCTCAACTAGTCCAACAGGTATAAATAATAGCAGCAGTACTTAACCAGCTTGCACGCTGTAATTATAAAGGTATGAACCGTTGGCACAATGCAGCTATTACTGCTCTGCCACAACTAGCATACTGACACAACTAGCATACTGACACTATAATGGTACACTGGGTACAGCTGGCATAGCTACAGCAGCTACAGAATAAATACTGGCAGCGGTGCATCTGGCATACTTCTAAACAAGCACAGGCATATATATTTGAAAAACTTGGTGTGCTTGATTTGTCTTGCCTTGCCTGTGGCATTTGCACTTTTGAGACTATTCCATTGTTTCCATTGTGTTTGAGAAGTTCAATTAAGTAGACCTTTTTTTTTTCTTTCTTTTTTTGATATTTCAAACCATTTCAAATCAGTATTTTGCCCAGGGTTGTCCACATGGAAGGATGTGTTCTGGTGCTGTCTCAAGATACTCTGTCTGTGAGCCTAGGAAACAGACTATTCCCTGCCACAGACAAACTTGGGTCAAATAGTATCTGAAATCCTCTAAAATACTTTTAAACTTTTTATTTTTATATGTACAGTATGTGCACAAAGCAACAGTCATTGACTCATAAAGCCAAACATACAATATATACATGTAGTGTCAAATGGTGCACATACATTTTCCCTATTTTTTCTCCTCCCCATGAGGCCTCGTTTTATCTCATTTGGACATACCATGAAAAAACTAAGGAAAAAAACAACGAATAAACAAATAAAAATACGGCAAAACACTTTGAGTGTTTGCTTGAGTGTGCCTGGAGCGCCAGATGGGTGTGGTTAGCACTTTTGGGACTATTCCATTGGTTTGCACCAGGCGAACACGCACAGATAAGCATTTGAAATCATTTTAAATACTATTTGAACCCAGGTCTGCCACAGGAATGGGGGTGTGGATAGACAACACGCACGCAGGCACAGCCGCTCGAAATCACTTCTCCCTGTAATGGCACGGCGTGCCCAAATTAGAGACAGCCGTCGGCAGCCTGACTGTCCTGAGGTTTAAAAATGGCGTAATTGGCATCTTACTAATAGGCAAGTGCTCATGGGGAATTAAAGAGTACATGGGTAGAAGCAGGACTGGGACGCCCCAAAGCAAACAGACACACTCTGGGTAGACCTTTCCAACATAGGCACAGGTCTAGGATCAGCTTACCCTCCCCCCGAATCGTACTTGTCATCATGAGGGAAGGAAACACAAAGCTGACCTTGAATCAGCGTCTCTGGGCAACATCATCCATCTCCATATGTTATCCATCTCCATGCTTATGCTCCACCCCATTCCTCCACGGTACGCAGCTACAGTATAATACTCTAACAGAGTGGCCTTGTAAAACAGGGAGATGTAGACGGGCTGATGATACAGACAGCTACAGTAAAAAGTGAAAAGTAGCTATCGAGCCCAACATGCAGTGCCAGCTACCCTTGATGTTCCTTTACTTGTGCCTTTCACCAAGCCTGAGAAATTATCTAAAGGAACATTAGACTTTTTCTAACCTGTCATAATTGTGACTTAACAGAGACAGCATTGGTCCGCTTATGACTACTGATGTCACACTGTCAAGACAAACTTTAACGTCAGCCAGCTGCTCAGACATACAGCCGACTAGCATCCTCAAATTCCCCATTTTGTGCCATGACAGTGTTAAATCAATTGCCATACCATGATGTTGTCACAGCTGCTCATGTCATTATTGTCTTTAATCTAATCTTCCATTCATCGATGATAGTCTCATTGAGGTCAAAACCTCCACTTCACCACCAACTTAAACTCTGAGCTCCACTCACCTTGCCTTGCTCTCTGTTGTGCCCAGGCCAGGGACCAGAAGACCCAGGGCAACCTGCAGTTGGCCCAGGAGTGCTCAGACAAGGCCAAGTGGTACAACATCCTGGCTGCGGGGTGGAACCTGCTGGTGCCTCTGCTGGTGGTGGTCCTCCTCGTGCTGCTGCTGGTGCATCTGGGCACCTCCCAGGGTTCCTTTGACTTCTTCGGGGAAGACGGCTTCCAGAGCTTCATGAAGCTCTTCAGCAGGTAGACAGACAGACAGACAGACAGACGGAGAGAGAGAGAGACAGACGGAGAGAGAGAGAGACAGAGAGAGAGAGAGAGAGAGAGAGAGAGAGAGAGACAGGAGCTGAATTTAACCCCTACCTGCCTTGGGGGTAGGGACTAGGGGTCGATATTGTAGAGGTAGACAGTGACAGAGCGAGAGAGGGGAGAGAGGGGAGAGAGGGGAGAGAGGGGAGAGAGTGGGGAGAGAGAAAAAGAAAGAGAGATGGAGAGTATAAGGGCCGAATCCTCACTTGAAACAAAAGCAAATTAGTTAGATTGAAGTTTCACCTGGAGTCTTTCATTCATATCAATGCAAATTGATTTACGTGAAAACTCAAGTTACGTGTTTGTATCTCCAGTTAGGATTCGGCCCTAAGCGTGGTGACAGATTAAACAGAGGGGGAGGAGGAGAAATGGCAGAAACACAAAATGGAGGACGGAGAGAAACAGTGCTTTGTAAGAAGCCACTCAGTTATGGAGAAACGACCTTCCCTTCAAATCATGGGACACCATTTTTTCTTTTTTTTTCACCTTTCTTTTACTAATATTATTACGACATTGATTACTGTTACATTATTACTGTTATTTTTATTGGTATATTATTATTTTCACTAAATTGAACCTGGACCATTCCTAACCCTTACCTTTGTGAAAGGAAATGTGAGAAGTGAAATAAAACATTTACCAACTACAGAAGGGTTAAGCTCATAACCGCTACTGTTTGCTTTTTTTCAACATTGTCTACTATAACATTTGTTTGTATGTATCTGCAGCATTGATGGGAGAATCGTGAGGATGGTGATATCTAAAAAAACATGGAGTAGTCCTGAGAGTTTCGATAGATGTTCATGAGTACATTTCTCTTTTCGTCACACAAAGTAGTGTGTGGTCTTTCCTCAAGTTTGAACCACAATAACATTTCTCAACAAGGGACAGGCCTACTGGTATTGGTGAGTTGGAGTGAACATGCCCTCCTGAAAAGAGGTTGTTTCTTGCGATCCTGTATCTAGAATGGCCAAATATGTAATAATGTAATATGGACCCTCAAAGCCATTTCAGGGCGGATCAATCTATCTTCATTTTGGCTTTAAAGGCTAGGGATGGCTCTGAGACGGCTCCTCCTGTTTGAAGGTGCAGCAGGGGTATTTTTACACCATTTCCCGCCCTCTGAGCCTGCTCCAGTGCTGTCTATATGTGGAACTTGTCATTTGGGACATGTTGGTTGTGTAAATATGCCCTTGCAGGGGAGGGCCGCCCAAGCAGACCACTACAGAGCAAGGAAATGGCTGCTGTCGAGAGAAGTGTAGTACATGGGTAAGATGGGTCATGCCCACTATGCCTACTCAAAGAACACAGTTCTATTAATGACTGAAGCTTTTGAGGGGTGTGAAGAAATTCATCCCGATCTCAAAACCTACTAACTTACTTTTTCCCTTTATTCATGTCCTCTTCGCAAATTCAGGCTAACCCACCATGGGACATGTTAAAAAGAACAGCCCTGTGCGTTTCTATGAGTTTAGAATGCTGCAGTGTCCACACACGCTATGCGTTGCGTAACATGTGTGACTATTCAGGGTGACTCACTCACTGGCTTCTCAGGTTGACCCAGAGACCACTAGCAAGCTAGTGTGAAAGCTACAAGATCAAGGCTGCCGATTTACTACATATCTGACTTTTAAAATGTCTCTCTGCTGAAATCCCCACCTCTCTCTGCTGCACACTCGCCTGACTCCAGTCTCCGTCGGCCCAACATGATTCAGAGGCTTAATAGCAGCTCTCCACCCGACATACAACCCCTTCCGACCTCCCACCCCTGGTCGTCCTGTTACATTAGCGGCCTCTCCCACACTGGCTCACATATTTAAATCTATCCAAAATCACAGGCCCCTCTGCCAACTTTCTATTTTCTCCCACGTCTCAAAGTGGTAGCAGATGTGGGTCTCGGAGAGAATTAGAGACTAGGCCAGCCTTCCATGCTTTGAAAACTGGAGGGCGTGGTTCCTTCCTCTCTGGGATCCGCGCGCTAGCCCTGTTCTGGTCAGAGGAGTTAGCTGTAGCTGGTTCTTCGAGAGAACGGCAGAAAATAACACACACGGACCACAGCCACTTGACTGACCAGGGTGGCTCTCACCGCTGGGCTCTTGCAGGAGTGTGCACCACCCAGCTGGGTCTGAGGCAACAGCTGTACCATTTGTAGCAGTTCATCAAGTGACTGTCACAGGGTGGAAAAGTGACAGGTTCGGATCTGGGTTGAGCAGTCGGCATGAAGCAGAGGCAAACACAAAAGGACATGTTTTCAACATTTATTCTATATAGCATGGTTTTCCCAATCATTATCAGATTTAATTTATTTATGTTGTTTAAAAAAAAGCTTAAAGCAACCCAAAAAAAAAAAATCTTCTCTCCTGTACTACGAGTCCTCAAACTCAACAAGCCACCATTACCCATCTGCTCCAGGACAAGAAACAGGAAATACCACGCATCCGGACTGCACGACTTCCTGTGGGCGGCCACCCCAGTCAAACAGCAGTAACGTTTATGTCTCATTCAGGTCAACACATTAATAATCCATTGTGATGAGGACAATAAAGGTCACATCTGTGACATAACCAAGTAGATACTTGGTTGCTATTAAATGGCAATTCATCCAAAATGGCAAAAGCAGTGAGAGATTTGGCTCTTGCTGAGTAGCTAGTGAACCTCTTCATCCCCACTACCCCCCTGTACAAGTTTCAAAATGTCACGTTTAAAAAAAATGACAGAGAAATATAATTATCAATAATTTATTATCAGCACATTATTCGTTTTTGTCACCGGTTCAAATAGTACCTTTCTTTTGTTAGGATACCTGCTGTTGCCATAACAAAGCAAGCAATTCTCAGCTTTTATTTGATGGTATTTGTGTACATATTGGTTTCATCATTTAGAAATGACCACACTTTTTATACATAGTGTAAGAAAACGTGTTCTTTATTTGAAGGAGAAGACAAACTACTTCTTAATTTTAGCTATTTATTTATATGTCAAAATTCTAGACTTGTACAAGGACCACTTTTGGCGAAGAAAATCACAGTCAGCAAGCTGTTAATCTGTAACCAACCTTCCAAAAATTGATGCATTCAAACAGTCAAACAAGGCATTTTACAGTAAACAGAATGATTGTGATTGGCTATTTGGTTGGGGAGGAGCCGCGGTTTAGACTTGGCTCTCCTCTCGTTGGTGTTTTAGGCTGGTCCCAGCCCCTGACACATGATCCGTTCCAGGTAGAGATATCGCCGGTCCGTTCCCTCTGGGGAACGAGTTGACCTGCTGAAGAAAACATACACCTACTCTGATTTGTCCTTTCCTAGCCTAGTATTTTTCCATTACATCATTCTTATGTTATGTGTGTGTTGGAGCATCCATCTTGATGACCTGACCCTTACCTCTTCATGTATTAATCCAACGTACCATGGAACTAATGCTTGATTCATCTCATTTAATGCTTGATTCATCTCAACAGGCCATCACATTAGTAAATTTCAGATGATTAAAAAACATATTAATTCAATTGATTTGCATATGGAATATCAAATACAATTAGTAAATTTAATCACCCTAAATAAAGAACTGAATAGCTTTATTTACTCGTCTGCTATTGAGCATTATAATGCAACTGTTTTTATAAAAATAATTTCTAACAATAGTGCCCCTATTTCAGGGCACCAAAAGCAATGGGACAATTGGACAATTGGTCACGTGTTATCGATCACATCATTTGTGCAGGCATCAGAGAGCTGTCAATGTCTAGTATTGATTCTAGGCTTTGTGTTTGCCTTTCGAGTCTGCTATTGGGGTCTGTCAACATGACGACCAAAGAGGTGTCAATGAAAATCAAGGAAGCCATTATGAGGCGGAAAAACCTGAAAAAAATTATCAGAAACATAGCCAAAACCTTAGGCGTTGCAAAATCAACAGCTTGGAACATCATCAAAAAATAATACAGCACTGGTAAGCTCAGAAAAAAAATCCTGCAAACGACCTGGTCGACCAAGGAAGACTTCTACAGTGGATCACCAAAGAATGCTCACCCTAATTAGGGAAAACCCCAAAACAACCCATAGATCAGGAACACCCTCCGAGACGTAGGCGTGTATGTGTCAGAGACTACCATCTGCAGAATACGTCACCAGGCGAACTACAGAGGCTTCACTGCAACGTGCAAACCACTAGTTATCCTGTTAGGCTACAGGCTACATTTGTTATTGTTACGGTTATTATAAGGAACAAACATTTGATGAGGTTTTTTTTTTTTTTTACACGTTTTACACCCCAGACACAGATGATTCATTTTGGTACAGGAACTGCCAACATGTTCTGTGCCAACAGTACTACTACACTATCTGTGCCATCATGTTGTCACCATCATGTTTTCAAGCCTTGCAGTCAGAATTGCACTTCATTGTCCAACTTGAGACTGCACAGATACGCTGCCCCCCCCCCCCCCCCCCCATTTCCATGTAAATTAAGGGACGTGAACACAGTTATCTTGAAAAAAAAAAAAAATGAGTTTCACATCTTATGTTTATACAGAATATCTGGAAATCAAAGTTGTAAAACTGGTCAAACGGTATATTTTCTGGTTTTCAATTCACCCTGTATCAATGGGTGATGCTATGCTTCCAGATTGCGTACATTTATGCATACCTATGATTTATATGGCTTTCACAGGAAAACAGAAAATTACCACATAATCTTGTTCAGGAGATCTTTGGTTTTAAAATGATGGCATGCTTAGTCATTTGTTCCCTATTTCATGAGTTTCAGATAAGAGAAACCCCTTTCAATTCGCCAGAAAATACAAAAGAAATAGTTCAAATGCACGATGGTATGGTTCATTACATTATACTTAGCATTCCTGTGCTTCATCATACCTATAACAGTGGATTCAGCTTTCACATGTTTTGCTTTTGATACCTGAATATCAAAGGTATTTGATAAATCTATGACAGACTGCGATAGGTCAAGGTATGATGATACCTCTTGATGCTCACCATGCTGAAGTTGAATGTAGTCCTGTTAAGTAGCATAACTAGTACAAGGCTGAAGATATGTTCAGGAAGTGATAAATATCCATTTCACTAATACTGGAACAACAAATTGATGTGTTACAAATTTGGTGCTTTTATCACAGAGTGAGTGATTTCATGCTATTCCACTGCACTAGTTGGGATATGTAGATCATGTTGTTTTGGTATGTGTCTTCCCCTTAAAATTCATGCGAAACAGCCCAAAAAAATCTCCTGGGGGGGCATGTCCCGGACCCCCCTACATGGGTGGAGACCTCAACCCCCCAATGTTCAATCCAAAGTTACGCTCTTGGCAAAGTCCCATGTCAAATATTGGTGCAACAAAACACACACACCTAATGCCATGGTCTCGTGACCTCACCACGAACGTACAGATGTAGTAGCAGATCATGCTACACCGGTTTTTTTTACATATTACAAATAGTTAAGTTACCTGTTGAACTGGACGACACTATGCGTTTCCACATGCAAGGTAAACGTTGAGCCTAGCGTTGAACTCATCCTTTACCACATAACCCTTGAGACATCCTACCATCAGCACACGCACAAAATCAGTATGAGCAGGTATGGGCTTCCCAAATCTTATGTTTTGTTGTTTTTATTCAAACTCTGTAATCATTGAATATATTAAATATTCAAATAAGTGTATATATATATATTTGTTTTTACAATGAGGTAGCCTACACTCCTTTGTTTTTCTGAAATAAGCAAAACATCAAATGTTGAACAATAATTTGCTGGTTTGCTTTGTGTTTTTAATTTTCATTGTTCACATACATGTGTTCAATCTTTGCCAGTTATATATTGTCTACTAAAATGTTTGATGTAGCCCATTTGTACATATACTGTAATATACTAACTGTTGAATTACAATTAAATATTGAAATGTATACAAAACTATGAGGAACTGTTAGAATTCTGGTTTTGAGTTTTAGAATTCTAGGTTATCTTCCAAGTTTGAGTTGGAGCCAATTTCTGTCTCTCTGTGCCTCAAGGAATACTGCTAGAGATACATTAGCTGTGCCTAAGAATGTGAGGTAAAACTGTAGATTAAAATGACATTTTGAACATGATGTCAATGGATGGATGGATTATCAAACCATATCATCTTAATCATTAGGTGTGTGTTGTAGTAAACATTATTTTGTAAGAGTTGAGTTTAAGCCTAATTCTTATAAAGGATCTCCAAGTGTTGTGATTGACACACACACACACACACACATACACACACACACACACACACATGCATGAACACACACACACACACACACACAGTATATCATATGGGTTACATGCTACAGTACAAGGCAAAAGGCTT
This sequence comes from Argentina silus, assembly GCF_951799395.1. Taxonomy (NCBI): domain Eukaryota; kingdom Metazoa; phylum Chordata; class Actinopteri; order Argentiniformes; family Argentinidae; genus Argentina; species Argentina silus. The sequence goes on from NC_139657.1 coordinate 4,728,640, forward strand.
CTGGCACTGTGCACAGGTGCATTTTGTAGACACCCTGTTTACAAAATAATGATGGGATGATTGTCCAGCTCATGGCCCTAGCCTAGCCAACAATGGTGGAGAACAGGTAAAGGAATACATGGTCAATGGAAATCTTCTGTGATCTGTCTCAAACTAGACATGACACTAGAACATTCCTGTGTCATTTAAGTGGTTGACTGTTATTTCACCCCACCCCTCAAAGTCCTCAGGCAGGACTACAGGCAGTAGAAGTAGGTTTCGCTCTGACATTGGAACCCAAATGCCATTTGGCTGACGGCAGTTTTACATGTTTTTACCAACTTATTTCCGTAATGGGGGGTTGTACGTGTGGGTCCATGTCTCTGTTTGTGCATGTATATATGTGTGGTGACATGTCTCTGTTTGTGCATGTATATATGTGTGGTGACATGTGCATTTGTGTTTGTGTGTCAGAGAGAGAAAGAGTATGATGACACAGAGGACTAATTACCCACACCTTTCTCCGCAGTTTTTGTAAAGGTGCTAATCTTTCTCTGAAAACTCAATGGAAATGTACAGCCCTGGACGATGCCTTCTCATACATCATAAATTACTCTGTTAACTGAACTCCTCATCACACACACTCACTCACACACACACACACACACACACGCACACACACACACACACACACACACACACACGCACACACACACACTCACTCACACACACACACAGTCACCCACCCTCTTGTAGATATTGGACAGTTTGTGTATGTTTTCTGGTACAAAGCCTGTTTTCATTGACAAACAATGTTAATTTACAAACAGTTGTGGGCAATATGCAATACTGACAGTCAGCTGTGTTCTATGACACAGTATTAGAACTCATATGTGTCTCCTGGTGTGCTTCATTGTCACAGGTGTTATGCAATTGGCATTATGCCCAGAAAAGTATAACCCTCTGGTATTATATGGCAATTCTTCATATTAATTTTTCGAACATTTCTCAGGAAATCTCAGACTTGCCCATGTTCATGTCAGTGAATAGTAGATTTGGCCCTATTCAAATATGTATCCCTTATTTTGAAATGATCACTGATCTTACACAACTGGATTCTTGGAGGTTTCCTTTCGATTAGATGGCTTTTGCTGATCTAGTCATGTCAAATCAGTGATTATTTCAGGGAAATGAAGGAAGGAAGCTTGTATTGTTTGTACTGTTTGATGTGTGTTCAGTCTGTTATTTTCAACATTCTCTCCTGGTGTTGTCTTGGACCAGGTCTCTATTGTAAAAGAGATTGTATCTCAATGAGACTAACATGGATAGATAAACGTAAACAAATAAAATAATCAAAAATATGTATTTTTTTCTAGCAGTTTTTAAAATATATATAACTTAGTAAAGCTGCCCTAACCTCAATAATAGAATAGAGAGAAAAAGAACATACATAAAAATAATGTCAATATTCATTTATTGAGATTATTCTGAAGGAATAACTCTACTCTACTATTTACCCACGACCCCGACCCACACACATATTTATAGCAGTCCAGGGTCCGCCAGAAGGCAAACAAAACGACATGTTAACCTTTCTCCTCAAACCACAGGTTCAGTGTCCTCAATGGTCCAGTGCTCCAGTGGCAACTGGTCAGTAAAATACCCATGGCAACAAACCACAGACAGGGTCCTGGAGGAACCACAGGCAGGGTCCTGGAGGAATTCAATCCAACCAATTGTGTTTCTCAGAACACATGGTGGAAAAGCCATGACATGAAATGACTGAAGACTATCCACAAATGGAGTCCTAGCAAACCTATTCAACACAAATTCACACCTAGAGTGAACTCTGAAATCGGACCCCATTCTCTCGGCCTAGGGCTCTCTATGCCCCACGTGTGTGAATGTTTGGGTCAGGAGGGCAGAATCCCAGTTGTTTACCATTTAGTTTGTCATGGGTTTTGGACAAGACTCTGTACATAGTCTGTGTTTACTCAATTGGCAAGCTGTTCTTTGGAACTCAGACTAAAGGCAAATAGAGGGCCAAACTTCTGTGTGTTCATCATAATTCACATAATTCCACATAATTCACTCAAATAGGGTTTCTGAAAAAAAAAAATATATATATAAATATGTATTTGTCAAAAAGGAATCCAACACATACAGTACGGTATATCCTATCCACAGTCTGGTATGTACCGTAGACCTGCTTCCAGAACAAACGTACCAGTATTACATTTCCAGTTGTATTGTGTTGCACATCCTAAATGTATTTGTTGACAGCGTTGTGACATTTATGATTTGAAACAACCCCTCCCGTAGGTGTCTTATCGCCCATGCGGAGGTGCAGGCCTTTATTGAGAGGTGCATGGTGGCAGTGGGCACTAAACCCAGCCATGCCCAGAGCCTGGCGGAGGTGCTGGTGGCGGGAGACAAGAGGGGTCACTACAGCCACGGCCTCAACAGGATGGGTTAGTATGACACACGCAGGCTGCTGATAGATAACACTGGAGTTGACGTAGCAGTTACGTAGTTTCACCCACAGTACTTCAGTAATTGATAAACAAGTGAATGATTGATAATATTGTCAGTTTAGAATGTGTCTGACAGGTTCAGTGTTTTTATGAACAGTCCCAAACTCATTGAAGCTTCGAGAACCCTTCGTTTGTTTGTCCACAATACCCCTCCTTGCCCTCACAGCTGAATTCCGTTTTAGGTCAGTCAGTGCATCTCCACTGACCAGCCGACGGAATTCAAATGAACCCCAAATCTTGGTACCCCCCAATAACCACCACAGTCATAAATCAACATGTCAACCGCTCATTTACATTTACATTCACATTTATGGCATTTAGCAGACACCTTTATCCAAAGCGACTTACAACAAATACATTTGTCTAAGTAAGTGAATCATCTATCCATCAGTCATCATAAGAAAAAGTAATCTATGCTAGGACCAGGGGCTATTGGCAGTCACAATGCTAGAAGAAGGAAGAATTACTTCTTTAAAATTAAAAAAGGAGGGACAGTTAAGATGGAGCCTCAACTGCTCTTTGCAACCAAACCAACTCTTTTGCAAATGGATTAAAATGGTGACCACTGACCATGGTCTCCCCCTGTCTCCCATGCAGACATGTATGTCAAAGACGTCCAGACGGGGATCTGCGCTAAAGACGGCGAGCCGGCCATAGAGAAGGAGACAGCAGCCACAGCTCTGGTGGATGGCAGGAACCTACTGGGGCCGGTGGTGGGCAACTTCTGCATGGATCTAGCCATCAAGAAGGCCCGCAATGCTGGCATCGGCTGGGTGGTGGCCCACGGCAAGTCCACGTAACGTTCTAGAACCTCTACAGCCGGTCAGAGTTGTTACTTGTCAGCAGTTATACTTGTAGTTCTGCCTTCTTTCTTCTTGGGCTGTAGTGGTGGTTGTCTGTGTTTGTGTACCCCATTTCTCAAGACTGGAGCAAGGGATCGCAAGGGTGACTCATTTTAGACTTGAAGTATTGCATAATGTGCAGGCTTTTTCCCCCAATCATGATGAGTTAATTAAGATGTTTCAGTGTTTTGCTGGAACAAAAGCCAGGCCACCCCTGATCCAGAATGCCTTTCGGCAAACTTCAACCTTTAACAAAATGGTCATGAACTGACTCCAGATTAGATAAAGCTGTAGAGAAACCACAGAGTAGGTCAGCTGAATCCCTTGCTCTAGAATTTATGAAATATGCTCCCTCTGTAGGATCATGAAGTACTTACCACATTTCAAGTGCATAGAATTTGTTCATCACAAGAGCTGCCTTGTTGGTCATTCCAATAACTACTCCAAAATCTGATAGCATGCAAGACCCTGGTTGAAAGAAGCACCAACAACACAGTCAGGGGAAGAAAATATAATTGAACTGTGGTACTTTATCATTAAGAACCATAATGAATCCATGTAACTTCTTCTGTGGTCAGGCTCCAACCATTTTGGCATCGCTGGATATTACTCAATGCAGGCGCTGAAAGAGGACATGATAGTGAGTCAAGTTATCTCACATTTGGGCTTCCCTGTCTTTATTTTGTCTCATTTGAGCTTTTGTCTCTCCCAAGTGGTGGCAGTAAGCATTGCATCAGTCTAATAATTCTCCTGTCCACCGTAGGGAATGTCATACACTAACACCTCTCCGCTGGTGGTCCCTACACGTGCTAAAGAGGTGAGGCACGATGATTTCTAAATATCTATTGAGTCTCACAACCATGGCCTGCGTTCTTGTTTTTGTACTCCAGTCTTTAGATGTCTTAGCCTAAATACACATCTAACAAGCGTCTTTGGGTCTTAGAAAAGCGCTATATACTGTACAATGCCATGCAAAAGTATTCGCTCCCCTGCATACTTTTCTAATGTTGCTATCTCATAGCCTGAGTAAAAATAAATTATATTGGGATTTTCCCCACAGATTTTCCCTTCTGTAGAGCCTACTAGACACTTTCAAAGTGAAAGAAAAGGGGCCAAGAACACTTTGTATGACTCCCCTCAGGGTTGAAACTCACTCGTTATGTATACTAGAAGTGCTGCTGAATAGAGTGGTAGTAAAAATCATGTTTAGCCTTGGAATATTATTTGTGTACAGTCTCTTGTGTCCCCTATACAGTAGAGCATTCTTTCATCTGGGTAATTAGGATATTTAGAGGTCTCAAAAAAAGTACCAGAGTGTAATAAGAGAATTTGGAGAAAAAAGGGGTCTGCCCAAGATTTACAGCATACCACATCATCTGTGAAACATGCTGGAGGGGGTGCTATGGTTTGGGCATGTATAGCTGTCACTAGAACTGGTTTAGTTGTCTTGCATAATGGTGAAACTGCTGACAGCAGCACAAGAATGTTTTCTGAAGTGTATAGTAGGGCTGTGGTGGTTGTAGAAATTAACTTTTTCTAGTAAACATTACGAATAAATGATTGTCTTTTTAAAAAAAAATTACATTGAAAGTGTCCAGTAGGCTGTGTAGAGCAGTGGGAACCCCCCCCCCCCCCCCCCCCCCCAATTGAATGTATTTAAATTTCAGGCTCTGAGGTAACAATTAGAAAATTGTGCAGGGGGGGATACTTTTGCAGGCACTGTAAATTCTATGCATTATTATTTGTATTATTATTATTATTATTATTATTATTATTATTATTATTAACACTCTGTACCCATGGTTTCTAGTGTACACTGGGCACCAATCCCATTAGTGTAGCAGCGCCAGCCAAAGACGGGGACAGCTTTGTCTTGGACATGGCCACGTCTGCAGTCGCACTAGGAAAGGTAAGGCAGATTACAACCTGTCAATCAATTTCAGCAATATAGAGGTCAGAGGTGATTATTCATTTAATGGTGCTGAATTTTCCTTGGTAGTCATTTTCAATTATGATTTGTGTATATATATATATGGGTGTCTGCCTATGTCCTCACGTGTGTGTGCCTTCTCTTTTACTGTGTGTGTGTGTGTGTGTGTGTGTGTGTGTGTGTGTGTGTGTGTGTGTGTGTGTGTGTGTGTGTGTGTGTGTGTGTGTGTCTGCACCTGAAGATTGAGCTCCATGAGCGGCGTGGCGATGTCATCCCAGAGGGCTGGGGCTGTGACCCCCAGGGCAAGCTGAGCACAGACCCACGGACGGTGCTCAGCGGAGGGGGACTGGTGCCCATCGGTGGCTGCGAGGCCACAGGTCACACTCAACTCTTTAAACATGGAAATATGTTCATGTCGACATCCATTTTTCTGAAACTTCTATTTGTATTCATCAAGTTTGACCAAAAGCACAGTACATTGGATTTCCTAAATATTTTCATTCAAGTTAGTCGTTGCTGCGGCTAAAATTATGGAGGGAAATGCTTATGTAGAATGGCCTATAACGATAGCTGATACGGTCCTCTTTCTCCACCCCCCTGTCTCCCCCTCCGTCTCCCCCTCGGCAGGTGGTTACAAGGGCTATGGCCTGGGTATGATGGTGGAGGTGTTCTGTGGCATACTGGCAGGTGCCCAGTACAGTCGTCACATCCGCACATGGAAGGTCACCGACCGGGTAGCAGACTTGGTAGCTGACTTTTTCATAAAAGCACCACATTCAGCACAACGGTAGATCTATGTACCCTGAACAGATTTAGATGTGGGGGCATTGGTGTTTTGGCCCCTGGGGGCAGTAGCAGCCTTTTTTTTTTATAACATTTTTTACCACTCGTTTTCCAATATACTTTTTGGTGTATGTTTTGTTGCGTCTCCCCCAGGGTCAGTGCTTTGTGGCAATAAACCCAGCAAGCTTTGCCCTCGGATTCAACGACAGAATGTCTGACATGCTGTCTCTACACAGAGACCTCGAGCCAGTGAGTACAACCAGAGATTTATTACATACTGAGGATATTAGTTTTAACTAGCACGCTGATTTGCAATAACCACACAAAATGTTGCTACACACTCTCAAGGAATAGTTGCTAATGGTTATTGTTTTACAATACCGACTGCATTATTGGAGGGCAATATTCAGTTAGGCCATGCAAAGTTGATTAAATGTTTAACAGATTTTATTTTCCGTTAAACATTAAAAAAAATTGGAGTCGATCCAGAATAAATCATTTCATTTGCTATTACCTACTTCGCCCATGCTTTGGGCTCAGAAAACTATGCATTAACCATATTAATTAATTCATATTAATTAAATAAACAACGCAATAAACTATCTCTATGATAAGGCCATACAAACTTGATTAATTGTTTAACGGATGCTCCACTTCAGTTAAAACATGTTTTAATAATTAATTCATATTAATTAATAATGTATCATCTTTTGTTTTCTTTTTTTAACTGAAGTGGAGCATCCATTAAACAATTAATCAAGTTTGTATGGCCTTATCATAGAGAGAGTTTATTGTGTTGTTCATCTTATAAATATATAAAATGTTTTCATGATAAATTAATATTCCTTTGGTTATAAAATAGCTAGATAAAAAGTAAGTTTTTCGCTTAATATGCTTAGGAATTTTGTTAAACATTTACATCCCTAGTACCTCCAGAGACAGATGAACTGCTACTACAGACAGTTAATGCCATTGTCCACTTTTTGTTAGTTAAGATCCTGTTTTTGTCTTTCAGGCTGAGCCAGATACTGCAGTCCTCACCCCAGGAGACCCGGAGAGGGTCCATGTCAACATGTGTGATGACCTTGGTGGTATTCCCTACCACATCAATGTGGTCAAGTATATGGTAAGGGGCCTTGTCTTTCTCTGTGATTTGTTTTTATAAATGCATATTCTAGGTCTCCATGTTGTGGTTGCTGATGCCCTTTCATGATCTTTTGTTTTTTTAGAATGATTGTGCAGAACGAATCGGAGTCAACCCACTATTGCCCTGTGATAGGCTCATCTCTGATTAGCCCCTGAACCACCCAATCAGATGCCTCAGCACTTTACCTCAGCAAGAAGACCATATGAATACTGTAGATGACCTTAGCTATGGAAGCATACATCATATCTGCCATAATATTTTAATAGTATTTTAAATTCAAAGTAGTAAATTATTAATAATGTCTTTAATTCCATTTCCAAAAAATGTATACATAGTTTGTGACACAATGAAAATGTAATTCCACTATCATGATTGAGTACGCATAATGCCTGCCAAACAGAAAAGGGTAATCTATTTGACTTCATTTTCATAGTACTATCCGGTACAATACTGCCACATTGAAAATGTAATGCAAAAGCTTAAATGACAGATCAATTCTCATGTTTGTCATGTAATATCCTTGGCATGAAAAAATAAAATGAATACTCAATATACAATGAAGATGGAAAGACATACAAATCTAAGTTTGTTTCTGTGTTTATTTTTCCTGTCATAATAATTACAACTCATCATTGATCACGCGTGAGAACAGCTAGTTATGTGCAGAAATGAACACTGACATCGATACGTAGTCTAAGTAAGAAATAGCAAAATAGTTTTTTCGAGACCCAAAAAATTGCTTTCAACTGTCCACACCCGGTCCTTCGTGTTGAAAAGAAATAAAGAAAAGTAAGTAAGTAAAGAAATAACTCGCCAATGACTTAGCAAAAGGGTTCGGATGAATACAAACAAGGCGGTGTCGAATCTCACGGGAGAAGAGTCGCATGCTCGCCCGCGGTTGGCCTGAATATGCTGATTTATTATATTTCATCATTTCGCAGATAGTGTGAATTAGGACTAAGAATAAACTGGCATGAATTAATGTTGAAATGGGCCGAGGATGTCAAACAGCCCCCACACATTTAGAGATAGACGTTTAATCTGGAAAGTCAAATGCTTACATTTTGTATTACATTGTTGGGAACACTTTACAACGTTTAATCCAGCCCAACATTCACATTTAGCGAAATTAAATAGGCTTGGCCTAAAAAAAGACATGTGGTTGTAATTAGAATGTCCCAATTCTCACCACTACTCCTCAATCTATCTCTCCTTTACTCGTCTCCTTCAGATGTTTCTGGTGTAGGAGACGAGTGGTAGTGGTTAGTGGTAGTGAAAAGTTTTGGGACGCACCCCGAAGTGCAAAGAGCTTTCAATGTGGGTTTTCTCATGGTAGACAACAGCACTTTCACCACAAGGTGGCGACATATGACCAGAAATGCCCGATGAGGTAATATACAGTGCCAATTGAAAGTCTACACACCCTCTCCAAATGTTAATATAATAATAATATAATATATGCCATTTAGCTGACACTATTATCCAAAGCGACTTACATTGCAGTGAGTGCATACATTTTTCAGTATATATGTTCCCAGCGTGAAACAAACCCACAACGTAAGCGCTGTTAACACCATGCTCAACCAACTTTTAAGACCTGGTCTCCCCTACGGTTGTACGTTTTTATATTGTGTGCGTCTGCCTAGTGTATGTGTGCCTGTGTGTTTGACATTGTGTGTGTATGCTCCCCCTCCACCTCCCCCTTCTACTCCTCTAGTTAGGAGAAACCACAGATAGAGAAGGGGGCTCAGCAGGGCCAACAGATGCCCAGATCAGAGCCTCTTAATACCCCACAGATAAATCCCGGCTGTAGGCTGGAGACGTGCCGCTTGCAGTCAACCTAGCAGAAACAAAAGGGTAGAAATCAGAAGATCAATGGGCTTGAACCTGGGGAGGGAAGGGGGTGGGGGAAGTGAGGGATCGAGATGGGCCGAGCCAGGATAGTCGATGGGTGGGTGAACGAGGGATGTGTTGAGATTAGGTTTCGGTGGGGGGGGGGGGGGGGGGGGGGGGGGGGGTGCAGTTGCAGAGGGAGGCAGAGAGAGAGAGGACGAAGTGTGACGGCTTTGGGCACATGCGGGGGGGGGCAAGGGCACTCCGCTGAATCCAAGGATTAGGAGCGATTCTGTGCGCTCGTTAGGGGGACACAGAGCAGCCTGGAGTGAGTGTGTATCGGGGGTGGGAGGATGGGAGGGAGGGGGGAGGAGGATGGGGGGGGGATAATCTGCCCAGAAATTGGCTGCGGGCCCCTGTGCATATTAGAGGGGGCCTCCCGGAGAAGGGTGCAGGGGTGGTGGGATTAGCCAGCCTCTGACAGGTGTCCTCCTTTGTGCCACTCAGGGGGATCTAGCCATCGTGTTTTGAACTGCCAAATCATGAAATGATAGGCAGTTTGTAAGTGGGCCGGGGGGGGTAGACTAAATTGTGGGGTTTCATTCAAATTGGGATTTTTTTGGGAGCAGTGCTGAAGGTAGAGGAGATTGTAGCCGTGTGTGTGTGTGTGTGTGTGTGTGTGTGTGTGTGTGTGTGTGTGTGTGTGTGTGTGTGTGTGTGTGTGTGTGTGTGTGTGTGTGTGTGTGTGTGTGTGTGTGTGTGTGTGTGTGTATGCGTGTCAATGCCCAAGCTCATGTGGGAGATGAGATTGTAGAACTGAGGCAGCTTTCGCTGTAGATTGAAGACCCATCTCTTCAGGCTACATCTTAACGGTCCCTCCTAAGGACCTCTTCACCCCACAACCCCCCAGTACAAGTTTCTCTCCTGTTAATAAACTTTTTTTTTTAAAAAGATTCCTTCTTCTAGCATTCTGACTGCCTATGGCCCCTGGTCTGAGCATTGATTACTTTATCTTATGATGACTGATGGATAAATGATTCACTTACTTAAACAAATGTATTTGTTGTAAGTCGCTTTGGATAAAGGGGTCTGCTAAATGCCATAAATGTAAATGAAATGTAAATGTATCACACTGTATATCAGATAGTAAATGGAAGGGAAGGATTGTATCAATCAGACCATTTTTGGTGACCGTTCAGTGTTAAGTCTTTCAGAGAGTCATATGACTTACCTAGTACTCAAACCGTTAGACTAGATCCACAACATTTCGACAGAAAATAGGTTTACTGAGCTAATTTAATGAGTATCTCCCACTGTGTTTATAAGTCTGTCTCGTTGTGTGTGTGTGTGTGTGTGTGTGTGTGTGTGTGTGTGTGTGTGTGTGTGTGTGTGTTTAGGGAGAGATAAAGAGAGCTTGTGTGTGTGATAATATGTGTGTGAACATTTGTGTTTTTTTCCTGCCTACAGATTGAATAAAGGAAGAAGGACATACTGACAGGAAATAACTAGTAACATGCAGCTGTCTTGGACAGAGAGAGAGAGGACACAGAAGTGCCAAGTTGGCAGGGAGCTGTGAGTTTACACACCGTGCCCAATCTCTCTCCATCACATCCCGGCATGAGGTCACACTCTGGTTGTGTTCCACTGAGGAGCTACTGTGGAAGGTTGTGATAATTGATCAACTGATTAGTAATGCTATATTCATACTTTCAATTAATAATATGATATATTGGATATCATTTTACCTTTATACATACATATGTGTAGTGAACTTTTGATTTGAGACTCGTTGACTTTTTGACTTTTGGCTACTGTTGAAAGGTTACCTATGATCTGAAAATGGAGAGGGGAAAAGTTACATCTTCTGAGTATATGGAGAGGTGAAAGGTTACCCTAACTTTGGTTTCTTGAATACAGAATATGTAGTATGCTAGATTGTGACTAACTATAAGAACTCAAGTTTGGAGGGTTTTTCCTCCACACTACCAATGGTAATTACCACACACACAGACGGCCATCCCCACTACCCTGACACATAGAAGGTGCCGTCCTCTAAGTCGTAACAGATAATCACTCATAATCACTCATAATCACTGTGAAACGGTTGCTTCATAGAGGCACAGTGTCAGTTTGGGCAGATTAGGAATGCTTTCTCTAGGTGACACTTTTGGAAGATCAGCCCGGCAACAACAAAGCCAGATATTGCTTTGCTTAATTGCCCTGCAGTGCCTCCAAATGATCCAGCAGCTCTGTCACATTGTGCTACTGCTTGGGAATGTAAGAGACCATATAATAATAATGATAATAATAATATGCCAGTTAGCAAACGCTTTTATCCAGAGAGACTTACAGTTCAGTAAGTGCATACATTTTGTGTATACTGTATATGTTCCCAGCGGGAATGGAACGGACAACCTTAGCGTAGGTAGTTCCATGCTCTACCAACCGGACCACCTTCCCAAACAGAGGTTTCGAAAGTCTAAAGTCTAAAACCGGGTGTCATGGTCAAGCACTGGCCTTTGCGCACTTATTTTAGTTTGTTTGTTTACAAGGATATGCACGCAATTGCACAATGTTTTTAATCATTTTAAATGTACTACAGTAACAGTAAATGAGCTTCGGCAGATATTAGTCATGTCCGTATACTGTAGTTCATAATGCTGAAAGGAAAGGTGACATTTCCATCGTCTCAGATCATCTCTCTAAGTACCTCCTAGTTGGCTTTGGTACCCATGACACAGTGCAGTACCCGTACCTGTATCAACTTTTAGGGAATGTTACTGAGCCCCTGTTTCAAGGCTGGAATGCTAAGGTTTGTTATACCCAGTGATGCAGAATCTATTCAGTTCCCTTTTGTCCACCCAAAAGCAGATTGGGTGTGTCCCTCACACATCCAATTAGTTCCTCACACAGGGATAACATATCATCTGTGTAGTGTCCTTACATTTCTACGGCTCTTGAAATGTGAGGTGTGAGCATTGTGGAATACAATACACATTCTCCTTTCGACAGTTGGGGAAACGCAGGGTGAGAAGTGATTATTGGAGCAAGTGATAGCTGGCTCAGAGTGACACTCAAGTGCTAACAGCTAGCCGTGGTGTTGGACAGACTTTGTCCTTATGTTAGGCCCTAATGACACTTAATGTTTGCAGTTGCCCTGTTGTCCTATTACGTGGGCTTTGATACATGTGATGACGAGGATCCATTTTGTTCTTTCACGTTCCTGTCCTATGCTCACCTCTCTCTCTCTCTATCCTCACCTTGCCTGCTCTCTCTCTCTCTCTGTTTCTCGCTCTCTCTTTTTCTCTCCCCCTGTTTCTGTTTCTCTCTCTCTCTCTCTGTTACTCTGTGTTTCTCTTTCTGTGAGGTAAATCTAAACTCAAGATGTGTGTATAGAAAACTTGGTATGTTTAGTCAATGTCTGCCCACAAAACCACATTTCCCCCTTTACTCTCAAAAGGATTGCTCTCCAACTCAAGCTAGGATGCAAGGATGCAAGGATGCAAGGACTGTATGTATTTTATTTTATTCTATTATAAAACTTATTGTATTGTTGCACTACTCTGTGGCACTGTCACTTTTGCATTTCACTGTATACACTGTATGCACGTGACAAATAAAGAATCTTGAATCTTGCTAAATGTTGTGAACGACACACAATCAACCCCTTCTCCCCATTAAAATAAACAGTTTATTCCCAATAGGCATCCTGTCAGCAATGTTCTGTCCAGCGATTGCCAAACTTGCCGATTCACACATGTTGGTGGTCCTCATATTGTCCTTGCATTGGCTCCCTAATCACTGCTCTTTAACCACCCTTGTCTCTCTGGCGCGACTTTCTTACACGTCCCTCAGTGGTGGATTGAATATCACACTTTGCTCTCCTGCGCAGTAGAAAACCCTTTTCAACAATGACCCTCACACCTTCTGTGAAAGGTTAACACACCAGACAGAGAGAGAGAGAGAGAGAGAGAGAGAGAGAGAGAGAGAGAGAGAGAGAGAGAGAGAGAAGAGGAAGAGGAAAGGTGTCGTGTGAGGTTTTGTAGCTGTGGGATCTGAAACAGAAGCGCCGGGCAAGAGGATGTCGTGGTGACACGGGGGGGGGGGGGGGGGGGGGGGGGTACACAGGTTCCCTAAGCAGCTGTGACTGTAATGACTTTCTGAATCATCAATGTGAGAGAGGTGGCGTTTCATCCAGCCCCGGGATCAATTCATAGTTGATTGTGGCCCTCTGTTCGATCGATTGAATCAATTGATTGTTCGCCTTTGCGTGAAGAATCTTTTCAGTGGAAGGAAATAATAAAGAAATTCAATCACTATGAATAATCGGATTGATTGAACAAGGCGTCGTCTATAATAAGATTTGTGGGTTCTAGAAATTCTAATCCAGTAAGCAGATCTTTCAGAGAGGCAGAGCCTTAAGTTTCATTAAGCAGGGGTGAGACATGCATATTTCTCAAAAGGTCAACATGGTTTTATAATTGAGGTACCTGTATAAAGCCTACAAACAAGCATTTAACCCTTAATTCAACCAATGGAGGAATGTTCTCAAAACATCCAAACCTTTTGATCATTCAGGTTCGGCCGAACACAAACCCCTATTTAGCATTCATTGTGCTAAATAGCTCAATGGTAAATGACTAACATTTCCCTCCCTTTCCAACCTTCCCACCTCACAACAAAGCTGCTGTTTCTTGTCCTTTGTGATGCAGTCCAGTTCCACCCCAGGCTGAGAAAGGCCTACAGCGACAGTATAGTTAGTAGAACAGAGGATATCCTCCAGCCCCCCCCCCCCCCCCCCCCACACACACACACACACACACACTCACTCACTCACTCACTCACTCATATGCACTCATACACAGAAATGCACGCTCACACAGAGGCACGCACACCTAACACACAACACAGGCACAGACAAAACACAAGCACACACACATACACACAGGTAGCGCCGACCTCTCCAACACTAACCCCAAACACACGGGCAACCCCCCCAACATACACACACACCTCCCTGAGGGGTCCACTCCTCTCAGAGCCAGCTGTCGTGCCGGGCACTGTTGAGCGCCGGTGCCCAGAGGGGCGGCGGTGTGTGATGCTGACAGGTGATGGAGGAGAGTCAGATCACCTTTCCAAGCGGTTGGTCAGTGTTTGTTTAGGGGCCCAGAGCTGTGTGAGGGACAGAGGCAGCTGAGAGGCTGCCTGCTGGCGGACCTACCTGATCACGTCTCGGGGACACAGACTGACCTCCACCGTGCCCTCTCTCCCTCTCAGTTCAAAAAACAATAGCACGAAAACCCTCTTATTGTGTCTGTTTTTTTGTGGTTGTATTCTGTTTTCTTTCCCCTTAATTTAGGAGACTCGGGATCTAGAATTGTGTGTGGCACAAACAAATCAACAGTTTATTCAATACATTTTTTAAAGACAGAGGATTAAGGTAAACACTGGAATACAGTATGAAAAGCATATATTTACTGTATTATCCCACCCTGGGCATACCCCCTGCCACATTTGAAAAAATGTTTTCAAAAAATAGTTTGAAAAGATTAAAACAGTAATAATGAGTACGGTAGACTCTACAACTCTTATCTCTAAAAAACGTTATTTTATTTAAATGTTTTACATGTTTTGTTTCTTTTATATGTCTATATGTGTATAGAGAGTGTATATACTGTGGTCCTGCTGCATGTGATCTGCTAGTGTACATTCTGAGTGGACTAACAAGCAGTGCGTTTCCCATTAGTCATTCAGTCTTTAATTTACATTACATTCATGGCATTTAGCAGACGCCTTTATCCAAAGCGACGTACAACAAATACATTTGTTTAAGTCAGTGAATCATCTATTCAACAGTCATCATAAGACAAAATAATCAATGCTCACACCAGGGGCCATTGGCAGTCGTAATGCCAGTAGGCTAGTTTTTTTTGTTTTTTTAACCATTAATGCAGACATAAGTGCAACATTGATATATTGACACTTTGTAATTCCTTCAGACCTAAATACAACTTTGAGGCAATGTTGTTGAAATGTTGTGTAACGGTTTCTTACCAGCTGGGCACACCTCCAGCATCTCTGTGTCCCGGGCCCAAGCCACATAAGCAGCCCCTTCCCATCCATTCCCCATCTGTGACCCCCTCCATCCCTCCACCCCCCAAACCCTGTCTGCTGAAGCGGACTGAAGAGAAGGGTTGTGGATTCACACTGGAGAGAGAGAACAGGATAAAGTGGCAAGTCAGTAGTCTCCTGGTGTGTGTGTGTTAGTGGAACTAAATACAATAGGGCTACTAAAGAGTTGTGAATAGGTCTATTTACGGAGGCTTTGTGAATGTATAGACTCACACCAGCGTTGGGGATAAAATGTAGCCCTGCCTTGAATGAAAATGATCGATCAGAGATATCAAAAGCAGAGGGTGGGGGGTGATGGGGTGGGGTGGGGTGGGGAATCGCACACTGACATACAGGTCATCTTAGATAGGGGGTCTGCTGAAAGCTGTTAGTTCAAAATGAGTTGAAGAGGGGATCATCTGGACCCCTGCTGATGGTGATTACGGTTGACCCCGACGCTCAGCCACACATGATATCGGTGTTATAGGCATACCCTGTATTTGTCTTTTGTTAACAGCTGTTTACCCAGTTGTGCTAGCGAGCGGCTAGAGCTGAGTGTGACTGAAGGGGATATGGCTGGACGGGGTCGGGGTTGTGCCTCTTTGTCACACTCTTGGGAGAACTGGAGGGGCCTGAGGGGTGCGTCTTCATAGTCTAAAGTGTCTCTCTCTCCTGGTCTCCTCCTCTCCGCCTCACAGTAACTGACAACACAGGCTAGGTGAAAGCCATGTGAAGGATACCACCAGGAATTCACCTTCAACTGCCCAGTTGCTTAACGTCGGTGTGCATGAGGAAAAGGAGACAAGGAGAGGAAGCCACTTTACACTATTGAGATGCACCCCATGACAGAGGGGATAAAAGGGGTTAGGTTACGGTCCCTGTTTCCTCTGTGGTGACTTAAGAAGAGTGGAAGGGGTGAGGAAGGGGAGAGGAGGGAGGAGGGGGGAGGGGGGTGGGGGATGGAGACAGTGGTCAGTGTAGAGTGACAGAGGTTGTGTCTGGTATCTAATTTCCTTCTTTACCAGGAGCTTGGAGACCACAAAGTCCACCTGTCGGGTTATTAATAATGATAAAAGGAGCACATGTTGGACTTCATCAGCAATGGATAAGTTCAAAAGCAATTAGATCACCATTTAAAGGGCTGTGGGCAGTTGTACAGACTGTTCATGTTTCTAGATCAGGAGTGGACTTGTTCTGTCCACTCCTGAAACAGCCATTACGTCCACAAACGGGTCAAATGAAACACTTCACAATTACGGGTAACATTTGATGTTTGAATTCAATTTGATAAAGCTGCTGAGGTCTGTTCTTTGAAGTTCTTTGAAAATCATCTGAAGTCAGCGAGGTTCATTGTGGCCTTTGACAATGACAAACAATGGACCTTGTAAAGCATCCTCTCGGGGGCAGTTTTAATCAAAATTAAAATTATCCTGCAACATAATTTGAAACATAGGGTAATCTTTATCTGCATCATATGCTTTGAAAAACTGTCTATATTTAAATATAAATATATAAATATCCAGATAAAGATATATATATATATAGTACCAGTCAAAAGTTTGGACACACCTTCTCATTCAATGGTTTTTCTTTATTTTTATTATTTTCTACATTGTAGATTAATATTGAAGACATCAAAACTATGGAGGAACACATATAGAATTATGTAGTAAACAAAAAAGTGTTAAACAAACCAGAATATGTTTTATATTTTAGATTCTTCAAAGCAGCCTTTTGCTCCTGATTAAGTCAGTCGTGGGATGTGCTGGGTAAGTCTACTACCTGAGGGTTAATGCAGGACAGGCACTAAGGGAAATAAAATAGAACTGCTTTATGTCCTTTTGCTTAACAAAGTGCATTTCTCTCACTGGCTGGTTGCCTTGAAAATAGTTGAAGGACCCCGTGAAGTACCCCATTATTCACACAGCTAGTTTACTGCTTGTCTAAGAAATTGAGTGTTGTTACAGAGGGTGAAAGGAACGTTCTGTAGAAGTCTGGTTTTATTTATATCAGAGAATTTTTATATTTTAGAATATTACCATAAGACACAAATGTACAGCAAAGAAAATATTAGCCACTGGACATCTGTCAGTAATACATCTGAAGGAGTAACTTTTACTTTCCAGAATTATCTGTTGCAAAGTAATTGACCTTAAAGGCCCAGACCTAGGTCACCAAACCACCAAGCCAACTATAACTGCCTTAGCAATATACCTAAGTGTGGCTACCCTTTGTGTGGATTGAAGGGGTCAAAGGTGAAGTTGTGCATTTGCAGACCTATATGTTTAGTCTAGGTAAACAGTGTCAGCTGGTACATACAGTGTGACTGGGCAGCCTTTGCCCCACCCCAGGCCCATTCACCCCCATGCTACCCACTGGTCTCAGGGAGCTGGACAGCTGGTGCCTATGGCTGTTCCGGCTGCAGGGTGGCTGGGAAAGACCCCAGCCTTGGAGACCCAGGAAGGCCTTGCATCTGCTCTGCTGCTGCCTTTCCCCCCACCCGCCCCACTCCCCCCCTCCCCCTCCTCCTCTCCTCCGCCTCCCCCTCCCCCGTCAGCTGGGGGTAACGGGGGGGGACAGCTGGTCGGTGCTGCTGGGGGGCTGCCCAGGCACTGACATCACAGTGGCCTGGGGGAAGCCGTGTTTCCTTGTCCACACACACACAGACACACACACACACACAGGCTTGTAAGGGAGGCCCCCAGCGTATATGCAGCAGACTGTAGTGAGGTTGGCTTGTGATGCTGCAACGTATGGATACACACATCCTCCCACAGCTCAGGGGCTGTATTTAAAAAGCTTCTCAGTGCTGACAATCTCTACAAAATTCTGAGAATGTTATGATATTTGTTTTCACCTGAAGAATACAAATGTGCGTAAGACATAAATAAGATGAATCGCCCAGCCAGCCTCCAAGAAGCTGTGCCCTCCTCCCACCGGGCTAGAGACGCACAATCCAGCTTTGAAGTGTGAATGTGACAAGCTTTCCCCTTCCTGGTCGAATGCCATCAGTGGTGATGGAGGTGGGCATCTCAAACGGAGACACAGCCACGACTCCCTACTAAGGCCTTTCTGATCAGCAAGGTGGTAACTTTTTGGCCAATCCACAGGAATGGCCAGAGCCTGGAAAAGATCTCCAAGGCTCTACTGAGCCTTTGTGAGAAGCTATGTGTTAACAAACTGCAGAACTGGGAATCTCAATACTAAAACACAAAAATACGTTTAAACCCTTCTTCCCCAAAACACACAATATGATGGACACCTCAGTTATGTTGGGATCAACTCAAGAGTAGTGTGTGATGATTATCATGTTTCTTCTACGTTATGTTTCTTGTGTATTAAAGATTGTTGCATGTAGTCATGTGTGGAATAATGGAACATATGCCTACGGACAGCTAAACTCATTTATTGAACTTTGAGATTCTGTGGATGTACAATGTATGTCACAGACTTTTTTTTTTTTTTTTTTTTAAATATGTTTTACGGCATTTCTGCTTTATAGGGATAGAGACAGTAGAGATTGACAGGAAGGATGGGTGAGAGAGAGGAGGGATGACATGCAAGACGTGTTGAGGGTCAGAACTGAATCAGGAACCTTGCGATTATATGGTATGCGCATTAGTGTGCCATGATAAGGCACACTTATGGACAATCTTCATATACTGTCTAATCGGAAATGACCCGTTAGCATAGTCCATATCGTGATTGAGACATTATTATATTCCTACCCACATTACTGTTACTAAATAACCTGCTGGTATCCATCTATTATCTTGGATCAATGTTATCACTGTCACTACCTATCTTCCACCGTAGATTGAAGACCCATCTCTTCTTCTCTTCTTCTTAACTGTCCCTCCTAAAGACCTCTTCATCCCCACTACCCCCCTGTGCAAGTTTCTCTCCTGTAAATATATATATATATATATTTTTTTTAAACCTTCCTTTCTTCTAGCATTGTGACTGCCAATAGCCCTGGTCCTAGCATAAATTATTTTTTCTTATGATGACTGATGGATAGATGATTCACTTACTTAGTCAAATGTATTTGTTGTCAGTTGCTTTGGATAAAGGCGTCTGCTAAATTCCAGAAATGTAAATGTTATCTGTTTAGCATGTACTCTTATAACCCTTTGGTACCATCGATAGTCAACCATTGATGGACTATTTATTTTATTTAATAAACTTGTATTTTTACCCAAGTTTGTGTTTCACTGGTGATACAAACTAACACAAAGATTAATACCTGTAGACTTCCAAGAATTAGTTATTGATCAGATTATTAGACCTTCAGAAATATATTGTATTATTATTGTATTATTGGTAATGATAACCCAGTCAGATCTTCCCAGAAGATCCTAGTTTTAATTAGTGGTACCCCGATATGCTTGTTATTAAGATACAATTAAACATAACTGATTGACCAAGGTCATCTATATATGCCATCTAGCTGACGCTTTTATCCAAAGCGACTTACGTTGCAGTGAGTGTATACATTTTTCAGTATATACAGTCCCAGCGGAAATCGAACCCACAACCTAAGCATTGTTAGCACCATGCTCCACCATCTGAGTCACAGAGGACTACCATCTACAGGTATCTGGAGATAGGCCTAATTCACAAAGCCTTTTAGCATACATCCACATGTATACTTGTAAGGTACAAAAATATCATCCACTCACTCAAACACACACACACACACACACACACATATACACCAGTTTTTATGAGGTGCGAGTGCGTCCACATTTTTTCCCTGGTCTCCTTGGCGACGGCCTGGCAAGGCCCTTGGCGACAGCCACGGTGGAGAGCTGCCCTCTTGGCTGAGGCGCCTTGTAAACTGGCGTAAAACTGCCCTGTTTGGCTAATTGAAGCGTTAGTGAGCGCTTGGCGCCATGAGACGGCTGGAAGAGACAGAACTCTGGCCCTAGTGAAAAAGACAGATAAGGGGGGTGGGGGGTGGGGGGGTGTCTGGGGATGGATGGATGGATGGATGGATGGATGGATGGATGAATGAATGAATGGCTAGATAGAAAGATACCAGATATGGTTCAAAACAATGGAAGTAGGAAGTTAGCATGCTTTGAAAAACAGTTGGCTGTGTTTTTAGGTCAAGCTGGGTCACAAACATGAATACTATGTTTTACCGTGGCACAACTTCATTGACTTCAAATTGTATTAATAGGACATGCCCCTTTTAAACTATCATACACCTTCATAGAATTTGCGTTTGACATGATAATCTCTAATTAGGATTGGACCTTTACGTGAAACAGGAAACCAATGTTTGGGACAGAGGGAGGGAGGAAGGGGGGGCGGGGTGGGGGGTGGGGTGGGCGGTGAAGATGGAGAAGGAGGGGGATCGACGGGGATATCTGTCCATCTGCCGGGGAAATTAAGCATGATCAATTCATCATCTGCACTGTCACCCATCTGTAGTTTCAGCTAAGTGGCCCAGCTCCATCTGCTCTCATGGAAGGGCCGCTGGTGACCATTGATCCATTATTGATCCCATCAATTGTTTAATGTTAACGAAGGTTAATTAACAAATTTGGCCTGTTGTTTTTTTGATGGCCCTGGGCTAATTTTGTCCTTCATTGATTTATTCCCCGATGCTAGAAATAGCCTGCTTGATTCTGGGATTACATGGAACAATAGATGACAGATGAGTAACTAGGGGTGAGTGGCTTTGGAAAGCTGTACATATAATAAATTAATTAAAGCATTAATACATTGTCAAATGGGGCATGTAATAAAAATATGTTGCATGCTGGAGTAGAGCATAGTATGACAATACATTGTAGAATTCAGTTGAGAATGCTTATTTTATATTATGTACAAACTGGTGCTACTGCTCTATCGCCTAGCATTGTTGAGTTTAGCCACTCTTTGAACCCCAAAGTGTTCCCCCAAAACTGGTCCTCTGTGGCTCAGTTGGTAAAGCGTGGCGCTAACAACGCTTAGGTTGTGGGTTTGATTCCCGCTGGGACCATATATACTGAAATGTATGCACTCACTGCAATGTAAGTTGCTTTGGATAAAAGCGTGAGCTAAATGGCATGTATAAAACTGAGATTTGCCTGGTTTATGCTACAACTGTCTGGTAGTTAACCGTGATTGCTCCGTCAAATCAATCAGGCGTTTAACCGATTTGCAGAAAATCTGCTTGGAGACGTGAATCACCTCTAATATGCGCATTGCCCTCAAGAAATACTTTTTTCTGTTCCGCTGGTTGCTGACTTCCTCTTCCACGGAATCATCAACGCACATATATTAAGTATTATTCAAATAGTCTACTTATTTCTTCTACTACAGGTCAAAGCAATGAAACTACCCTGTCTTATTCCAAGTTATTTGAATAGACTTGAGAGGTGGCCCACACGCTTGTTCCCAATTGAGTAATCATCCCATCAATTTCCCCCTAATTTAGCCTCATAGACGACACAGTCTAATGGCTATCGTCTCACAGCAGAAAATCTGCTCCATGTAACTGAAGTCACATGACAGATGAGTAACTAGGGGTGACTGAAGTCACATGACAGATGAGTAACTAGGGGTGACTGAAGTCACATGACAGATGAGTAACTAGGGGTGACTGAAGTCACATGAAACTCACTTCACCTATTTAGCAACACCTTAGATATGTCGACAGGACCACACACGCGGCAACCACAAACCGGTGAAAGGCACTCAATAAACGGTACAAATATACTGTACACAATTCCTCAGTACCTCTTTAGAAATTCTGGTACATCTACAGTATACAGTATACAGATCAGTGATGAAGGCACGGCCATTTAGAACTTCTATATTGCCTGGGGTAGTAATCTGATCTGGGCGATTTGGTGATTATAGTCCAACATTACCCCCTGTTCCAATTACCAACTATGACAGTTTCACAAATGACCATTCTATTCTGCCAATGGTACTATTTGTATTATGGACCTCAAATAGGCTATGCAGACACAAAAGCATCACTGTATATGGAAAAACTGTATAATTACATAATAAAGAATTTGAAAATAGCATTCACAGATAAAATCACTCCAGTTATACATAAGGGTGATTATTTACATTGATTTTTATACAATTAATGTTTGCAAATATCATAGTATTGTATGTATCAAAATAAAGTGGTTTATTTTCTATAATCTCTCCCTAAACCATCGATTTACCAGGTTCACGCTGATACGCAATTTCACTGACCCCTCGTGGGAAGTGAGGTGACTTTTGCAGTACGTTGCAATTAAGATCACAGACCTGAGAACCCAGCAATCACGTTTAAGCAGCTGAGCAGTGAGTTTGAATTCTGTAGCATGTCTCTGTTGGGTTTAGACTGCATGACTATGCTAAGCTAGCTGTCAGAGCAATAGCCCCATTAGATGACCTATGTGCCCCATTATGTATTGTACAGGCCATGCTATCAAATAACAAAGACGTTGACAAGCTCAATAACAAAGGGCAATATTCAAAACCATTATCAAGGTGTCCGAGTAAAGTCATTATCATTATTTCATCTATCATGCGGTTTAGTTTATTTTGTTATTGTTAATAAGTGAATCCAATTCATATGATCTATTCCCTTAGTCATCGTTTTTAGGGATTGATACCCATATCGCCTTGCCTAAGTGTCTCCAGTGTAAATACAAACACGCCAATGTAATCCACACTGCTTAAAACACCCATCCACCCATCCACCCATCCACCTGATTACTATTCCATGCACGCCCACAACATGGACAATAAGGCAAGTCAGGACAGTGAGATTACAGAGAAATTCAGTGGTACTGCCAATGGTTCATTGACATGCACATACTGATTAGAAGTGAGCATTGAAATGTCAGGAACCTAATTATGATGCCTTTCATGACAGATTACTAATCAGAAAAATAGCTTGAAGCGTTTTTATATATTCTTATATAATTCGCAGGTGTTTTTCTGTATAGGATGCTGATAGAGAATGCTTGTTATCGTAATTATGATAATGATCATAGCATCATTATCACGACAATAAATCTTATTTTACTGAACCTGTTTGTGCAATAGAAGAGCAATTGACATGTTATGTTCACTCTAAGGCATACATACACACACACACACACACACACACACACACACACACACACACACACACACACACACACACACACCGTCCAATACTGTTCTCCTTCTTTTCTGCTCTTCTGGCCTGTGAGAAACATTTGCTGTGAAGAAAACAGAGGGTGTGAATGTGTGTTTTCATCCTAATGTGTTTTTGCCAGGTAGCTAGATTTAGAGAGGCAGTTCAACGTGAGTGAAGAGTAGAGTGTGTACTTTCTGTAAATGTAGACACTGTGTACTTCGTCATTCCAAGATGTGGGCTAAATGTCCATTGACATTCTTGGCATAACGTGTTGAATCAAGAAGAAGAAGAAGATTTTTTTTTTTTTTTTTTTTAATTTTCCTGAATTGATATGGAATTGAGCCTCTCTTGTGGGACTACTGACAGTACTGATGAGAAATGATCAAATAATGACATTCTTTGTATGGTATGTTTTCTTGTTGTTATTTACATCTTGACTCGATTGACAAGTTAGTTACTGCGATGCCTTCAAATTGTATTATCCTCCTTTAAGTGATCATCAAGGTTTTCTACTTTGCTTTCACACTCTGATGCAGTGTCGGTTCTGGCCCACAGGGGGCAGTCTTGATCAGGATGTTTTTTTGGACTACCAGCAAACAGTGGCAATGTCTGACAATCCTCTGTAGCGGACCACTGTATGGCCTTGGATTTGGTTGTCACACATTATGAGACAAAGGAGAACAGGTAAATGTTAGGAAGGCATGAAAGATGGTGTTGTTCCTCAGAGAATTCCTACATTCAGGAAAGGTTAGAGCCGAGTTGTCCACTTTGTATTGAAGAACCCAAAACCTATTTTTTTTATCACTTCCCTACTCTTCTCAAATGTCCTGGAACCTTTAGGGAACCTGATTTTCAACCTAAACCAAAGGCTGTTCTGTCTTACTGCTTCAATAGCCAGCCAGGTGCCCCCCCCCCCCCCCCCCCCCCCCCCGCCCCCAGCCCCCTCCCACTACTACCCAACACACTACTACTACCCCCCCACCCTACTTCCCCCACCCCACCCTCACCAGAGCAACTCAGCCCAGTGGGCACCACTGGTCAGCCACACCCACCTCCCTGGGTCTGAGAGAGAGAACTGACTCTTTGTTCAGCAGAGTGTGTGTGTGTGTGTGTGTGTGTGTGTGTGTGTGTGTGTGTGTGTGTGTGTGTGTGTGCGGGGGGGGGGGGGGGTTGGTTATGGTGAATGCCCACTCTGTGTGAGGGTTGTGTGCGTGTCGTTTTGGGGGTATTTTTTAGGCCACTATGGTGGTAATGAGGATCATTTCCTGGCATGTACGTGAGTGTGTGAGAGTTGGGGGGGGGGGGCTTTGATTACGAGGATCACTACACACTATTGTACTGTTAAAACAGAGCAAGCATCGTTTCACTGAAATAAGCAAGAGACTCTGTGTTTAGGCTTCTCCCTTGAATGCAAACAGGTGAACCAGACA
>NC_139657.1:4758350-4760850 GCF_951799395.1 Argentina silus
GCTAGCTGTCACCACCCTCAAATGTCATGTTCCCATGGTGTGAACTGACACACACACACACACACACACACACACACACACACACACACACACACACACACACACACACACACACACACACACACACACACACACACACACACACACACACACACACATCAGAAACACACACAAACAGAAACTATAGCAGGTTGCTACTGCCTAATTGATGCTGATAAGCACATAGCATTGCATGAGGACATCAACATCACACTATAAAAACATAATACGAGACCGTAGCATGCACCTATGCATCAATTTGGCACACACGACCTGCTGTAGAAACAGGATGGCGTGTCGGGCACACAGGCCTCTCAGGTCCCTGGTATGCTGCTGCCAGGCCATTCCCCCAACGCACCTGCGTTGGCATCGCCCATGCCCGCCTATGCCTGGCTCCCCGTGGCTGGCACACAGAGGCCCCACTGAGCTCATTCCCCTCTCACATCCGAACGGGCACCATGCCACCCTACGACTCCCGCACCCCTCTTAATGGCCGCTCTGTAAGGGCTTTCATGTCTACCCGGGCATGTCATATATTTTGCAATGATTTCACTTCCCGGAGTGTTTCCATTGGATGTTTGTTCTGGTGGCAGTCTGAGTCATTCAAGTAAAATGGAAGCGGTGTGTTTTTGTTGGTCATTCGGAGGGAAGTGTGTGGTGCATTTCGCGCTTGCATTCTGAGCGTGTGCGTGTTGGATTTGCTAATAGAAGTGAGGTGAGTGATTTGTTATTATTTAATGGATACGCACAGCGACCGATGGAGTGGTGTTGGTATATGCATACTGTACCGTTCTCTCCAAAACTGACTGAGTGAACAGACTCCGGAAGTGTGGCTCCATGCTACTGCATCAAAAGTAGAAATGTCTGTAACTTTTTATGTCAGCTGTGGTAACGAGGCCTGAAAGACAGCAGCTTTACTAATCCCTCCACAGGTCGGCATACAACACACACTCCACCCATTCTCACATACCCCACCCTTCTCACATACCCCACCCATTCTCACATACCCCACCCATTCTCACATACCCCACCCATTCTCACATACACACTCACACCCTGTTCTATATCTCATACACACAGACATACTCATAAAAGTCTCTCCCTCTGTCTCTCTGTCTCTACACACACACACACACACACACACACACACACACACACACACGCACACACACACACACACACACACACACACACACACACACACACACATACACACTCAAATTAAGGAATGTGTGTACGTGCGTGTATGATACTCAGATCAAGAGGCCTGAGGCTACAGCAGAAACAGACACTGACCCACCCCTTCTGTGTAATAGGTGAATTTACCAGCCCTGTCTTTGTTTTCCCGCCAAAAGTGTCTGCTTCCCCTCCCCCCACCTATTCCTCCCCACCTCTCTCCCTCTCTGATTGTGTGTCCTCTTGGCTCTTTCTATCTGCTCTGACCCCTGCCCTGTTGACTCAAGAGGCTAAAGAAGCCACAAAGTGCTCCTCGTGCCTGAAGCAGAAATAGCTTTACAAACCACGGACAGGAGGAACGTGAATGGGAGGGCAAGAGAGAATGAAGAGAAGTGGACAAGGGAGAGAGAAGAGGGAAGGAGAGAAGGAATGAAGAGTGTAACAAATAATACATGCGCATACAGGGTTGTATTGTTTGGAACATCAAGCTTGCACTACCAAATAGAACAAAATAAAAAAAATGTTACATGTAGCTGGAGGTCAGATGTACAGCATTTGAGATGCCTTTTGATAATGCAACACAGACACATACACACACACACATACACACACACACACACACACACACACACACACACACTTATTTTTCCCTTGGCCATTAAATTCAGCGTCACTTTCAAGATTTTGCTCACTCATCACTCCTTCAACCACTCACTCCTTCAATCATCACCCTCTCATTCTCTCCCCCCCCCCCTCTTCATCAGCCCCTCCCTCACTTTCACCCTCTCATTCTCTCCCCCCCCCCCTCTTCATCAGCCCCTCCCTCACTTTCACCCTCTCATTCTCTTCCCCCCCCCTCTTCATCAGCCCCTCCCTCACTTTCACCCTCTCATTCTCTCCCCCCCCCTCTTCATCAGCTCCTCCCTCACTTTCACCCCCGCTTCTCTTATTTGCTTTGTCCAGCAGGTTTCGCTCAAGCATTCACCTTGCTTAAAGACCTCTTCACCCCCACTACCCCCCTGTGCAAGTTTCTCTCCTGTAAATACATTTTTTAAATAAATAAATCTTCCTTTCTTGTAGCATTGTGACTGCCAATAGCCCCTGGTCCGAGCATAAATTAATTTTCCCTATGATGACTGATGGATAGATGGTTCACTTACTTAGTCAAATGTATTTGTCGTCAGTCGCTTCGGATAAAGGTGTCTACTAATACATATATACTACTAATACATATATACTACTAATACATATATACTACTAATACATATAGCAAGTACTTCAAATT
>NC_139657.1:4765850-4770850 GCF_951799395.1 Argentina silus
GAAAGGGGGGGGGGATGGGGTGAGGGAGTTCAAGCAACCACCACATAACCCTCAGTCTGAAGGTAATGTATCAGCCTATCCCTATCTGAACATGTATCTATCCACAGGCTACGGTTGTAAAATAGAGTATTGGGGGGTATATAGAATATTATAGAATATAATAAAACTGTATAGAATATAATATAACGTTATTGTCCATCCAATTTGCCTTCGGCATCACCATGCAAAAGTTCATATCATACATCACAAATCATTATATCAATCGAAGCAGAGCTATACAAATGTATATTTTCATACTCATATGTTTCCCACTGATGGATCAATGCCAGGTCCTTGTGTGTCCTGCAGAAACATGTTATTATGATATACAGTACCCTGTGTAAGTATTTGGACAGTGAAGCATTTTTTTCTTCTTTTGGCTCTCTACCCCAAAAGTTTGGATTTGAAATCAAAGAATAATATGAGGTTAAAGTATTGATTGTCAGCTTTTATGTGAGGGAATTTGTATAAATATTGGATTCACCAGTCACTGCACTTCAAGGAAGCCATTATTGGGCTGAAAAATCTGAAAGAAACTACCAAAAACATATCCAAAGCCTTAGGCTTGCCAACAACAACAGTTTGGAATAGAAGAAAAACACTGGTGAGACGTGAATGTGTCAGAGACTACCATCTGCAGAAGACTTCAACAGCAGAACTACAGAGGCTACACTGCAAGCTACAAACCACTGGTTAGCAACAGAAACCAGATGACCAGATTGCAATTTGCTAAAAAGTACCTAAAAGAGCCTGCAGGGTTCTGGAAAAACTGTCATTGCGAGTCATTGCGTGTCATTGCGTGTCATTGCGTTGCTACTGGAACTTGTCTTCATTGATGATGCAACTGCTGACGCAGGCAGCAGCAGAATGAATTCTGAAGTGTACAGAAACATCTTGTCTGCTCAAGTACAAGCGAATGCCTCCAAATTCATTGGACGGCACTTAATCATACAGCAAGACAATGACCCCAAACATTCTGCCATAGTAACTAGGGAGTTTTTCTGGGCCAAAAAGTGGAAAGTTCTAGAGTGGCCAAGTCAATCTCCAGATTTAAATCCAATTGAAGATGCATTTATTTTGCTGAAGATGAGATTTAAAACCTCAAAACAAACAACAACTGAAGATGGCTGCAGTCCAGGCCGGCCAGAGCATCACCAGAGAAGATACCCAGCGTCTGTTGAGGTTGCATGCAAAGGATATGTGACCAACTACTAAACAAGAGTGGACAAAATATGAACTGTCCAAATACTTAATATATTATTTTAGTGCCATGAAATAATGTCAAAAATGCTTCACTGTCCAAATACTTATGCAGGGCATTGTTGTTAACAAGCTAATTCAAAAGCATTTCAATCTGACCACACAAATACCAAAAAGGCTTGGGAACCACTATGAATTGAGGGATTGTGCTACAGTAGTAGAGGTGTACGCGAGACCATGCCACATCGGGCTCGGGGGCAGTGTGTAGGCCGAACGGCAGCCCTGCCAAGTGAAAGGGGCCTGTTGTGTGTAGTTAGTCCGTGGGTAGTGGACGTGACCGCTGACCAGACCTGGACTGTGGTCTTTCAGCCTCCAGTCTCCGCCGAGGAACAGGACAGGGGCATTGTCTCGACGAGGTAGACGCCTCTACTGCATATTCATATGACTAGGGCGGAATTTAATAACGTAGGCTCGGCATTGTCTCACACGGGAAAACTCGGCTGCCTAATCGTAGAATGTCATCGGCAAACAATGTGTGCCCTCAGCTGTGGGTCCTGTGGAAGGGGTTGGGAAACTGTACCTTTGTGTGTGTGTGGTGTGTGTTAGATACATAGGGGAATGGCAAATGGGACTGACCAGGGTGGAAATGTTCCTGGGAACCTGTGTGTGGGCTAAGAGGAATGTGATGAGAGGTGTCAGTGGTCTTTGTAATGGGGAGCCTGAGGTGTCAGTGGTTGTCAGGTTGTAATGGGGAGCCTGAGGTGTCAGTGGTTGTCAGGTTGTAATGGGGAGCCTGTGGAAATTCAGGATCAAGGTTGATGACAAAACGTTGGTCATTTTGTCACAGGGCTCATTTGAGTCATAAAGTTAGCGTTAAATTAGCGTTAACTCGATAAAGTAAAATGTTATGTAAGACTGAAACCCAAGATCACCCTTTTCCATTTTCTCACGTTGTCCTGTGAAATTCTGTCACTTGTGTGGCGTAACACCTATCCATCATCCCCTTCAGGCGGGTTTCTGGTAAGTGTCACAGAAAGAAATTACAAGTTTAAATCACAAACTATGCAATCAAAAAGTTGCCACAAAGCCAGTGTTGTAAGCTGCTATAATGATGTTTATTTTATTTTATATACACGCGTACTTTTACATTGTTCAGTACTGTTATCCTTGTTTCCCTCCCTCAGCACTATACCAGCCATATCTAATTTACATCCTTGAGAATCTAAATGACCTGGTTAACAGAGTATCCAATTGCATTTGCCCTTGCTCTCAACCCCCCCTGCCCCCCCCCCCCCCCCCCCCCACTCCTCTGTCAAGTAATGATTTGTAACCCATAATCTCTGTCTAAAGGCCTACTTTCTCCTTCCTGCTCTTACAGTACCACATAAAAATGCTCATGTTTGCGTGTTGCCAACAATGAAATTCCGGCAGTGGCACTAGAGAAGAAACTCGCAAAAGTCTAGGCTGGCCCAGAAAACATCTCCCTAACAAAGAGATTTAATGTAAATAATTGTCACCAGTAAGTAACCTAAATGGCCTTTTGTCCATTATGATTTTCTCTGTGAATTCTATCACTAATGGGGTGTGTACTGTAGATAAGATTGGATGATAGAGCTCTGTTTTACACAGAGGTATTTTTCTGCAGCACCACAGCCCCTTGGCTCCAGCGGTGTTGGCCGGCCGCAGCCAGAAGACCAATCTGGGCCGTGGAGGCAGTGGTGTCGGGTTACAGCTGGAGAGAACAATGGAGATACTGCCTGAGTCAGCACTTTGCCCCCCCCCTCACCCCCACTACCTCTCTCTCTCCCCGCCAAAAGTGGCCATCCAATCACAGCATAATATCAAACACAACTCCACACAGCTAAAGGGGGAGGGGAGGGCGGGGGGTGGGGGGGGGGATTTTTTTGTGTGTGTTGTTGTGTATTAAGAGGATAAAGTGGTAACCCTGTATTTAAAAGTAACTGTGTTACTTGATAATTGCATTTTAATGACACTAGTTTCTTTTAGATTCAATGACATATCCATCACCACTATGTGCCATTTAGTACCAGGTAGTTAACAATTGTGCTGAACTTTTTGAGGTAAGAACAAAGTATTACCACATAGTTTATTAGTAAATACCAGTTGAAATTGTTTAAAAAAAAATACATCTGTAAATGTGGCGATTCTTTTCCATCAAGTATGTAATTATAAGACATCACTTTTTTTAAGACCCCCAAACCTGTGCCAGAGTCTTTCTTTTATTCTGAAGCACTAAAACATACAACACAAACAGTCAAGATCTTCTGTAGCCTACAGCTCTCCACCTGGTTCTCAGCCTTAAGGAGTCCAGTTAGCATTGCATCACCCCCCCCCCCCCCCCCCCACAACCACACACACACACAGACAACAAAACCATCACTTCTCCATTGACAGATACACAAACACACACACACACACACACACACACACACACACACACACACACACACAGACAACAAAACCATCACTTTTCCATTGACAGATACACAAACACACACACACACACACACACACACGCAGAGTAACCACTTCCTGTCAACTTTGTTTGTCCTAGCCATCAGTGGCACCCTTGTTGATCTTGATCCCCTCTCTATAGGCACCCCTGTGGAGCAGGTGACACTCACACTGTAACCCTCCTGGCCCCCCATGCCTGCCTATACCCCATTAGGCTGGCGTAAACAACAGGGGGGCACATGACCGTCTGACCCAGTGCTCTGTGTGGTCATCTTTTAACCTTTATCTTGCCATTTTCCCATTTGAAGATTTTAACTTTATTTTCACTAACCTATATTTTGTGGGGCGCTGCTAACAGACCCCTGCCGATAGAAATGTAATGTATTATTAGCTTACGTAGCTTATTACTTGAGGTTTGTTCTTCATTAGTCATGGCAAAGAAGCATGTCTGGTCGACACAAAACTGGACTGCATCATCAAAACCGACTCACATTTATTCATGTCAAAATGTGCTAAAAAATACCACTAAAACACTGAATTAACTGAGGAACATAACAACACTTTATGTCTAGGGGTGGTTGATAGCTAGCTAGGTTAAGTGGAGCCCCCCCCTGCTGCTAGGCTGCTAGGCAGCTAGGCTGCCAGTCAGATTTCAGCACAGCGCTCAAGGCCTCTGGTACTAAATCAGCACCATAAACTCAGATAGACCGGCTCCAACCGTTTCTGAGAGCCACTGTTTGTCTCCTGATAAACCCAGGGGCGCCTCACCCTGACTAAGAATGTTTCTATCCAAACGCTACTTTTTTTTTTATGGCAGGTGATACCGAGGGGAAAGGTGAAAGGTCAGGTCAGGGAGAGACAGTGAGGTTTGCTCATTGTTTGTCAATGGGATGTATTGACTCGGTCCCTGGTCACTGGCAGGGGGGATCAGCACACTCTTAATAAAAGGGTTCTTCAGCTGTCACTGTAGGAGAACCCATTAAATAATGAAATACATTTCATGAACCCTTTTGGTGACATTTTGGTACACTCTTCATGGAGAAGATTCTATATGGCACCAAAAAGGGTTCTTCAAAGGGTTCTCCTATAGTGTCAGCAAAAGAACCCTGTAGGTTCTAGCTAGAACCTTTGTTTCTAGGAGTGTAGGGTACAATACAATCAATACAATCAATACAATCTGCCAGCTCGCCAGCCACAATGAGAAAGAGAGGGGGGGAGAGAATGCAAGTGGGTGTGAGGGGAGCTTGTATCTGATGCTCTGGAACGTGGACCACAGTGTTAGGTTT
>NC_139657.1:4780850-4785850 GCF_951799395.1 Argentina silus
GCACTGAGGTGTGTGTGTGTGTGTGTGTGTGTGTGTGTGTGTGTGTGTGTGTGTGTGTGTGTGTGTGTGTGTGTGTGTGTGTGTGTGTGAGTGTGTGTGTGTGTGTGTGTGTGTGTGTGTTAATGCACTGAGGTGTGTGTGAGTGTGTGGTGTGTGTGTGTGTGTGTGTGTGTGTGTGTGTGTGTGTGTGTGTGTGTGTGTGTGTGTGTGTGTGTGTGTGTGTGTGTGTGTGTGTGTTTATCGGAATGTGTGTGTCTGGGAGAGTGTGCTTATGAGAGTGGGAGATGGAGGGAGAGTGTTTGTGTCTGTGTTTGAGTGAGGTGTGTGTGTGTGTGTGTGTGTGTGTTTATGTGTGTGTGTGTGTGTGTACATGTGTGTGTGTGTGTGTGTGTGTGTGTGTGTGTGTGTGTGTGTGTGTGTGTGTGTGTGTGTGTGTGTGTGTGTTTATGTGTGTGTGTGTGTGTGAATGCGTTTGGGTGTAGGCCTACTAGCTTTTTATCTCTGACCGTAGTAAACAAAAACATTTTTGGAGCACACCTTGTTGTAGAGAATAGGGGGGACCTCTCCCACGGGAGCTGACCTCTCTCTACCACTGGGAATCCATTTGTCTCCCTCCCTCTGCCATTATCTAGCTTTCTAAAAAAGGAGGATGCATTAATTGATGCTACACCAACTAGAGCCGGTCTTAAATTTCATCCCTTGACTAAAGGCCCATGGAGTCACATCCGCCTTTCTCAGAGAAAGAAGACTTGCCTATTACAAAAAAAAGAGAGACCCATGCAGGAAGGGAGGATAGTTTGAAATAATGATGGGCGTGCACAAACATAGTTACCAAACAGTTCACCAATAGTTTCTGTTCTCTCTGGTATACCAATTTGCACATTTGTGTAAATTCTGAACATGAGTAAAAATATGATTACAGATATGATTACAGATATGAGTATTACCAGATCGGCACACAGCTACACTGCATTTGAATCTGTGTAGCATAGTTAGCTCTCTGTTTCTCTATTATTATTATTATTAAATATTATTATTGTTATTATTATTATTATTATTTTAGTATTGTTAAAAACATTATGGTAAACTCAGCAACATGATTTAGCCACGACATAACATTCACCTGCCAGCTTTTTCGTCATGGAACTATGACATTGCATCGCCGTGTGTGTGTCGCTACTGAACCACTATGAGTGAAAAGTCTTGCTTGGGGGAAGCTGAAACATCTCTAAAGGCATTCTACTTCCTGTCATAACATCATATTGCTGGGTGTATCTTTAAGATGTGCTAGCATTTGGGCTCATTTTGTGTGATGTGGTAAATGTAGAGGAATGATGGATGCTTATTGTGTCTGTAAGCACATCATGGTTTGCATGTTCACTATTGGGAAGACTCACATTGAATGGACCTTTTGTAAGGTGCCTATGGACCTTTTGTAAGGTGCTTTGTAAGGTGCTCTGGATAACCAAGGGCTAAGTAAAATATGATGAGGAAGAGGTGGAATACAGAAAAAGAGAGGGATAAACAGATATAGAAAAAAAAGGAGAGGTAGAGGAAAGGGAGAACGAAAGAAGGGCAGACTTCTAAAAAGACATTTCGGCCGGGATTCAATCCAGCAGCTTTCCGCTCTGTGGTTTCAAAGGTGTGTTTGAGTAACAATGCACACAGCTCAACTGCAGATTTCTGAATCGAAATACTGTTTAATTTCCTCCATCCAGAAGAAGCAGCTACCGTGCAAATCGATAACTGCATTGATAGCAGAGGAGCCCAGGCGACAGCAAACTAAATCTTTCCAGGCCTGGGCATATTTGTCTCCCACATGGACTGGGCTTCAGCACTCGTGGGAATAAATAAACTCAACTATCCTCCTCCCCAGCATCCCACCCCTAGAGGAGTGGACATTGTCACGCTGTCCCCGGAGGGGGGAGTCGGGTGACATCTCTGGGCTCATTGTTGGCCGCAGACACAGGAAGCGAAGCCACACACAGAACCAGGCGCTGTGGGCTGAAAGACACCAGGCACTCCTGAGGGAAACCCGAGAACCCGGTACACCGTATCACCGGGGGGCCCTGGGCCTCCTCCTCCTCCTCCTCCTCCTCTGTCCCGAGCCATACAATAGGCCTGTTTGCCAGAAGTAAAAAGGGAGAAGAAGAATACTGTTGGGACAGATATCCTCCATCCTGGCTCTCCTTTATTCAGCAGGGATTACATAATGGTGGAGGCGATAGGAGATAGAGTCGAGCTGGCAAAAACAACAGCGTCGCTTTCACCTGCAGGTGACATCATTGGTCACAGAGAGACTAGTGCCTTATAGGTGCCAAACACTGAGGGTTGCGTGTTGTTCTGAGTGTGTGTGTGTGTGTGTGTGTGTGTGTGTGTGTGTGTGTGTGTGTGTGTGTGTGCGTGCGTGCGTGCGTGCATGCGTGCGTGTGTTTGTGTGTACGCATGTGTTCATTGTCATTAGTATTAATATAGGAGTAGTATTATAATTTCTTATCTTAACACCCAAAACTTGCAGGGATGTGGTCCAAAGAGTCCAAAGAATAAAACTGATTCAATTTCTCAAAAGTGCTTACATCAAAAAGGTCAACTTAAATCAAAGAATAATTTCATAAACACAACTTAAACAACAGGGGGGGGGTCAGCAGTTTCCCCAGTGAATTTCCCAAGCTCCCTCTTGCATGAGTTTGCTTCGGTCTTTGTAGAGAACCAGCTCACTAGTCCAGTGATGGCCAGCTGCCAGCAGAGCCTGATGAGGGAACCCTCAGGTGTGTGTTGTGCGGCCGGAGAACTGTCGGCTCCCTTGCTGGCTCCCATGGCCCAAAATAGCGCTTTTCGACAACAGTACCAGTACATGCCAAAGCTTACTAGCGGCCAGCTAGTGCTCAAATCCCACTGCGACTGATTCGGTTTTACGTAAGTGCATTTGTTTCTTCTCAGTATATGGCCAGTAAGAGCCGGTTTCCTGGACCTATATTAAACCTAGTCCCACACGAAAAAGCATTTTTAATGGAGAATCACCATTGAAAGTGTGATGAGGAGCAAGTAGGCTTAACACTAGAAGCCCCGGGCCCTCATTACTACTAACGAAAGTACATGTCCATTTGTTGTTGTTAGTCTAACAGTGTAATAATTGAATTCAATACTATACAAAAAATACCAAAGAATACCACATTCTGTATTTTAAAGAACGTACATATTGAATATAACATATTGACAGACATAACTGGTGTAACAGTACATAGCCTACTGTAAATGTACCGTCATGAATATGCTTCCAAGATTTTTTTTCGATGTTTTTTGATTTTTAAAATTGTTAAACGCTATTAAGTTTACAAAGAAAAGTCAGGGAAGGAGGGGGACGTGGGTTTCACAGTGGCAGGGTTATTTTATTATAAAGTGTCACATCGCACCCGTGGACATCCGCTGGGACGACTAGTGTTAATCAGTGTTCCGGAAACCTCTTCAAGTATTCAAATACATAAGGACATGTTTATCCCTCACCCGCATTAAACACTTCAGGAGTTTCCCTCCAAAACTGAGCTGCATTCCATGGATATTTGTCAGGATGTCTGTTGTATCTACTTTAACATGCCTCAATCCACTGACTGTTCACACCTTGACATCTGCCCCTCCTTTGTTTCCTGTAATGACTCCACCCACTCCACCTTTGTTTCCTGTAATGACTCTACCCACTCCACCTTTGTCTGTGTAATGAGGGCCGAGTTACGGGGCCTAGTCACACACGTCATGCTAATCATCATACCCATCATGCTAATTGCACAAGCTGAAAACATAACCATTGTTTAGGGTTAGGGTTAGGGTTAGGGTTAGGGTTAGATTGGCTATACTATTCATGCTCATGTTGTGTGGATACAGTGGATGTTCATGGACTTCTCTTAGGCTATTGATGTGCAGTGGAATGTAAAGATAATGTTTTGTTTAAGCCAACGCTGTATTTTTGTTGCACTACTTTGCTGTGACGTGTCTCTTGTGCAATGTTTTGTTTTCATGTTTTTCTAGTTCTTGACTCATACCAGGGGTGACTGCTCATGTGAGTATCAGGATTAAAGAAGCTAATGGTATAGTCTTGGGGTTTTTCCCCCCTCTAACCGAAAGCTCATGTGCTCTCATGTGCTTTTTTCTCACACGTTAGCTTTCTTTATTCCTCAATTTTTTCAGTTTCTTGTAAATCCTGACCCACTCGTAAACTCTCTCTTCCCCCCTTTTACTTTTCTCCCTCCCTCTCGCTGTCTCCCCTGCCTCTCTCTCTCTCCCTCTCTCTCCCTCCCTCTCGCTGTCTCCCCTGCCTCTCTCTCTCCCTCTCTCTCCCTCCCTCTCGCTGTCTCCCCTGCGTCTCTCTCATTGCTTACCCCCTCTCCCTCCCTCTCACTGTCTCCCCTGCCTCTCTCTCATTGCTTACCCCCTCTCCCCATCTCACTCTTCTCCCCACTTTCCCTCCCTCTCTCACTCTTACCTCCGCTCTTTTTCTCTCTCCTGTCCGTCCTCTTGCATCCCCCTTTTCTCTCCCTCCCCACCCCCCTTTCTCATTATTAGTCTCTCTCTTGCCTCCCCCCTCCCTTGTCACCCACCTTTCCCTTAGCCTTTCTTCACCCTAACTCCAGCCCTCTCATCCCCTCTCTTGCCGTGTCTCTCTCTCTCCCTTCTCTTTGTCATCCTCTCTCATTTGCTCTCTCTCTCTCTCTCTCTCTCTCTCTCGCTCTTTTTCTTCCCTTCTCTCTCTTCTCTCTCCCTCTGTCCTGTGGATGAACTTTCTCTCTCTGTCTCTCTCTCTCTCTCTCTCTCTCTCTCTCTCTCTCACTCTCTCTCTCTCTCTCTCTCTCTCTCTCTCTCTCTGCCAGCTCCTCCTACCTACTCAGCCCATCCAGAAATCACACCGGGAGGGGATGTACTTGGCACTGTTCTCCATCAAGAGAGAGAGAAAAAAACTCTCTCATATGCAGGTTTAAGACCCAGAGGCTTTCTAAAACAGTCCAAAT
>NC_139657.1:4790850-4803350 GCF_951799395.1 Argentina silus
AATAGACGGTTGCGGGGCACTTTGTGGTGTAGCACACTAATATGCATATCACATAATCATAAGGTTCCTGGTTTGATTCCGACCCTCAACACGTCTTGCATGTCATCCCTCCCATCCTTCCTGTTAATCTCTACTGTCTCTATCCCAATAAAAGCAGAAATGCCCTAAGAGAAAACATATTAAAAAAGTAGACGGTTTCAGCGTTGTACCAAACGATATTGTCAAAGACCTTGGTGTCACCCTTGACCCTGAACTCATTCAACGCACACATCCATAGCCTTCCTTCACCTTTGCAGCGTGGCTAAGGTAAGCAATTTTATATTGTTTCATGATGCAGAGAAATTGACTCAAGCTTTTATAACATCAAGACATCGATAACTGTAATGTGGTATTACCTTCCAACACAGGCATAAGAAGTATGCAACTCGTCCAGAATAGAGCCGCCAGACTTCTGACTAGAACCAGAAAATGTGATCATATTACCCCTGTTTTATCATCATTGCGCTGGCTGCCAGTAAAACAGCGCACAGACTTCAAGGTCTTACTTTTAACTTATGAAGCCTTATATGGTCTTGCACCTGATTTTTTAGCCGACCTCCGACCCACTCGCACCCTCAGGTCTCCGGAAGCTTGGACTGCTTGTCGTCACTCGCATAAAAAATAATACAGCTGGAGGCAGTGGCACCACTTCTGTGTTCTTCTTGTGAGGGTGTCAGAGACAGTCACCATTTTTTTTTTTTTTAAAACCAGCCTCATGACTGACCTTTTTAGCTCTGCATGCGGTTGTCCGTAGCAACACTCCCTACCCCATTACCATTGCCCCTGTCAATATTACAGTATGGTAATGATTTCACTGTGTTGATTAATGTCTACATTTCTGCTGATATTTGTGTTGTGATGTTGTCATGATATCTCTTTGTAAAATGTGTTGAGACGTCCAGAATAACTAACAGTTTATATTGTGTTGTCATGCTTTTCTAACATAACAAGTAGTTATGTAGTACCCCCAAACCAAAAAAGTCCCAAAAAATTCCCCATAGCATCAAGTCAGGGTAGGCCCTGGACCTTTTTTGGTCCGGTGAGATGGAAACACAAAAGTATGAGACTTTAGGCCAAACACCGGTGTTCAAATTGACAGTGGAAATGTGCCATCAATTTTGTAGCAACAGGAGACATCCCTCAAATCCACCCCCTCCTTCACCTGCAGTGTGTCTGGTTGCTCCCTCCCCCTCCCTCCCAAAACAGAACTCTTCCCTCTGGCTCTGCTGCTGATCCAGACAGATAGAACTGAGTGTCTGGACAGTCTCTGAGTCACTCACTGAATTATCAATGCTACACACTGTCTTATTGTCTGTTTTGAATTTATCCACAGTGTCGGTGTCCTCATTTTAACTCTAAAAATTTATTACTTTTTTCTTTTTTTTTTTTTAACTGTAAAAAAAAAAAGTGAAAATGGCCAGAGTAAACTTTTGTTGAAATGAGAGGTGTACAGTTTGAGACCCTCACAGCTTGTGTTGTGTCCTGGTGCTTGTTGTAAGCATACACAGACATTAGAACCAGTTTGTAGAACCAAAACTAGAAAAAGAAGTTCCAGAAGAAACTTTGTGGGCTTGCAAAGTGTTATTTTGGTAGTAGAAAAGGTTTAAAGATGTTTTGATAGATGGATACATTTGCTGGGTAGTTGAAAGAAAGTGAGACAGTCTTATTATAGTAGTAGATAAAGTTAGAGATGGTTTGGTTGGTTGGATGGTTGGATAGAATGTTTGATAGAGAGATAGATATATAGGATGAGCCAGGGGGCTCAATGGAATGAGTAGAGAGTTGGTTGAGTGAGTGGTAGAGAGTGGTAGAGTTGGTTAGTTAACCGGATGAGAGTTTTTGGAGTTACAAAAGGCTTAATAGTTTGAAAGGTTTAATAGGTATCAGAAAGCTTTTATCAGGATTGATGAAGATTTTCTGGGTAGTTAAAAGAAAGTGAGATTGGTTGGTTAGGTTGGTTGAGAGTGGTGTCAGTGGGATAGAACTGGTAGCCAAGAGAGTGCATTGTTGTGTAATCATTCTAAGAATGTGTTCAGCAGGTCTCCTGCTGTTTTTATTTAAGAGTCCTGAAAGTTCCATGGCAGTTGGAGTAACAAAGGAGCACACAGAATGTTAACCGGATGAGAGGTTTTGGAGTTTCATAAATCTTAATAGTTTAAAAAGTTTAATAGGTATCAAAAAGCTTTTATCTGCTTTTTACAGTTGAAATGGTGTTAATAGCTTAAAAGGTGTAAGACCGGCAGTGGTTCAGAAATCGCATCTTTTGGTTTCCATAGACTTCCATGTTAAAAAGTGCACTTTCAAAGTTTGTAAAAGGTTTCATAGGTATCAAAACCAAAAGTCATAGCAACGCAAGTCAGACCTCTTTGCACGTTTTAACGATTGGTGTGAATAGCTTCAAAGTTGTAGGAGGAGTAATGTATATGTCATGGGGCATGTATGTATGTATGTATGTATGTATGTATGTATGTATATACATTAAGAGTCAAGCTTCAATGGGTTTAATTGTTCTAACCTTGTGCATCTTTGCTTGACTCATTCATGTAATTTAAATGACAACCACATTTACCTGAATAGACCCCCCTGGAACCCCTCTATGGATTCATAAACAAACAAGTATCACTTCATCTAACTGAAATAAGAATAATCCAAACCAAAAATTGTTTACCAGAAATATGGTGTACGACAAGTGTTGGAACTAGGGCTGTCGCGGTAACCGTGGTAACCATCAAGCCAACAACTGCCACTGTTGCATTTTCTCCCCTTTTGTGTGACTCTATTGTGTGATTATTTGTTATTATTTGCTTAATCGTACTGAAATCTATATCCACCTTCTCATTTAAGGCGTGAAAAGTATATTTACATTATCAGTTAGCTTTTGAAACAAAGTAAAATGGATAGATGCTGTTCTGGTGAAATCTGTAAAAAAAACAGTGGTGTTGAGCCATTTACACAACCGCAGGGGGAGAAATTCCAATCCATGACTAGTTGGAACTAGTGCTTTTCTCATTCCATAATGGTGCTGTTTGTCAAAATTACCTTTTTGTGTCTGTCTGTTCTGTATCCTGTGTAGGTCCTAATCACTCTCAGCATCAGTTTCATTTGTAGTATTTTCACAAAAAAGCAAATTTGATTTGGTATTACTGGATATGGTTTTATTTGATTTAATCTCCAGCCGCACGGACAGAACTGTCTGTGAGGTGAATACTGCTATTGGCATATGTAGCTTTTCAATAGGGCCTCTGTTCTTGTAACACAACACCTCGCCTGTAAATCTCAGCTCAAGTACTCACTGAATGTTTTTACTGTGAGAAAAAGATCACTTTTGCTTGTACTACCATCGATGACCAGGGCACTCAGGGAAATGTGCCATAACATATCATATGTGACAGGCAATACAATGCTCCAGATTTGCATTTTGTAAAACTTTTAAAGGTTACAGGTGGTAGGGTCAGGGCCGTGGAAGATCGAAGTGATCGGGTTGGGGTTTGGGGACAGACTGACTGTTCCCTTTACAGCTCTGTAGGCGAGCGCCAGGGTCTTGAATCTGATGCGAGCTGCTACTGGGAGCCAGTGAAGGTTGCAGAGGAGGGGGGTGACATGGGAGCTTTTGGGACAATTGAACACCAGACGGGCTACAACATCCAGGGAGCCCGGCCAGAAGTGAGTTGCAGTAGTCTAGGCGAGAGATGACAAGTGCCTGGATCAGGAGTTGCGTTGCTTCTCTCGTGAGAAATGGGCGTATCTTTCGAATGTTGTAGAGGAAGAACCTACAGGAGTGGGCCATCACTGTGATGTTAGCCGCACAGGACAGTTGGTTGTCCGGGATCACCCCAAGATTCTTTCCTGTCTGAGAGGGGGACACAGCGGAGTTCTCCCCTGTGATGGAGAAGTCTTGGAGAGGGCAGGCTTTCCCAGAAAGGAAGGGGAGCTCCGTCTTGTCAAGACTGAGCTTGAGGTGGTGAGCAGACATCCAGGCAGAGATGATGTCAGCAAGACATGTAGAGACATGTGTCGCCACGTGTGTCAGAGGGGGGGAAAGAGATCAAAGGTTGAGTGTCATCAGCATAGCTGTGGTAACAGAAACTGTGTGAGGAAATTACAAAATCAAGTGATTTGGTATACAGAACTATAAGGGTCCCAGGACAGAGCCCTGGGGGACACCAGTGGTGAGGGTGTGTGATGCGGACAGTGACCCTCTCCACGTTACCTGGTATGAGCGATTGGCCAGGTAGGATACAAACCAGGAGAGTGCAGAGCCTGAGATGCCCAGCTCTGAGAGGGTGGAGAGAAGGATCTGGTGGTTCACTGTGTTAAACATGGCAGACAAGTCCAGAAGAATGAGAACAGAGGAGAGGGAGGAAGCTCTGGCAGTGTGGAGGGCCTCAGTGAGAGCAAGGACAACAGTCTCAGTAGAGTGGAGGGCCTCAGTGAGAGCAAGGACAGCAGTCTCAGTAGAGTGGAGGGTCTCAGTGAGAGCAAGGACAGCAGTCTCAGTAGAGTGAGCAGCCTTGAAGCTGGATTGATGTAGGTCAGGACATTCACTGACTGAATTCCATGGGACCACTCACCAACCTCGACCCACCCACCCTCCCCAACACACAGGCAGGCAGGCAGGCAGGCAGGCAGGCAGGCAGGCAGGCAGGCAGGCAGGCAGGCAGGCAGGCAGGCAAGCAGGCAGGCAGGCAAGCAGGCAGGCAGGCAGGCAGGCAGGCAGGCAAGCCGGTGCCCTCAGAATCTGGGTGTGCATGCAGGCACACATACACACAGACTCAGTTAATGCAGGTGTGCCATGAGTGGAGCACTGTTGGGAAGCCGGTGCAGGTGCGGGCTTGGCACGGGGAGGCATGCGTAGCCAAACACTCTGCGGGACCTACTCAGCAACTTTCACGCTGCTGGACTTGATGAGTAAGCCACCGGGATATGCCACTCCAGCACACGCTCTTTTCAAAGTCAAACGAGCGTCGCAGACGTGAGCGCACATGCACACCTGCAAATCTAATAGCGTGTTGGAGGCCAGGGTAACTTTCCATAGCTCTGTCGTGACCTGTTATGACAGGTGTTAATTCATGCACTCAAGCCTCAACTGGCTTCGGTTCTATGCAGGTCCTATGAAGTCCTATCAAGTCAAGGTAATTTTTGTTCGGGGCATGCTTAAAGTCAAGTATATTGTTAATCATATAGTTATATGGTTATATATATATATATATATATATATATAAGCATATATAACAATAAAAGGGGTGCAGTTAGTCGGTTTTGGTAGTCTCTCTCTCTCTCTGTCCTCCTTTCCTCTGTCATTCTCTGTTTCTTGACTGATATTCTCATTTAGTACTCCCTTCTTTGTTTCCCTTCTTCCTCTAAAGCTCATTGTATTGCATCTGTGTATGAAATGTGCTATATAAATAAAGATGGGTTTTATTTGACTCTTGTTACTTTAACAATTAATTTCTGCAATGCAGTAAACATGGAATGAATCACAGAATTCAGACAAAAAAAACTGATTTCCGCAATATGGAAAAGTGCATGGAAAATTCCAACTTCCATGATAAGAAAATCACTTAATTTGCTCCATGGCAATTATATTTTTTGAAGAGTACACATTTGTGATGCTATTCTACCCTGCAACACCCCAGTCATCTTGCAGACATGTGTGTATTTGTGTGTGTGTGTGTGTGTGTGTGTGTGTGTGTGTGTGTGTGTGTGTGTGTGTGTGTGTGTGTGTGTGTATGACCTCTTCTCAGTCCATAGTAGTACACTCACATACAGGGACGCACACCAGCAGTGGGCTAGTCATAGATTTTTGACGAACATTCACTGGAATGCCACAACTCTATTAGTTCTGGAATGCCACAACTCTATTAGTTCTGTGACACTTGTTCAGTTAAAGAGCTCCGCTGATCAGGTCTTGGTATTGGTATTCTTGGTATTCTCTGCCCGTTTTGAGTGCTCTCTGTGCTGTGTGTGTGATGTTTCACATTTAAATGTGTATTTTAGGCTTGAAGGGGTATGGCTCACACGTTTCACTGGGACTACAATGTTATTGATAGTGGCTGTTTCTGGACAGGGTCATGGGGTTCATTTCCTGTAAGCCTAATCCTCCCTTTTGACCCCTCCAGGGTGCGGTAGATGAGTAGATTGAAGCAAAACGGTAAAAGCAAATCCAGTTTAACCGACAGTATCAGGGGTTTAACCTATAGATGCTGTCTTAACATTTACCATTTTACTTATACCCATCAAATCCTGTTTTAGATATCCAGAAGTGCAGTGGGGGTAGCCTAGGAGTTGATTTGGGATTGGGCACCTCCCCAGGAAATGAAAGGAACAATAATGTGAGGTCAGGGTTTAAAACATCAGCTTTTCCAGCATTTATGCCACTCCCACGAGCTCTCCCCCAAATCCATATGTGGGAGGTGTATGACAAACTGGGCGTTATAACAACCAACAAGCCCCCTAGCCCAGATGGCCAACCACAGACAGTGATGTGATGTGACAAAAAATTCTGGGCCCTATGTTTTATTTTTTCTTAGTTTCTTGCTAATGATTGAGTTTAGGAGGATACCCCAAGTAGAGAGTGGCCAGGAGTGTCAAAACCCAGACAACTAACCCAGACACTCAGGGCTTATGCAGGGGCTGCTGGCTCAATACAGGTCATTGTGGCCCTTAATTAATAACCAAGCTCATTATCTGGCCAGGAGGTCCCTCCACTTGGAGCTCCACGTATGAATCGCTCGCTTATCCCCAGTTTGTTATAAAAACTTGCGGGGAGGCTGCCCTATGGGCCGCGGGTTGCCCACCCATGGATTAAGTGCTACTTTTTAGGAGTCTCCTGTTCCGGGAGCTTATTACTGATGAGGTGGGGTCAGGGTGGGGCTGGATTTGAGGGATAATTGAGGTTGTTAAGTTGAGTGGTTTATATATATATATATTTATATATATATAAATATATATATAAATACACTCTGTAGATGGGGGACCGTGACTTTAATAACTTATAAATGTAGTTGAATATATAGGCAGTTTTGGAATAATGGAGACACATTTAGACATAAAGCACCTGTTATATACAGTATAGCCAGCTCAGGGGGTATTGAGAGTTTTGACAACATTTCTTGTTCAGTTGTGTGTGTGTTCAGTGTTTTCAAGAATGTTGCATGAATCTGTTATGCAGGGTTCAACATTAACAGTGGCCTGCTGGCCCGTTAGTTAGGGCCAGTGAGAAGAAATTATAAAAGTTGGACCCTGTTATGCGATTCGTAACTTTAATTATTCAAGGGCATTTACAAAAAACATGTCTGAGGCTTAAACACTCACAAAATATCAGTTGTTTTTTTTCAAGAAAACACCCACACAAAAAAAAAAAAATATATATATATATATATATATATATATATATATATATATATATATATATATATATATATATATATATATATATATATAATATTCAGAAAATATATGTGTTATATATAATGTTTGGTGCATAATGGTCGCCTGTCATACACATAGGTGGTTGTGCTTCTTGAAGAGATGACCAATCAAAGCTCTTTTTTTTTTCCTGTGTCGTGACTGTTTGCTTGCGGTCGTCAGTTGGTTATTTAAATGTTTTCAAAAGTCACTCAAGCTAAAAGAAAACCCAACTGTTGGAGTTACCCTCGGCCGCAAAGGCTTTTTT
This sequence comes from Argentina silus, assembly GCF_951799395.1. Taxonomy (NCBI): domain Eukaryota; kingdom Metazoa; phylum Chordata; class Actinopteri; order Argentiniformes; family Argentinidae; genus Argentina; species Argentina silus. The sequence continues at coordinate 4,798,565 of NC_139657.1, forward strand.
AAAAATGTGTACAGTACGTGTGTGTGCGTGAGTAGACCGTCTGTATGTGTGTGTTTACATTTGTGTAAGTGTATATTTCTACCCCCACCGTGGGTAGTTTTCTTATTTTTAGCACAGCTCTCAAAATAGCAGGCTCCGGCCCCAGTGCCAGTGTGTGTTTATGTGAGATGGACAGCAGCAGCACTGCTGTCTCAGGTCCAAACCCCTGGCTCTCCTTCTCTGTGTGGTTAGCCAGCAGGACTATCTTTAGCATAGCACACCCTCCAAGGGGGCTGTAAATGGCTGGGTGGCTAGGCCTGGGAGAGACAGGGGACGCCAGTGTCTGCTCTGAGCTGTGGAGCCCTCGTCAACTCTTGTGGGGTGGGGGGCCTGTCGCAGCTAACCGCAGCTAAGTTTGAACCCCCAAGCAGACTTACAGTTTGTGGGTGGGTGTCAAGGTTAGAGGGATGTGTTTGTGGAGTAGGTGGGTGGCAGTGGTGATGGTGATGGGGGGGACGGGGGGACGGGTGTGTGTGTGTGTGTGTGTGTGTGTGTGTGTGTGTGTGTCTGTCTGTCAAGTATCTCTAGCATTTAAATGCATGCAGGTCATACAGTCTGCATTTTTATAGATTTTCATGTTCATGTATATGCTATTATATATGAATGAGTAGTGAATGTTTGCATGCATCTAGCATTAAAGTACTGCAGTGTATGCATGGAATGTATAGTTAGTTATCTGTGTTTATGTGTGCTATGTAACCATATTTATGGGTTGGGGGGGGGGGGTGCATTGGGACAAGCACTGTGGCCTGCATGCGTTTTGAATGGTACACAATGTTCTGGGTCAGGAAAGCAAGCGGCTGGTAATGATCCATTGAGAGCAGTAAATGGTGGAAACTGGCCTGGCTCCAGGCATCTGGACTGGGGTAACCTCTCTCACTCTCACCCTCTCCTCTCTCTCTCCCCTCTCTCCTCTCTCTCTTTTTCTCCAGAGGGAGGCAGATGCAGCGCCCCACAGGACCAAGGGGAGGGAGGGAGGGAGGGAGGGAGGGGGGAGAGATAAGGGGAAGTATTGGCACGCACGAAACTCTACAGTATACTCACATGGATACAGAAACGCGCGTGCGCACACACACACACACACACACACACACACACACACACACACACATACACGTATCGGCATGCCGCCCCCCCCCCCCCCCACACACACACAGAGGCCGTCAGCCACACTCAACGCTGAGAGGAGAGGGGACAGACAGACAGACAGACAGACAGACAGACAGACAGACAGACAGACAGACAGACAGACGCCCCTTTCACACTGGCAGGGATTGTTGACTTTCTGATTGGCGGCTGGAGGTGCAGAGTGTGTGTGTGTGTGGTTGTTGTGTGGCAGCCGGGAGTGAGGGCAGGAGGTTGTTGCAGACGCTGGACCCAGATGTGTATCCTCTCTTTCTCTTTCACCAATTTATCGGAAACTACAATACAGAGAAGCGTAACAATAACAACAAGAAATCTCCTAGCAACCTGTCCCCCTCTGTCTTTCTGTCCCCCTCTTTGCCTCTCTCTCTCTTATACAATATCATAACATAACAACAAAAACACTTTTTTCTAAATATAAATATATGCCCCCCCCCCCCCTTTCCCTTTCCACCCTCTCTATCAGGGCTTTGCAGCATAGCGTGCCTGTCGATGAGGTGACAGCCAGGCAGGCCCACTGACTCCTGTGGAAGGAAGCAGTCCTGAGCTGAAATCACAAAGGCCCTACTACTCCATTGTTTCTCTCTGTATTGTCTTAGGGGAACAACAGGGAAGCTTTGCGTTTTCACCAATGCCATGTTTTTGCTGCCTGTCCCTCCTTTCTGTTTGCGCCAACTGTGCAGTGCAACACGGTCTAATACTATAGTGGTCACCCCCAAAAAAAGGAGGAATAACAATAAACAAGACCTTCATTTCCTGACATATGGCATCTCTTTCAGAAGGCCTCCATCCTATTGATTATGAATTGGCCTTTAAAAGAGTAAGAAAATACTGACAGAGAAGGAAAATGATACGTTTTGCACCCTGATGATGGTTATTCCCTGTCATAATATAAAAGTTTTCTCCATACAGCCTGTTAGCGATGTCGGTCACTGCAACTAGGCCTCTTTTAGTCCCTTTTTTGGTAACATTTGCAAAAATTGCTAATAGTGGGGTCTGTGCGCTCATTTCCACCCCTCCTGAGCTGAAAAGAAAGAAAGATGCACACAGCAGAGATGTGTAGCTAAACTGTGTCTCTCGTTACTTTGACTAAAGTTGAACCTTTCCTAGTTTGGAAAGCCTGGGGAAATCCTTTGCATAAAGTAGCTACAAACAGGTGGAAATGAGTGACGGCTCACAACATGTTAAACCAATCAAATACCTTGCTTGGGTGGAGCTTAAAAAAAAACAGAATTTAGGTTTTCTTAAATGTTGCAAACTAGCATAGGCAACAACTCTCTGCAAAATAGTCCTACCCAGTCGGAAAAAACTATGCACATAACAACAAGCAACCATTCTACAGGAATGTGTGGGTGGGAGGGATCTTGGAATATAACATCCAATGTAATTGTGAGCACATTCCAGTTCAATCCAAGCCTTGACGGCAAAAATACTCCAGACCTCCAAAAGAGGCGTGAGAACAACGTGATTTGGAGGTATGGCTACGCGAGACTAACAGCACATTTCTCGGGGCTGTAAAGCGTCTATAATAATACAATTTGAGTTTGAGAGTGAGAGCTGTGTCGCTCGCGCCTCTTTCCTTCCGTGTTCCGTTACCCTACTTCCACCGTCTCTGGAGAGGATGGCCAACTTTGCTTCTGTCACCTCTAGAGCCAGTCACAGTGGTCCTGGAGGGTAAGTCAGGTGTGTTGGTTCTCCGGGCTGTCGGGAAGGGAGGCTGGTGTGAAGTGGCCTGTACCTGGATCATGGATCTAGGGTACAGGCTGATCCCTCGTGTCACCATGGAGGGCGGAGGAGCACACTGGTAACCCAACAAGGGGGTGTCAACATTGTTGCGAGGATAGCTAGGCCCGTAGCCCTAGTATCTTTCCAAGGTCTTGAATGGTGCTGATATCTCTGTAACAGAGGGAGGAAATTGGTTATTTTTTCACACTGTACACCCCCGTTTGAAAGTAGTTGCTTGTAATAATTGCTAGTGACATCTGCTGTGTCATGGTAACGTTTCTGACATAGAAGACAAGTAGTGTGATATTGAACTTGAGACCTATGCCTATCCAAAGTACTCTATCCTTTCTTTCCACCACAGGCCCACTGCTGCTACTCGGCTCCCATTGGAACCAGGTGTCCAACTAGCTAACTATCGCGTCAATACGCACATAAGTGACTGACTGGCTTGGCCCAGTGTGTAACACCGGGCCAGGGAGGAATTTTCATTATTATCAAAGGGGCTGGTCCTTCTTGGGTGGTCCACACCCAAGAAGGACCAGCCCTTTTGATAATAATGAAAATTGGAGACTGTGTGTGTGTGTGTGTGTGTGTGTGTGTGTGTGTGTGTGTGTGTGTGTGTGTGTGCGTGTTAACAGTCAAAACGCATGAATTCATTTTGTACACATGCTTGTGTGAGATGCTGCCAAAATTGCACCGCTCCAATCCCCGTCGGTAATTAGAGGTGGTTCCATTTTACGAGGATGATCATCTAGATAGGTGATGTGCCAACTGGTTGTGACACAGCCGCAGCTGCATGAGTTGCCAAATAGTCAATCTGGAGATCTCTCTGAAGTAGCCTACAGGCTACATTGTGTGTGGCGTATACAAGTGGTCCTTAACGACATTGCAAATGATGACATGCTTTATGCTTTGTTACACTGAAATATTGCAGATTAGCTAATTAGCTAAATTACTTGTTACCAACTTCATTGACATCTTTCAGAGAGCACAGTGTGTCACAAACGCCTTTTCCTTTGTTGAACTCACGTCTGGTGTGCATGCAACACAGAAATCAGGCCAGCAGCAACAGTGAAGGCCTGAATATTTGTGGTCACGAGACAGGGAGTGAAGCCGGTTTGGAAAGCAGACTCCCCTCCTTCAGAATGATTTTTCCATTGTTTTGGCCAAAGCCAGAGTGTTGAGGACAGGAGCCAGGATAGAGCCCGGAGAGTCAAATATTAGCCCCAGTTAAATGAGGAGGAGGGATGAAGGGTAGAGGGATGTGGACAGAGGAGGAATGGGAGAGGAAGAGTGGAGAGAGGGAAAAGAAGAGTTAGGAGGCAGTTATTAAAAAGATATGTGTAGATTTGAGAGATATGATGTGTGGGTAGAAAGATGTGTGAATAGAGAGAGTCCAGACACTTTAGATTAGATTAGATTAGATTAGATTAGATTTGATTAGATTAGATTAGATTAGATCAAATTAGATTAGACTAGATTAGATTCAACTTTATTGTCATTGCACAGAGTACTGAGTACTGAGACAACAAAATGCTGTCTAACCAGATAGTGCAAATAGTGGCACACGTGCAAAAGACATGATATTGTAGACAGTGCATGGTTTTACAGTATAAGGTATTAGTAAATAAATGAATATAGTAAGTGAAGACCGCAAGTGAAAGTCTGGCAGGTGGAGTTGTTTTGCAACAGTAATATACTGTATGCTCTGAAACCACAATGACAGTGTCAAATGTCTGACTGAACAAGCTCAGGCACTGATTTGCAACTGGCGTTGTGCTTACCAGATGCGGCGGCTGAGTGCGTGTGTCTGTGTGCATGTGTCCTTGTTGTGTTAGTGTCTATTTGTCGACACGGCAGCAGGAACAATTGCGCTTGC
>NC_139657.1:4813350-4818350 GCF_951799395.1 Argentina silus
GACAATGTGTCATTCGCCTCAAGCGTGATTATCAAGTGTCTTTTTGGCTCGAAAAAATCATCTTGTGACTTGTTGTGGTACACTTGCAATAGAAGCATAAGGTCACCAAAATTGTAGTCACCAGCATATTATTTTCTGTAATCTTTAGAGAAGATATATTAATTCTGGTTTGAGCAGTGCCCATTTAATTTCTTGTCAATCCAGAAAATGACCAAAATCTCTATTTTTTTCTATGAGGACCCCAACCATGGTGGTATGAATAAGTAGGAAAACTGGTAATCAAAGTCACCAAAAAGTCAAAACATTCATCCATATATTTCAATGGTATTGTAAACTAACAGACTGCGGTAACCTCAAATGTGACTTTTTCCATGGCAAATACATTCCAAATACAAAATGAAAAAGTCCCTCCTCTCCTGGGAGATTCAGACACTGCCCCCGTTTGATGTGAACATGAATGTCCTCTTCTTGTCACTCACCTTCCAATATTTACATAATGTTCATGCACATGTCTCCCTCCTTTAATATGTGCCATTTAGCTGATACTTCTAGCCAAACAGTGCAGTGACTGCATACATTCATCAGTATATATGGTCCCAGCAAGAATCAAACCCATAACCTAAGCATTGTTTGCGCCATGCTCTACCAACTGAGCCACAGAGGCCTCTCTTCTAGTCACAACCTGTCATCACAATACAATCTACACATTGAAATTCACAGATGTCATGACCTTTCTTATTTTCTGAATTTCTGAACTTACTCTGCTTTAAAGGGATAGTTTACCGTAAAGACTTTCAGGAATTTCCATACCTCAAAAGTGGTTCAGAGTCAGAATCTACACAAAGAACGGAAATTCACAATTCCCAAGGAACAGGAGGGGTAGGAAGTTTGCTGGGGAATTGTGGGGAATTGTGAATTTTAGATCTTTAGGGTTATGGTTAGAAGAGGGTTAGGGTTAGCCATTTAGGTTAGCCTAGTTTCTGACAGTTTGCAATTTTGCTGTGGTTGGATAGAGGTGTCAGGCTACATCTTGACTGTCCCACCTAAAGACCTCTTCACCCCCCACTACCCCTCTGTACAGTTCCTCTACTGTTAATAATAATTTAAAAAAAGAATAATCAAAATAAAAAAGTAATCCTTCCTTCCACTCTAGCATTGTGACTGCCAATGGCACCTGGTCCTAGCATAGATTTTTTTCTTATGATGGCTGATGTATAGATGATTCACTGACTTTAGACAAATGTACTTGTTGTGAGTCGCTTTGGACAAAAAGCGTTTGTCTGCTAAATGTCAAAAATATAAATGTAAAAATAATGTGTTACTGTACTGCTAAGAAGAGTGACTTCTTACCCAGCTTGCAACAGTGCTGTATGGGCTGGATCCTGTTTTATTGGCCATTTCATCATATGTTTCTGGGGAAGTATGTACTGTAGGTTGTGGAAAGCAGTTTCTCTCTCTCTCTCTCTCTCTCTCTCTCTCTCTCTCTCTCTCTTTCTCTCTCTCTCTCTCTCTCTCTCTCTCTCTCTCTCTCTCTCTCTCTCTCTCTCTCTCTCTCTCTCTCTCTCTCTCTCTCTCTTTCTCTCTCTTTCTCTCTCTCTCTCTCTCTCTCTCTTTCTCTCTCTCTCTCTCTCTCTCTCTTTCTTTTCCTCCCCCTCTCGCTCTCTCTCTCTCTCTCTCTCTCACACACACACACACACACACACACACACACACACACACACACACACACAGTACTAGACTTGTCTTGCGCACATTTGTCTTTCATGGCAGTGACCACAACCCAACCCCGCAGTGTTTATAGTTTGTACTTGTCGCCTTGGTGTGACTGTGGAAAGAGAGGAAGACTTTATAAAGAGCAGCCAAGCGCAATTAGTTGTGTTTTCACACCCCCAGCACTTGTACCAGCTCTGGCCTTTTCATGTTGGGCCTCTGTTCAGAAGGGAGGAGGGGGGTCAGCCCAACTAATTGGGGACAACATCTAACAACAAGCTGGTACTGATGTCAGATTGAAACCCAGATGTGACGTGGGCGGATGAAAGCTCAGCATTAATTGACCCTTTTTTTATATGGCAAACGGAGCAAGAGAGGTTCTTAAGAAATGGGACTGATGCTGATGTTTGATAGTTTTAAGTGTGGGGGGGGGGGGAGGTGGAGAGAGAGGGAATAAGGAAAGGCTAGATTTGGGACAGGTTTAGAGTACAATAGCCAGATAGCATTGTGCTCTCCTCCATAAAATGCACAATAACCACACCTTCCTAATGACAAGCCAGGATTTTAGTTGTTGCTTTTGAAGTTTTGGCCTCTAATGGGAGCTCCTTTAGCTCATAAGTACTTGGTGAACAATTCAAAAGGCTGCACATTACATGAATCAGATAAAGAGAGTGCACAAAAAGTAAGTCTGATAGAGCATTTTTGTTTTTTTAACAAAGAAAAACATACAATAGCTCAGTCTTGATGTGTTTGCTTACTTCTCAGGCCTCTGTCTTTGATGTGTGTGTCTCTCAAAGCTAGCTGTATCTTAAAGTCACAGAGTTAAGTTTTTTCAGTATGAGTTTTAGATTGGTCTTGTCCAGTGAATTTGAGCTTGTGAGCTTGAAAAATAAGTGTCTAAAACTCAAGTTGTCAGATCTTTTATACTACTTGATAATGCTCTAATCCAACTGAATCATTCAGTTACTTGTTAAGCTTGCAATTCAGCTGTTTGACCTTTGTGGAGGGTCCTAACTTCATTGGCCACCATGAAATAGAACAATTAGGGTGGAATCCTAAAGAAAAACTTGTTAATGTCACTTTGTTGTGTGTGTGTGTGTGTGTGTGTGTGTGTGTGTGTGTGTGTGTGTGTGTGTGTGTGTGTGTGTGTGTGTGTGTGAAGTAGAGAGAGAGAGAGAAACATAAAAAAAAAAAAAAACGTTGGATAGAATCCCCTTGGAGAGAGAAGTGTGTGTACCTCGTCCAGAGCCAGGAGCGCAAACAGAAGGGGGACCATATCGACACACGACCACTCATTCACTTCTCAGGTTGGGCACATGGGGGCGTACTTCACCCGGTAGACTGTATGGTCATGCTCTCTCTTTCTCTCCCCCCCCCCCACCCACACCCACACACACACACACACACACACACACACGCACATACACACACATGCACACACACACACGCACACATGCACACACATACACACACACAGAGGGCCCTGCTGCCTTATGGCTCTCTGCTTGGCTGAAGCCATTTGCTGCACACATTTAGTTCCATGCTGACTAGGCACTGTTGAGTAGTGCTGATGCGAGTACAGTGTACTGCCCCGGCTAGCTCGGTCCACTCCAGGAGAGCAGCAAACGGTCTAGCCAGGAAGGTTTCAACCCAGAGTCCCAACATACAGGGACTTCCCGGAACGCACGCCAAGTAGACCAAGCAAACAAGACCATGATTCGGACGTATTGATGTTAACGACAGAGTGGCATATTCTTCCACGTCTGTCACTGTTTCTCTGAAACCAAGAGAGATTTTTGTAGTTTCAAGGTTTATGTCAATGAAATGTCATTAGCACCACAGGTATCCAAAATTGACAAGCGGACATATTTTATTTTATTTTAAGAAGTGAAATTACGTGTGCTTAGCTAGCATGTACTTAGAGGAGTGTGTGTGTGTGTGTGTGTGTGTGTGTGTGTGTGTGTGTGTGTGTGTGTGTGTGTGTGTGTGTGTGTGTGCCTGTAACTGCACAGAGTTCATGTGCATATACTGTATGTGTGTTTGTGATGTATCAGTGTGTAATTGTTTTGTTGTTCACCTTGTCAAAGCTACAATCCCATCCCTCTGAGAATAATTCTCAAACCACACTTCAACCTCCTTATAAACCTATAAACTGAAGCAGTTGTTCTTTGTCTCACTCCTGAAGTCTGGAAAAGCTCAACCTTAACCTCAGATAGCAAACCCATCTACGGAATGGATCATTAAGTAATAAGGACCTTTACTTTGTGGTTGACAATCCTTTTAAAGACCCCCTCCAATCAACATTTTAAGATGAAAATAGTCATCCCAAACTGACGTCCACGGGCGCGATGTCACAATATAATAAAATAACTCTGCCGTTGTGAAGCCCATGCTCCTCTCCTCCTTCCCTGACATTTCCTAAATGTCTGCTTTTAACATAATAGCGTTGTTACAATTTAGAAAAAAATCGGGAAGCATTTTGCTGACTACCACCGCTTTTTTGATAGCCAACATCTCCCAGAAACATCTTGACAGAAAGACAATAGTAATTATTTGAATGATCAATACACGATTACATAAGCCAGCGCGCACCCAGCCTCCGAAGAACAGGCACCCGTATGTCGAAACGCAGTTACTGTCTCAGTCTATTTAGACCTTGTTTTTTAGACCTTGAGCATCCTATGATGTCTTCTCGCGTGTTTATGTAGGCTACAGTATGCGTGTCTGCGTAAAGTGATGTGGTAACAATGCCGAAAGTGGGCAGTCAATGCGCGTAAGGACACAACATCCACGCGCAGGGAGACGGACACGTCCGCCAAGATTAGAGACGTTAGAAACACTTTTGTGAATAACTCCATTGCTTGTTATAATCCAGGAGACAACACCAATATTCGTTTGGAATGTGGTTTGCATGGTGGAGCATAAGAGCCGACGGATTTGTCTGTTGACTTTACTGACGCATTTGTGTAAAGCAGATAGCCACTGAAAGCGATTTTGTAGGCATTTTACTTTACTTTAACTTGAGCAAATTACTGGCGTATAGACCTTCTGGCAAATATTTTTTGGAAACAGGTAACACCCCTCAATACAGTTTAGCAATGATGGGGAAAGAGGAGAACGATACGTGGCCATCATTTATGTATAGCTCTCTACAAACTGCACAAAGGGAAATGCTGATATGGATATTTACACAGCCATCCTAAGCATTGATTTTGCGGTCTTTGTATGTGTCGTTATCAGTTATTGATCGCAGTAATTGCTTCTTTTTTATAAAGAGGAGTCCAAACGGT